>NC_137924.1:33062533-33295033 GCF_963457725.1 Sprattus sprattus
GCTGCTGACCCACTATCTATTTATCGTTACTCACTGACTGTATAGGCACCAACTAATATCGATAATCATCATGACCAGTAAATGTAGTCTAGGGACGAGACTAATATCGATAATCATCATGACTAGTAAATGTAGTCTAGGGACGAGACTAATATCGATAATCATCATGACTAGTAAATGTAGTCTAGGGACGAGACTAATATCGATAATCATCATGACTAGTATAGTCTTGGGATGAAACAAAAATCAATAATCATCATGACTAGTAAATGTAGTCTTGGGATGAGACTAATATCGATAATCATCATGACTAGTAAATGTAGTCGAGGGACGAGATTCTGGGTACAGTTTCTAAATAGCCTAAATTGGCTAAAGAGCGTGTTTCCATCTGCAGCATCTACATATTTCATTTTTAACATCTATCAAGGGTTCACTGATTTGAACCTTTAATATTTTCCAACTGATTTGAACCTTTCATTTCCTCTTCTGTATATTTTCTTACACAAAGGAATACGTATACATGGATATGCACAAACAAAGTGCATGCAACATCACAAAAAATGTAAAGTACTGTATATGCGCAAATACATTAAAACACATGCACAACAACAGAAGTGCATTATCTATTGCTCTCCCTATCTCAAACACAAACACACACACACACACACACACACACACACACACACACACACACACACACACAGGCACACACAAGACAAAGAAAGGCTTCATTTTAAATATTGCACATTGCCATCACCTTAGCAAGACAATTGCTATCCATGATGACCACAATACTTGTTCTTGTTTGACCACTTTCACACAGCCTAACTGGCCTGTGCATAGCAGGCGTGGAATGTGAAGGGAAGCATGAGTCCACGGTCTGAAAACGCAGACATACTGAGGCCATTAAGACTAGTCGGGTAAGTTAGGCAATTCAATGCACCCTCATTTACTTGGACATAGCAGGCTGAGTGAGTCAGCCTGGATCTTCAGATAAGACTATGCATGTGAATACATTGCATCTGTGTCCCGGGGCCACTCAGTTAGTTTTGAAAGGATTCAGAACAAAATAGGAGGTGTTTTTATGACCAGCAGTAGGCTGTGTGCTGTAAGGCATTTATTAAACAAGAACACTAACCAAAACAGAAAAGCCTGTTATTTTTCTAGGGGGAGATTTTGATGTCCAACACAGCTCCACATATTGTCATGTTGCAACTCGTTTTTTATCTCCACATTCAAGGGCTATGAATGCTAAATGTAAGATGATTCATCCACATAACTTGGGGGACCTCACCGTTCAGGTTCAGCGTCCAGTCGTGTCATAGCTGTAGAGTATAATAGTTTACTTATCTAAGTTTTTCACTCAATGGGCTGCAATGCATAGTGTGGTAAGCCTGCCGTTGAGGGGCATGTAAATACGTTTTGCTAGTGATCAAACAGCGCCGCCGTGGAAGCAACAAATTCGGACAACCGACTGCGTTCGTTGAGAGCAGATAGTATTCTCCTGCATGACTAACGTGCTTCAGTCTTCTCAAACGTGTCTAGTCGTCCCCAAACTCACTAACGCTTAACGCCTAAAAAGTACATAGTATATAAAAGTATGTCCATAAAATTATAATCTACAAAACCAAGAGAGACCGATTTCCAAGTCTTTAAATTAGAACATAGTGTTTCTATCGGTAGGTATAGTTAATGTGTGTCTCTTCCAAAGGAATCTATTTGGGGATAACAATGTGAAATCTACCTAACAGTGTTTTAACTGGAAATAATTAGGAAATAATCTGTAAATGTATTGTCGTAAAATTATCGATGAGTCCATGCATCAAGGCTTTGTGCCTGAAACTTCGTTTGGGACTGTTACTCGAATTATCAAAGTTACGCTGATGACCAGCAGCAGGAGAAAGTTTAAGGTGGGTGGAGCTCTTTGCTATGAGTTAGGAACCTGACCAATGACAAGCGAGATGTAAAGGAAAACAAAGTATGCTATTGGACAAGAAATATCGGTTTCAAGGCTCCCCGCAAAGACGGACCATGAATCTGAATGAGGGGTGTCTTGAAACCGACAGCACATTATTGTCTGTGTGCCGTGATTTAGATCAAACCCCGTAGTGTGCAGAGTACGGGCAATACGCGAGGCAGCGCGGAGAACAACTGGATTTATAACATGAGGATAATTTTGTTATTTTTACAAACGTTTGCTGTGTGTAGTACTCCACACTAGAAGTCATTGGTCTGAATCCGTTACGACTCAAGGATAGTAACTAAAAAAAAGAAACAGCTGCAAATATTTAGGACGTGGATGATCCTGTGAAAAACTTGGAAGAGTTTTTTGTTGAACGGATTTCTGAGTGCTTGTTCTCAAAGATGATATTCTGTTAAAAAAAACTCTAATGTGAGATTATTCTGCAGTTAATAACATTTTTTTCTCGTTTCGTTGACTGTGAGACACGACGAGAAGGAAGCCTGTACAGACCATTCGTTTAATTTTCCAACCCGCAAATAGATTTCCCCTGAACGTCCATTTGAGTAACATGCGCGTGTGGAGACCACGAGCAGCCTTTCGCCGTGTTGCTTGAGAAGCGCAGCGCGAGGACAGCAGAAGAATTTTAATCTTATTTGATCAGAAAACGCCGGGGAAAGTTTTTCCCCTCTCAACATCTGAAAGACTCTTTTATCCACACTTGGATACGCGGGCTACTTGTTTTTCCAACCAAGTGAGAACTTGATTTTTTTTTTATTATCGAACATGGCGGTATCGAATGACTGGGTACAAGCGAGTGGACTAGTTGTTGCCCTGGTTTGCCTAATTTTGCAGCCGTGTTCCGGACAGTATCATGGAGAGAAGGGCATCTCAATTCCAGAGCATGGCTTTTGCCAGCCGATTTCCATACCACTTTGCACAGACATTGCTTACAACCAAACCATCATGCCGAATCTTTTGGGTCACACGAACCAGGAAGACGCCGGCCTCGAGGTGCACCAATTTTACCCCCTGGTGAAAGTGCAGTGTTCCATGGACTTGAAATTTTTCTTGTGCTCCATGTACGCCCCGGTGTGCACCGTGCTGGAGCAGGCAATACCGCCATGTCGCTCGTTGTGTGAGCGGGCCAGACAGGGGTGCGAGGCGCTGATGAACAAATTTGGCTTCCAGTGGCCCGAACGGCTCCGCTGCGAGAATTTCCCCGTTCACGGAGCTGGGGAGATCTGTGTGGGACAGAACACATCGGACACCGGGAGCCCTACATCCGACCCGACGCCTTTCAAGCCGGAATTAATCACACTGCCAACCTTTGTGCGCCCTGGCCACCAGTTCTCCTGCCCCCTCCAGCTCGAGGTGCCCCCGTATCTGAATTACTACTTCATGGGAGTTAAAGACTGCGGGGCCCCGTGCGAACCCAGCAGACCCAATGGCCTTATGTACTTTCGGGAGGAGGAGGTTAAATTCGGCCGGCTATGGGTGGGTATTTGGTCTATTTTGTGTTGTGTGAGTACTCTTTTCACGGTGCTTACCTATCTAGTGGACATGAGGCGCTTCCGCTACCCCGAGCGGTGCATCATCTTCCTGTCTGGCTGCTACTTTATGGTGGCGGTGGCTTATGCTGCGGGATTCTTCCTCGAGGATAAAGTTGTGTGCATTGACAAATTTAACGACGACGGCTACAAAACCGTCGCCCAGGGCACCAAGAAGGAGGGGTGCACCATTCTGTTCATGATCCTGTATTTTTTCGGGATGGCGAGCTCCATTTGGTGGGTCCTCCTCTCGCTCACATGGTTCCTCTCAGCGGGCATGAAGTGGGGTCATGAGGCCATCGAGGCGAACTCTCAGTACTTCCATCTCGCAGCGTGGGCAGTGCCCGCGGTCAAGACCATCACCATCCTCGCCATGGGCCAGGTGGACGGGGATATCCTGACCGGCGTCTGCTACGTGGGCATCTACAACGTGGACTCTTTGCGCGGCTTCGTCCTCGCGCCCCTCTTCGTCTACCTCTTCATTGGCACGTCGTTCCTGCTCGCGGGCTTTGTGTCCCTGTTCCGCATCAGAACCATCATGAAACACGACGGCACGAAGACGGAAAAGTTGGAGAAACTGATGGTGCGCATTGGGGTGTTTAGCGTTCTGTACACCGTCCCGGCCACGATAGTAATCGCATGCTACTTTTACGAACAGGCTTTCCGTCCCCAATGGGAGAAGACCTGGAACATGCAGACGTGCAAGCGCTTCGCTGTGCCGTGCCCAGCACCCAACTTTGCGCCGATGACCCCGGACTTTACCGTTTTTATGATTAAGTATCTCATGACAATGATCGTGGGCATCACCTCCGGCTTCTGGATATGGTCCGGGAAAACGCTGCAGTCCTGGTGCCGATTCTACAAGAGACTCAGCAACAGCAACCAGGGAGAGACCACTGTATGAGCCGCAATAGTAGCCTAGTGTCTTCATTCAGGTTGTAACCTCTCGAGGCTCACTTCGTATACAAAAAATTATCTCGGAGCCATCCACACACACGGACCCCACACTTTAAACGGGGAAGTTGGGTCAGGACGATAGCAAAACGCGGCAAACACACCGGAGAAGAATCAAACATGCAAACTAAGCTGATTTTGCTCATTCAAGTTTCATGTAAATGAATGAAAGCCTATGGACACTTTAACGTGCCACGGTGTTTGGTTTTCTGTTATGTATTTTCTAAAACTTCTGACCACCAGGCCAGAAGAACATTCATTGTTATTCAAATCTGTCTTAATTATTTGTTGTATAACGTTTATATTCTTTAAAAACAGGACGGTATATTTTGACTTTGTATCACGAAACAAGATTCACAGTGGTTGTCTGTAGTTTTATAAAATAAATAGACAATTGCATTTCATTTAGTTCTGCTAAGGGCGTGACATGCGCACAGTCAGTTCAACAGTATGTGCGATCCTTGCCCAGAAAACAGAATGTTTGCCTTATACGTCTTTTTGTTTATTTGGCAAAAGTGTTCGAGTTTCGCAGCCACCCACCGACAATCATGCATACCTCTACAAACGGACGTACTGCTCACGTGTGTCCAGAATCCAGATAGTATTATGCATGTGTACAGCTGTGAGATTATGCAAGCTACTTTTAAACAACATATTGTAAATACTCACATTTTCTCAAAGAATATATGTATTTATGAAAATAATCTTGCTGTTTTTTACTTGATTTTCAAAAATGCGGTAAGATACCATTTGTATATGTACAGTGTCACTGAATAAAACAATTAGATTTTTAAAACGCCTTTAAAGCTTTGTTTTGTCCAGTCGTCTGTCGCAGCTGAGATTTCCATTTGCTCGAGACCATATGTTAGCAATTCAGCGAGTTAAATCACACCAGGTTTGCGAAGCAAATGGAGCCGAGGCAGAGGTTACTATAGGGCATTTGGCCTAAAGAAGTCACAGTTCTTTCCAAGTAATTAGCCACATCAATGATTAGCATTATACATCTATAAAACTGCCGCGTTTAATGACGCACGGACAGCAGTATTTGGATGCACTGATGGCATCTGTTGTGCACGTTTTAGATCCAGTATCACCAATAGTAAACATATTTCAACGGCTGTTTGAGATCAGGCTGCATATTCAGTCAGTGTTTCCATCTCAAGGATTTAGAACATCGAGCAAGGCCTTGCATGGAAAGTTTGCTTGGCCCCGACCTAGCAAATCTTAGATTCAAAACAACTCTGATTCGGCGAGAAATGACCATTTCTGGTGTACGTAAGCAACACATCACATTTGAACACAGGCCGGTTTGAAAGACTCACATAAGGAGAACATTCCACAAAAGCCGTAAAGCCATTCTTTACACAGAGGCTGGCGCTCGCGTTCAGTCTCCTGGTCACGTAGATCTCAGCACACTAGTGCCATCTAAAGGCCGGCAGACTTACCATAGCGGCCCATTCCAGGAGTCACACACGGAACATTTCCAAACTGAAAAGGGGCTTTAATGTTTCCATAACTCTTAGCTTAATGCTGGGTTTTTAGCCTCCATAAAAGCAAATTAGTGCAATGCGTTATTTTATTATGTCAGATGTCTTTTTGCTTAATTACTGCACATCAAACATCTTCGTGATTTTTAGTCTACTTTTCTGAAAAAGTAGTTGTGTCAATCTAAGAGTGGTAGATTTGACCTGTGGATTCCATTCAGCCATGCCACAGGTATGTGTGGGTGACGACATGAACGACCTCAATTCCTGTGAACCTCACAAAAAGGTTCACTTCCGGTGCCTTGACTCCTTTGCTGTAGCTGAAGCTGGAGCTCCAGAGCATTCCTCTGACTGACTGACTGCACCCCGATTCAGGGTTTATTAAAAACAGCTTACTCTCGATTACAGGGCAAACCCAGGGCAAGAAGGGCCTTTGCCGGACCTATGGCTTAAGGGTCTAACAGTACTAATTAATTTAGGCTTTACATTTTTAAATTAGTTGGAAACAAGTATAAAGGCTATGCACTTTTTATGAAGTGGAAAAAGCACTCTCAGCAGAATATGAGTATGTGATACCAGAAATGATTTTGTTGAGTTGGTAAGTATAATAATATTTTTTTGACATGAGCATACAGCGGTTTTGTATTTACAGTGTCCTCCACAATCATTGGCACCCTTAGTGAATGTGACCAAAACAGGCTATGAAAAAATATACCTTTGCTGTTTATCATCTTGGTCTTTCCCTCAAAATATTCACAAAAATCTTACCTTTTCATCAAAGTAAAATTCAAAAAGTTGTTGAGCTGCTAGAATTCCGGATTTAGGGAAATAAGAAAATATCTAACCAGTTGGAAATACCCACTTCCACAAACAGGGCAATAGTTAAGAAGTTAAAAGCGACAGGAGATGTCAGGAATCAGCCTGGAAGAGGACCTATCTGTAAATTAACCCCACACACCGTGAGGAGGATGGTTCGATTTGCCAAATAATCTCCAAGGATCACAGCTGGATAATTGCAGAGGTTAGTTAAGTCCTGGGGTCAGAAAGTCTCCAAACTACCATCAGACTGCACCTACATCACCACAAGTTGTTTTTGAGGGTTATCAGAAAAAAGCCTCTGCTGTCAATCAACAACAAACTAAAGTGCCTACAGTTTGCCAAATGTAAGTCAGACTTTTATGTTAGAGTTATATGGTCAGATGAGACCAAAATAAGGCTTCTTGGCAACAAACATCAGAGGTGGGTTTGGCGTAGACAGAAAGATAGCCATACAGAAGAGCACCCCATACCCACATTGAAGTATGGTGGCGGATCTCTGATGTTGTTGGGGTGTTTTTCTTCCAAAGGCCCTGGACATCTTGTTAGAATACCTGGTATCATGTACTCCATCAAATACCAGCAGATATTAAATAAAAAACCTAACAGCCCCCCTCTAGGAAGCTTTAAATGGGCCGTGGTTGGACCTCCCAGCAGGACAATGATCCGAAGCACACCTCAAAATCAGCACAAAAATGGTTCACCGACAGCAGAATAAAGGTTTTGCCATGGCCATCACAGTCCCCAGACCTAAACCCCATAGAAAATCTGTGGGAAGAGCTGAAGCCGAATCTGCAAATGTGTTGACCTCAAAATCTGAAGGATCTGCAGAGATACTGTATGTAGGAATGGTCTCAGGTCTGTACCATGTGTTCACCAACCTCATCACGCACTATAGGAGAAGACTTGGAGCTGTTATCTTGGTAAAGGGAGGCTTCTTAAAACATTAAATAAAGGGGTGCCAATAATTGTGGCACACCTGTTTAGGAGAATAGTATTTATTTAATGAAAAAAAAAAAATTTCTTTCAATAATTTATTTCAATGAAAAGGTAAGATTTTTGTAAATATTTTGAGTGAAAGACCAAGAGGATAATCAGCAAACAAATATTTTTTCATAGCCTGTTATGGGCACATTCACTAAGGGTGCCAATAATTGCGGAGGGCACTGTACCTGGTCATATCTCAATTTAATAGTATTTTCCATTATCCCATTCTGTTCCAAATCTATAGTTGTTAAAACATTTTTATCCAAGTGTGAAACTCACTGTCAGCTGGAGATGGAAATCTTATTTGAATAATTGTTGTGATTGATCAAAACAAATATACCACATCTATTCTAAAACATGTCCAATGATATGCCTTGATTGTCACATGCGTGTACAGAAATACTGTTTCAAATAGTCTCAATCTACATTATTTGGGGTGTAAACTTCTCTCATAACCAATACCCATGAACCATCACCAAAACCATCCTCCCATAACCAATACCCCTGAAACCTTCACCAAAACTATCCTCTCATCACCAATACCCATGAACCATCATCAAACCCATCAACATACTGGTCTGAGCTGCAGTCCACTGCCTACATACTGTATATCTGCATAAAGAGTGCCATGCCACTGTCTACATACAGTATATCTGCATAAAGAGTGCTGTGTCACTGTCTAAATATATCTGCACAAATAGTGCTGTGTCACTGTCTACATATATCCTCTTAAAGAGTGCTGTGTCACTGTCTACATATATCTTCATAAAGAGTGCCATGTCACTGTCTCCATATATCTGCATAAAAAGTACCATATCACTCTCTACATACTGTATATCTGCATAAAGAGTGCCATGTCACTGTCTATATACAGTATATTCATAAAGAGTGTCATGCCACCGTCTACATACAGTATATCTGCATAAAGAGTGCTGTGTCATTGTCTACATAAAGAGTGCTGTGTCCCTGCCTACATATACAGTATCTGCATAAAAAGTGCTGTGTCCCTGTCTACATATATCTGCCATGTCACCTCTTCCTCATGATAGCTTTAGCTAAACTAGGCCTACAGAGAACTAGGACTACAGAGGACTAGCTCAAGCATACAGCGACCAGCCTCTATCTATCTCAAAGAAGCCCAGAAGGATCTGCGTTCTTTAATGCTTGCTTCTCTACTTCACCCTAGAAGAACAAAAGACGCTGGCCTCTTTTATGGCCCTACTGCGCTGCACTCCTGACAGGACAGAACCGCCCTCATGCCCCACACAGCAGACAGGACAGAACCGCCCTCATGCCCCACACAGCAGACAGGACAGAACCGCCCTCATGCCCCACACAGCAGACAGAACAGGACAGAACCGCCCTCATGCCCCACACAGCAGACAGAACAGAACAGAACAGCCCTCATGCCCCACACAGCAGACAGGACAGAACCGCCCTCATGCCCCACACAGCAGACAGAACAGAACAGAACAGCCCTCATGCCCCACACAGCAGACAGAACAGAACAGAACAGCCCTCATGCCCCACACAGCAGACAGGACAGAACCGCCCTCATGCCCCACACAGCAGAGAGAACAGAACAGAACAGCCCTCATGCCCCACACAGCAGACAGGACAGAACAGAATAGCCCTCATCCCCCCCCCCCCCCCCCCCCCAACACAGCAGACAGAACCGAACAGAACAGCCCTCATGCCCCACACAGCAGACAGGACAGAACAGGACAGAACAGAAACCGCCCTCATGCCCCACACAGCAGACAGAACAGAACAGAAACCGCCCTCATGCCCCACACAGCAGACAGAACAGAACAGAAACCGCCCTCATGCCCCACACAGCAGACAGAACAGAACAGAAACCGCCCTCATGCCCCACACAGCAGACAGAACAGAACAGAACAGCCCTCATGCCCCACACAGCAGACAGAACAGAACAGAACAGCCCTCACCCCCCCCCCCCCCAACACAGCAGACAGAACCGAACAGAACAGCCCCCCCCCCCCCCCCCCAACACAGCAGACAGAACCGAACAGAACAGCCCTCATGCCCCACACAGCAGACAGGACAGAACAGAATAGCCCTCATCCCCCCCCCCCCCCCCAACACAGCAGACAGAACAGAACAGGACAGAACAGAAACCGCCCTCATGCCCCACACAGCAGACAGAACAGAACAGAAACCGCCCTCATGCCCCACACAGCAGACAGAACAGAACAGAATAGCCCTCATGCCCCACACAGCAGACAGAACAGAACAGAATAGCCCTCATGCCCCACACAGTAAGGTCAGAGTGTGTGACTCCAAACACTTATGGGAGATAATTAATGGAGTCTACTTGTCTGTCGCAGTGTCCCTGTGGAGAAGTATGTATGTGTGTGTGTGTGTGTATGTGTGTGTGTGTGTGTGTGTGTGTGTGTGTGTGTGTGTGTATGTGTGTGTGTGTATGTGTGTGTGTGTGTGTGTGTGTGTGTGTGTATGTGTGTGGATTCAGTAGGCCAAATCCACTTCTTCCCCCTAAATCTCAATTGCAAACATACAGACACAGACATAGATGCAGACACACACACAACCCCCCCCCCCCCCCCCCCCCCCCACACACACACACACACACACACAAACACACACACTCTTGGTACGTATGCACTGGCACAAAGTAGCAGTTGTCTTTCAGGAAAGGTTAAGATGGCTTGGACTCCAGGCCTGTTAAGGGTGGGGTGAGAGGGGTTACTGTTGTTAGTGACTAAGGGGTAAACCTCTCCGAGGCAACCACGGCAACAAGAACACAGTGTGTTTGCTGAGGAGCTAAGCTGCGCCGTGGCAACAGTGGAACTGAGCAAACACAGAGCCCGGGCGGGCAGTGAAGGCTAGACTGGGAGAATGGCGGAGCTCTCCCACACTGACCGGGACTGGTAGTTAATCGGTGGGTCTGCCTGCACGGCTGTCAGGTTATGAGGAGGCACAGCTAAATCAGACCGGAGTTACGGGATCACGCAGGGTAAGGGTGACTTTCTGGGTGACTGTTTGTTTAATGACACTTTTGAAACTTTTGTAAGACTGGTATGAAAAAGTTTTATTCCTAACGTCTGTGGCTTGAACTGCCCAGATTAAGTGGTTGCTTCACACTTTATCCTGATAATGAGCTGTAATGATTAATAATCACAATAAAAAATGGACTCCGCTGTTTAATTGGCAAGATTCTGCACCATTTGCTCTTATTTCTAGGATAACTTCACACAGATTAGTTTGACAGGTCTTTAAGAGTTATGAGGACACAGGGTTATCTGCTTTACACATAAACTCGTAAAGAAGCTCACACACACACACAGTCAGACATGTAAGAGCAAGAGAAGAACTGGCTTAAACACTCAGAGATAACCTTTTTAAAGTGTGCACATACTGTATATTAATAAAAAGGACAACTCTTTCTATTTTTTAGGACTATGATTGTTGGCAGTTGTTATACGAGTGACCTTTGACCTTTATCTCATCTTCCCCTCAAACATCGAGGTCATGACTCAAGAAGCACTGCAGAGCCAAAAGAGGAAGAGGATGTGACATCATTACTGAGGCATCATTACTGAGGCTACTGGACAATCCCTGCAGAAACACAAATCATACAGAAAAGACTACACTGACACAGAAGACTTGTTATACACTAATATATTCTAACTACATATATTCTGACAATGTTATACTCTAATATATTCTAACTACATATATTCTAACAATGTTATACACTACTTATACATTCTAATATGATTTTTTTACTGAAGGTAAAACGCCATAAAATAAGAAATGCTAAAGAATCCATGGGAAAAAAATCAAACAGAGACTAAACACAGAGAAACTCAAACAGCAGACCCAAGACTGAACACTTAAGGGCTGTAGTAGATGGATAGTTCTAGCCATTCGATTGGCTGTTGAGCTCGCATATTAATAACCTTTTATCAGGATCATGAACCTAACCTTTTATCAGGATCAAGGACCTAACCTTTTATCAGGATCAAGGACCTAACCTTTTGTCAGGATCAAGGACCTAACCTTTTATAAGGATCAAGGACCTAACCTTTTATCAGGATCAAGGACCTAACCTTTTATCAGGACCAAGGAGCTGTCTAAGAGAGGGCCTGTGAGAGGGCCATGAAGGAGCTGCCTCTGTCTCTGCTGAGTCGGGGCTGTGGCCAGCTGGTGCCGCTCACACAGGGCGGCCATGATGGGAGACTGGAGGTCTGTTTCGAACCTGAGGTATTTGCAGTTAAGGCGCTTCGAATGACATGGACAGTATTTAGAGCGAGCTCTTGAGGTAAATGATATTTGCTGTGGCTGCTTGGGGTTCTCAATGTCTGCATATTTGACTCAGTCTCAGTCTTGGTCTCTTCTTTGATTACTGAGAACTTTGTATCATGTTATGAACAGGTAAAGATGGTAAAGTACTGATTCTTAGTTTCGCCTCTGCCATCCAAAAAAATCGATAGACAAACATTAACTGTTATTAATCAACCGTTTCTATTTCTGTAGCGGTGATCAGATTTCAGATTTCGGAGTACATTTTGAAATGAATACTAAGTAGAAATAAGGGGCGGAATTAGAAAAGGGACGGATATAGTGGAGAGGTATACGGAGTATACCCACCTATTTTTCTGTCAGCATTGAGTATACCCACTTCTCAAAACAGGGCATTTATCCTGTTCTGTATGGGCTGCTTAAAATTTTTTAGAGTATACCCACTTCTCTAGGGACCACTACACCACTGGCTGTCTGTACTATAAATGTTGTCCCTTGCCGCATCAACAGAAGCAGCGCTCCAAATTCAGTTGACAATAAATGACAATAAAGGCTTTTCTATTCTATTCTACTCTATTCCATATCTCTCTGCTGACCCCTATGCTGCTGACCCCTATGCCCTCAGTGTTCATATCTCCCTGCTGACCCTCAGTGTACATATCTCTCTGCTGACCCTCAGTGTTCATATCTCTCTGCTGACCCTCAGTGTTCATATCTCTCTGCTGACCCCTATGCCCTCAGTGTTCATATCTCTCTGCTGACCCTCAGTGTTCATATCTCCCTGCTGACCCTCAGTGTTCATATCTCTCTGCTGACCCTCAGTGTTCATATCTCTCTGCTGACCCTCAGTGTTCATATCTCCCTGCTGACCCTCAGTGTTCATATCTCTCTGCTGACCCCTATGCCCTCAGTGTTCATATCTCTCTGCTGACCCTCAGTGTTCATATCTCCCTGCTGACCCTCAGTGTTCATATCTCTCTGCTGACCCTCAGTGTTCATATCTCCCTGCTGACCCCTATGCCCTCAGTGTTCATATCTCTCTGCTGACCCTCAGTGTTCATATCTCTCTGCTGTGACCTTTGACCCTATGCCCTCAGTGTTCATATCTCTCTGCTGACCCTCAGTGTTCATATCTCTCTGCTGACCCTCAGTGTTCATATCTCTCTGCTGTGACCTTTGACCCCATGACCCCAGTGTTCATATCTCTCTGTTGACCCCCAGGACTTCTTCTCCTGGAGGGCCCAGCCCCTGCTGTTGCACCTGTCGCACAGTGGGCGTCTCCTGGGAGGGGTGGGGGACCCCACGCCCCCCAAAACCTACAGCACCAGGAAGGGCCACCTCATCCTGTACTCCGAGGACCTGGTTTCCAGCTCCAGCCAATCAGTGGCCAACCGGAAGGGGCGTGGCTCCAAACCGGAAGCTGAGGTGCAGCTGCATACACTGAGAGACCTGACTGGAGCTATTTTGGCTTACAGGAGGAAGCCGGTAAGGTCTACCATAGACATATGACATGTATATATAGTATGTCTATGAGGTATACAATAGCACTGAGGGTCTACCATAGACATATGACATGTATATATAGTATGTCTATGAGGTATACAATAGCACTGAGGGTCTACCATAGACATGACATGTATATATAGTATGTCTATGAGGTCTACAATAGCACTGAGGGTCTACCATAGACATATGACATGAATATACACTATGGGCCCTATCTTGCACCCAGCGCAATTGACATTGTCACCGACGCATGTATCATTCCTATCTTGCACCCGGCGCACAGCGGGATTTTCCCTCCAGAGGCGCGCATCGAAATGAACTTGCGCCAACATGGGCGGGGCGGAACAGAGAAGGCGTTTCTCGGGCGCAAGTTTTCCTTTGTGGTATCTTGCAGTTTCAAAACGAAAGTGTGCCGTTGACCAGAAAAAAGCTAGTCTAAGGTCACAGGCGCATTGTGTAGAGTCTGTGGCGGGTATTCAGACGCTATTTTAAGGACGCGTGCTTGGCTGCACAGTAGGCTACACTTTACTTCTCTCGTCTACACGAGAGATCTACACCAATTTTTTGGCAAGCCATATATAATTACAAGGAAAATAAAGTATTTACCACATGAGGAAATCATTGTGATATCCATATCCAAGATATTTTAAAAATAGGCATACATCTAGCGTACACATTGACCCAAATGATTCAGGTTAATTGTAATGGCAGTTCTGATCTCCTGGCAGATGAACTGGGGACAGACGCACACTGTCCCTATCACAGTCTGCGGCGAGATACGGAGAAAAGGATCGGGAGAGATCGGAAGAGAGGAGAGCCTTATCAGTGGCTGGCCGCACGCGCGCGCGCGCGCACGCACACACACACACTCAAGGCTGATTTAAGGGCCTTATATAGTACACAAAACGGTCGTGTCGGATGGTTGGACAGTGGGCGGGCGGCCGGATAGTACGTACTAGTTAGCATTTGTGTCCCTTTATAGTACTCCAACGGCTGTGGGTGCTGAAAACAATTCTCTTCCACAACAGTAGGGGGAGTAACGGTTTAAGTCCCGAAAGACAAGCTACCCCATGACGTCTTTGTGCGATGGAAATCGTTAGTTGGCTTTACCTCTCCTCCACAACAGTCAATTTCTACTCCCCCACCAGCTGCCACTACTCAAATGCAACAGGTGTCAGCAGATACACAATATTGTGACTGTGTCTAATGCTATATATACACCTGATAGGGCAAACTTATCTTTATCATGGGAGAATGCGGGGGAGTAAAATGCTCCCGAAGTAGATTACATGTTTTTAACTTCGGGGTTAATTCCCTTTCGTCTACTGCTGGCTAGTTAATACATAGCCTACAGAGAGCCGGAAAGGTTAATAAACAGAATGAAATAGCTACACATTACACACTATGTTTTAATAAAACCCACGTTACTCACATACTGGTTAACACTGTTTGTTACAGCACATAAACGTTTGTCGCTACATCCAAACTGCGTCACCGTTGTCCCTCCCTGTATCTGCTCCAGCCGCACCATTTTACTTGCAATGTGAATCATTGCCATTTGTTGCACCTTAATCATTGCCATTTGTTGCACCTTAATCATTTTCTACAAACATGATATGCGGTGTAGTAAACTGAGACTCTATTCACTACTGCACAAAAACTAGACACGTTTGCAACGTTTGAAATGAAGTGGGTAAAACAACTTTCGCCAATATCTCCGTAAGGGAGATGGGTTGTGTGCTCAAATTTCCTGGGATCAAAGAAATTCATGTATTCATGTGCAGACTAAAAATCACGTCTCAGGATTTCTGCGCATGCACGTTATTTCGGGTGTCTCAACTGTAACTAATACCACTGTCATATAATTATGAGTTCAGTAAAATACGGAGCAAACACAGTTTTCTACCGTTGTTGAAACACATCTTTAATTGCCGTCGCTCATGCTGGTTCTCTGGCAGTAGGCTACTTGGGCCGGCTCATGTATTGTGATATACAGGGAATAGTTTTCAAGGAAAGGATCTGCGCCTTTGACAGTGGCTGTTATGCATATATGGATATAAAGGTAATGAAACAGGAAACGCTAGGTCCAGAAATGTTAGTTTCCGGAGTTGATGTCGTATGGAAATGAGGTTGTAGTGTGCCAATCACGGCCAAGGAGTATCCGTCGCCATGAGCGGACCGACAGAAATTTTTGCGGGGACACGGAGAGCTGTCCGACGTCTCTGGAGAGCACGGAGAGGGCGTTTCAGCTACCGGAGAAGGCGTTTCACTTACCTGAAGGCGTTCCTATGTGCCCAAAAACGTGTCGTACGGAGTAGCATAAAAATGCCTTTATGCTCAGTTACATAAGCGTAAGCGCAAGCACAAGAGGTCGCGCAAGCCCCTTGCGCGCCCCTTGCGCGACTTTTCACGTCTTGCGTGCGTCGGCCCCTTTTTCTAGACTTGCGCCATTTTACGCAAGCCTATTGTTCTGGGTGTGAATTGCTTGGCAACACCCCCAACGCAACGCGTAAGCACCTAGCAATTCATGCTCCCTTTAGAAGCATGCAAGGGCCTTCACACTCACTCGCTCTCTCTCTGGCAGATAAGCTGGGGACAGACGCACACTGTCTCTATCACAGTCTGCAATAAGTTCGGCTATACATGCAGTTACGTCAGGTCTAGTCCGACATGCTGGGGAATTCATAAAATTTCCCGTAACACCCGACAGCCAAGAGAGGGCTAAGCAGGCGTTCTGGGAGAAGTATGGGTTCCCTGGCGTCCTTGGCGCTATAGACTGCATCCATTTTCACATACGTGCCCCCCCAGTGTTTTACGCAACATTGCCATGAATCATGGATGTGTCAATGACATAAATGAGGATAGATTAGAGGACTTTAGAAGACGTGAGGTTGAACTGCATGTGCCGATGGGTGCAATATTATTACCATGCATACATAACCTAGTGATTCAGTGAGGGTGAACCCAAAACATCGGAATGTATGTTTTTGTGACTTTTATTTGAAATATGTTGCCACCAAAAAACTAATGCTAGTAACTGAAAAAATACAAACGAGAAATGAAAAGTAGAAACATTTCTCCAAACAAGCATGGGAAAATATTGCCGTGATTGTTTCTGGTAACACACGTTCTGGTGGCCTCACGGTCTTCCTCCAGGTAATTCCGCCATTATATACAAGCCGCTATGGAATATGCGCTCCTCGCTCTTAAAGGGAATGTGAGATGACGCTCTGATTGGTTTATTGCATATTACGCCCAAACCACACCTATGGCTGAGTAACCTCCTTTGGACCAACCCATTTGACATTTGCGCTGGGCGCAAGTGTGTTTTTTCCGCCGTTATAATAGCAATTGCGCCATAGAGCCGCCCACACAGCTACTTGCGTTACGCGCTGTCCTACTTGCGTTTCTGATCGTTAAAATAGGGCCCTATGTCTATGAAGTCTAGAAATGCACTGAGAGGGTGTCCATTATTTTGTCTCAAGGTTGCTGTGTTCCCATGGTGCATTGCACACACCCTATATCACTCATTCTGTTCATTTCTGGAAAAACTAAAAGAAAACACAGCTGTGCCAAATGCAAACACACAAAAAGTAAATGAAAAATCTGTGGTTCTGAGGTGCAGATGCAACATGCTAAAACAAATACCTGTAACACAGAAAAAAAAGCTGCAGGTTTTTTGGATGAGGATCTAGGATTTAGCTTACCAAAAAAAATTAAAAGTAAAGTTAATTACCGTAAAAGTAATGGGTTAACAACTTTGCTTTAATGTAGCAATTGAAGTTAATATTTATTTTATGTTATCTCAAACAAAATTCCACTATTTTGATTCCCCCTGAGTTTATTTTCAGTGTAGTTGGTCAGGGTTCATCCTTCAGCAAGATAATGGCACCAAAACACACCTCCAGGCTACATCAGAACTACTTGAAAGAAAAGAACAAGATGGTGGGCTTGAGATCATAGGATGGCCAGCACAGAAGAACAAGATGGTGGGCTTGAGATCATAGGATGGCCAGCGCAGAAGAACAAGATGGTGGGCTTGAGATCATAGGATGGCCAGCACAGAAGAACAAGATGGTGGGTTTGAGATCATAGGATGGCCAGCACAGAAGAACAAGATGGTGGGCTTGAGATCATGGGATGGCCAGCACAGCTTCCAGACTTAAACCTCATCAAGCTGGTTTGGAATGAGGTTGACAGAAGGGTGATAGCAAAGCAAACAACAAGTGCAACACATTATAATATAAATAATATTTTATTTCCATTGCAGGAAGAATACCACAAGTCTGTTCAGTTGCTATATCTGCAGAAGGTGATGACTTTGATGTGTCCGAAATTGTTTCAAACAGAACTCTTACATGTTTTTCTTTATATTTTTGAATCTCCAACTGTTTTTTAGTTGTTGTTGTTGTTCTCTGCCTTAATGCCAGAGAACACTGAGACATGAAACTGCATAAATGTCAATGGAAGTCAGAAAAATGGATGCGTTCCAAAACGTTTGACCAGTAGCATAGATAGTCGCTGTTGCGAGTAGAGCAGGCCACACAGTCCCTTGAGCCCCTGTAGCTCACGGCCTAATTGGGTATTATGGACTCTGGATATGGCATATAGAGCTGGAGAATGCCTAAGTACACTGGAGATGGCATATGGGCTCTTGAGATGGCATATGGACTGCTGAGATTGCCTATGGAGCTGGAGACGGCCTATGGACTCTGGAGAATGTCTATGGGCTCTGGAGAATGCCTATAGACCAGGGGTTTTCAACAGGGGGTCAGTGGCCCCCTGGTGGTCCGCGACAGCATTTCAGGGGGTCCTCGACATGTTAATCAGTTCACCATTAAATGTGGGGATGTGGTGACGGCGGTTAGTGATCTAACCTTATACAGTGGGGAAAATAAGTATTTGAACCCCTGCCGACTTCGCAAGTTTGGCCACTTGCAAAGAAATGTGTGATCTAGAATTGTAATGGTAGGTGTATTTTAACAGTTTCAACAAAAAAATCCAGAAAACTGCATTTTATAAGATTTATTACTTTATTTGCATTTGATGCAAAAAATAAGTATTTGAACCCCCAAGCAAACAGCAAGAATTCTGGCTCCCAATGGCCAGTTATGTGCCCAAGAAGCACAGATTAGTCTTCATTAGGTCTAACAAGGTATACCTGATCTCAACTGGTGACCTGTATAAAAGAAACCTGTCCAAAGAATCATACTTCACACCTTCAACCTCAAGGCAGCTGGGACCAGAGTCACCAAGAAAACCATTGGCAACACACCACGCCGTAATTTTTTGAAGTACTGCAGCACTCGCAAGGTCCCCCTGCTCAAGGAAGCGCATGTACAGGGCCATCTGAAGTTTACCATTGCACACTTGAATGATTCTAGGGAGGATTGGGAGACAGAATGTGGTCAGATGATACCAAAATCAAGCTCTTTGGCATCAACTCGACTTGCCGTGTTTGACAGGAGGGGGGATGCTGAATATGACCCCAAGAGTACATCATACCCACCATCAAGCATGGAGGTGGAAACATTATGCTTTGGGGCTGTTTCTCTGCCAAGGGTACAGGACGACTCCACCGCATCAAGGGGACTATTATTGGGGCCATGTTACGTGGAATATTGGGCTTGAACCTCATTCCCTCATTCCCTCATTCCCTCCCATTGAAAACACAACCTTAAAGATATGGAGAGGATCTGGAAAGAGGAGTGGACCAAAATCCCTCCTGAGATGTTTGTAAACCTGGTGACCAACTACAAGAAACGTCTGACGTCTGTGCTTGCCAATAAGGGTTATTCCACCAAGTACTAAGTCATTTTTGTCAGTCAGTTTTGGGGGTTCAAATACTTATTTTTTGCATCAAATGCAAATAAAGTCATAAATGTTATAAAATGCATTTTTCTGGATTTTTTTGTTGATATTCTGTTTCTCACTGTTAATATACACCTACCATTACAATTATAGATCACACATTTCTTTGCAAGTGGCCAAACTTGCGTGAAATCGCAAGGGGTTCAAATACTTATTTTCCCCACTGTAACTGCACATATTTAAGTGTTTTAGGCAGAATATCTGGGCAGGGGCAAGGGGCGTGGCAGCGGCTAGCAATGTACCCTGATCATTTCACATATTTCAGTGTTATAGGCCAAATATCTGTGCAGGTGGAGGGGGCGTAGCAGCGGCGGTTACAAACACACATGCGCATGCAGGCACATCAGTGGGCCGCAAATTACTTTCTAGTCAGAATGGTGGTCCCTGGGACAAAACCAGTTGAAAAACCCTGCTTTAGACTCTGGAGATGGCCTATGGACTCTGGATATGGCCTATAGAGCTGGGGATGGCCTATAGACTCTGGAGATGGCCTATAGAGCTGGATATGGCCTATAGACTGGAGGTGGCCTATGGACTGCTGAGATGGCCTGTAATGAGTGCAGAAGTGAGCTGGCCATGCATCAGACTGTACACAGAGTAAGTTCACCTGTACCTGTACTTGTGCATCCGACTGTACACAGAGTTAGTCCACCTGTACCTGTGCATCTGTGGAGACCCTTACAAAAACAATCTGCTCTTTGTTCTCCAAAGCCTCCATCTGAAAAAGTGCATCTTGGATTACAGGCGTTTCACATGCATGATGGAATATCCTATTTACTCTAATGGGGTTCTGCTGAAACTAAGGGAAATATGAAGCCCCCTCCCCTGCCCCCCCCCCCCCCCCCCCCCCCCCTGCAGCGGAAACCATACTCGGTAAACCAAAGAAGGAACGCAGTGATCTCACATGGAATGAATATCTGTTCCTCGTACAAAGAAAGAAAGAAAGAAAGAAAATATATGGTTCTCTTGAAACAGTTCAGGTTCAATTTCCAGCTGCACACGAGGGGGAGGAGAGACGGGCGCTTCCCCATATAGAGTCTGTCTTTGTCGGGGTCGGACTCAGAGAGCAGAGGCAAAAAGGTGGAAGGCAAAGTATGCCGTCAGTTCCCAACCAATCACCACCATCTCGACCCCCAACCCCCAGCATTCTGTGCCCACAGACGCTCCATTGTGCGCTGGGCCCCAGCCAAGGTCAACCCCCCCACCACCACCCCTCCCTGGAGCGGCGGAGAGGTCCAGCGTCGCCTCTCCAGTTTGAGGGCAGGACCACCGTAAATCAGCCGCTTGCTTTTACGAGCGTACCGAGTTTCAACCCCGGCAATGGGTCAGAGGACAGACAGACACACACACACACACACAGACACACACACACACAGACACAGACACACAGACACACACACACACACACACACACACACACACACACACACAGTCACACACAATCACACACAGACAGACACACACACACACACACACACACACACACACACACACACACACACAGACACACACACACACACACACACACACACACACACACACACACACACACACACATACACACACACACACACACAGACACACAGACACACAGACACACAGACACAGACACACACATACACACACACACACACACACACACACACACAGACACACAGACACACAGACACACAGACACAGACACACACACACACACACACAGACACACACACACACACACACACACACACACACACAGACACACACAGACACACAGACACACACACACCCAGACACACACACACACACACACACACACACACAGACACACACACACACACACACACACACACACATACATACATACACACACAGGCACACACACACACACACACACACACACACACACACACACACAGATTGAAAAAGACAGCACAGAGATACAGAGGTAATACACACTACAAAATTCAAAATCTAAGACATGTGGACAAGTGGGGGTAAGACTAAACAGCAGATAATTGTACAAAGCCTTTTGCAGGAATGTGCAAAATCATTTCCACAATGTTCCAATGAAATACACATTGCCATCATGCACAAGTGAAGCGATTCTGTTGAGTTTGAACAGTTTTGAGAATTTTAATTCTTAATTCTAATCTGAGAAATGTCCCGAAGCAACTGAGAAAAACTGCAAATCGAACCTGAATACTTGGTGTACACTGTAGCTCAGGGGTGGGCAATTCATTTTCCCAAGGGGCTACATGAGATAGTGGGACCGTTGTGGAAGGCTGGATCAAGTGCACTGAAGTCTGTGTTGGGCTTGAACAAGTGCACTGAAGTCAGGTTGAATGTCTGAGGTGGATGCGAAGGACAGCTGACAGGTGATTGTCAGTGAGAGAGGATCTGTATCTGGATTTGTTAAATTTAATCACTGAGAATGTTTGTTCACATACAGTATGTATGTAGATTCGCCGGGAGAGGGGCACATTTCTCAAATGCCTCTTTTTTCTCAGGGCATATTAGCGCTGCAGAGTCCACCAAACGCTGTTTGATAAACTCCCCATCAGAGAATGGCTTACTGTTTTTAGCGATTTTGTGGGTTATCACAAAGCTGGGTTTGACTGCTCCATACCTGGATGTGTGAAGCTTGGTGAAAAGTACGGTGGCCGAGAAGGGCAAAACACAAAAACAAACTCGGGAACATTTTTACATTTTGTAAAACACTTTAACAAGTTTTCGAAACACTTTTACAAGTTTTTTACGAAAATTACATTTTAGAAAAAACTTTTGCAAGTTCCGGAACAAAATAACATCTTAGAAAACATTTTTGCAAGTTCAAAAAAACATTTTTACAAGTTCAAAAAAACATTTTTGCAGGTTAATTTTTCTTACGGAAGGGGAATGCCCAAGCTCAGAGGTTGAGCCGGAAATGACAAGGAAAGCGCTCGAGTCGAATTCAAGTTCATAGCGATTCAAGATGGACAGCGGTAGAGCAGCGTTTTGTCCGTTCTGTGGCCAACACATGAGACTATTAACACGGTTTTGTTTTTCGTGTGGCAGGTCTTTAGAATGTTTAAATCGCGCAGACCAGACGGAAGGACTAGATGTGCTGCAGCAGTGCAAACTCTATTTTCATGAGGGACACTCGTACGCTGTGATCGTGGACATGATGTCGTGTTTACATGATGTACAAATCAGTTTGAGGTCTCTGAAAGGCCAACTTAATGACGCCGGGTTATACCGCAGAAGGAATTTCTCCTCTTAGGCCATAAGGTGACCCTCGAAAAGTGCTTTAGAAACCTAAGTTCGCTCCTCAGGCTCCGAACTAAGCGAACTTCAGTTCATCAGTGTCCCTCATGAAAATAGAGTTTGCACTGCTGCAGCACATCTAGTCCTTCCGTCTGGTCTGCGCGATTTAAACATTCTAAAGACCTGCCACACGAAAAACAAAACCGTGTTAATAGTCTCATGTGTTGGCCACAGAACGGACAAAACGCTGCTCTACCGCTGTCCATCTTGAATCGCTATGAACTAGTGATGTGTCGTTCGTGAACGATTCGTTCATTTTGAACGAATCCTTACAACGACTCGAGAGTAACGAGTCCTCTCAAAAAAGAATTCGTTCTTTTTCTCGTTCATGACCGCGCATCGGGACAACTGGGACTGTTGCATTGGCTAAGCCAAGGAAACAGAAATGATTTGTTGAATGCAGGTCACGTAAAAATGATCCAAAGACCCGTATCCAAGAGACCCAGTCGGAAAAAGAACGAATCATTTCTGTTTCCTCTAGCTGACTGTACTGAGCCTATGCAGGTCACGTGGAAAAGGATCCAACGATCCATATCCGGCAGATGAACGAATCATAGATCCAAAGACACGGTTGTCAAAAGAACGAATCATTGAACGAAACAGACACGTTTGGCAAAAGAACGAAACATTGAACGATCCGGCAAAAGAACGAATCATTGAACGATCCGGCAAAAGAACGAATCATTGAACGAAATACCCATATCCGGCAGATGAACGAATCATAGATCCAAAGACACGGTTGGCGAAAGAACGAATCATTGAACGAAAGACTGATATCCGGCAAAAGAACGAATCATTGAACGATATCCGGCAGATGAACGAAACGTTGATCCAAAGACGGTCGGGAGGTGAACGATTAGGTCATCTGCCGGATACAAGTATTTGGATCATTTTTCACGTGATCTGCATAGGCTCAGCATGGGAAGCTAGAGAAAACCGAAATGTTTCGTTCATTTTGACTGGGCTCTGGATATTTTTTCACGTAACCTGCATAGGCTCAGAAGAGGAAACAGAAAGGACTTATTAACCTAGTTCACTTCCGAGTGTCTATGGTTAGTAAGACGTGAATGATATTCGTTCACAAGAAATAATTACAGGTTTAGTTATTTTAACTTTTTAAAACTTTACTTACAGTTCAGTGCAGCGTAATTGTTTGCCGTGATCATTAAATGCTTATGTGATAATAAATGACCATTTCATCCAAACTTTCATATAATATTATTTGAATGCAGGAATTAGTATCTGCTGGTTTACATGTAGTAACCTCCATGAAAATATGATACGTATTTGTAGTGGACGTATTTACGCCAGTGAATTGGCTATAAAATTAAAAAATGTTGAGTAGCACCCCCCCCCCCCCCCCCCCCCCCCCCCCGTTAAAATGAACGAGTGACTCGAAAAAAGATTCGTTCATTTTACTGAACGAGATTCAAAGATTCGAGTCGGTAAAATGATCCGAACTTCCCATCACTACTATGAACTTGAATTCGACTCGAGCGCTTTCCTTGTCATTTCCGGCTCAACCTCTGAGCTTGGGCATTCCCCTTCCGTAAGAAAAATTAACTTGCAAAAATGTTTTTTTGAACTTGTAAAAATGTTTTTTTGAACTTGCAAAAATGTTTTCTAATATGTTATTTTGTTCCGGGACTTGCAAAAGTTTTTTCTAAAATGTAATTTTCGTAAAAAACTTAGAAAAGTGTTTCGAAAACTTGTTAAAGTGTTTTACAAAATGTAAAAAATGTTCCCGAGTTTGTTTTTGTGTTTTGCTCTTCTCGGCCACCGTAGAAAAGTCCCTGTTGATTTTGCAGTTTAGCCAGCAAACCTTCAGATGTCCGTGCCCGCTTTGCATCAGTCAAATTCTTGTATTTCTCTGCGTGTTTAGTCTCGTAATGATGATTCAAGTTGTAATCCTTAAACACAGCGATCTGTATTTAACAAACTATGCACACGGCTTAACCTTTGACTTACAAAAGTAGGCCTACATAAATTAAAAAAATATCCAGCTTATTATACGGTTACTTGCCAAAACGATAGAAGACATACCTCCAAAATACCTCTTTTTAATGATTTGGTTGCCGTTTCGTGATTTCCAATAAGAAAAAATAGTTCTTCACTATTCTATTGCTGTCTATATAAGCCCAGCAGTAGGTCCACACACACACACAGACACACACTCACACACACTCTCTGTTCCTAAGCTGTGCAGTCTATATTAGACTCCATGGTGTGTGTTCACTATAGGCTCCTGATGAAGACTGGAGGGTCAGTTCTGTGTTAATCTGCAGCCTCTTTCCCACACACACAGACACACACACAGACACACACACACACACACACACACACACACACACACACACACACACACACACACACACACACACACATACACACACACACGTGCGCGCACGTATGTATGCCAAACGCACATCCGCTTGTGCACACACACACGCACACACACACACACACACACAAATGCACGCCGCACACACACACACTACTCTACCCCTAATCTCGTCTTCTGGCTTCAGACAGGGCTTTCCCACACACCTGGGCGGAAGTGATAAGGGGAGAGAGTGGTGTGTGTGTGTGTGTGTGTGTGTGTGTGTGTGTGTGTGTCAGTCACAGCTCAAGGTGACTCCAATTTTTCTGTGCTCGTGATGTTATGTGACGTGATGTGAACTGCAAATCTCACTGAGCTCCACCATGGCTCCTCTGAGAAAGTGTTTCACCATCATGATGGAGACACACATTCACATGAACACACACAAACACACACACTTCCCCTTCCCAGTGTCTCTATGGGTCCGACCCAGGATGCAAACCTAGAGGTAACTTCAAACCAGTTTTGAGCCAGATTTTAGTCGGATCCAGCCAATATCTGATAATGCTTGGCTTATTATATGTGAGTTAAGCCTATTACTGTGGGTCATCTCATGCCCATACCATAGAAAATACCACCTATGGACAGAGAAACGGGACCAGATACTGCAGTTATACACAGTAAATGTGGTCAAACACTGTGTGTGTGAGAGAGAGAGTGTGAGTGTCTGTTTGTATGTGTGTGTGTGTGTGGGGGGGGGGGGGGGGGGTATGTCTTTGTGTGTGTGTATGTGTGCTGTGTGTTGATATGTCTTTTTTGTGATTTGTCCATTAAATGATTTATTCAACAGAGGGAATAGAGAACAATCATTATCAGAGTGTTTACACTTGAAACCCCTGTTGTCAGAGTGTGAGAGAGAGAGAGAGAGGGAGAGAATGAGATAGAGAGAGAGAGAGAGAGAGAGAGAGAGAGAGAGAGAGAGAGAGAGAGAGAGTGAAATGAGAACACACACCCCTGATGCACCCTTCTCTTCGATGTTCCCAAACAGAGCGTGAGTGTGTTTAATCTCTCAAGAGGGAGAGCAGAATATCCATGCAGATATGTTAGGTCAACTGTAGGACTGGAGATGTTTGTGGAAATGTAACGCTAATGTTGCGTTGGTGAAGGCTCGCAGTACGGTGGCCACAGGGGACCATATCAATGGGATAACGGGTGGCCACAGAGTAGTTGTTGGTGTCCCTGGGCCATCAGGCCATGGTTAATGTCGAACCCTGTCGAACTCTGAATGTAGAAAGTTCCACTGCATTGAATGGGCCATGCCAACATTGGGAATATTTCTTTATAATGACAGCTAAAAAATTGAATGAGCGCTGCCACTGGCAAGTTTTGTCTACACATCATACACTTTCACATCATTCCGCAAGGAGTCTGTTCAAGTAATGAAAACGCATGGTAACTTGAAGATATATGCTGCTAAGCAACACCTGAAACTTTAAAGTTCAAATACATTTTCAATATATGTCTATTATTGTTTTGGCAAGTAACCGTATAATAAGCAGGGTATTATATAGTCCACCAGTCAGTATAAATCAAAATAAAAGGCAAAAGAAGACCCCAACATGCAGCCCCCTTGCCTGTGGGGATTTATTCTCCAGTACTGACTGCCATCATGCTGCTAGCTTTGTAGTTACCTGTGTTGTTTGACACTTTAATGAGAGGTGATTGTCAATAGGATGTACCCAGTCTTTAATCTAATGAAGATGTGTTGCATGGGTTAGAATGAGTTAAATCTGGCTTCAGCCTGACTCTCCTACTTCTGCTTCTGTCCCCTGTCAGCAGCCCAAGGACGGCTCCACCACAGGCCCGGCTCATCCCCTGCTCTCCCACCTCACACACGCCCCACACACACACCTGAGCTCCGTCCGACGCCCTCCACTGGACCGGCTCGCCCAGCTGACAGGTGAGAAACCATAGCTGAGGTCATCACTGGGGCCTACATACATAAGGCCATAGCTGAGGTCATCACTGGGTTACATACATAAGGCCATAGCTGAGCTCGTCACTGGGGCCTACAGACATAAGGCCATAGCTGAGGTCACTCATCACTGGGGCCTACATACATAAGGCCATAGCTGAGGTCATCACTGGGGCCTACATACATAAGGCCATAGCTGAGGTCGTCACTGGGGCCTACAGACATAAGGCCATAGCTGAGGTCACTCATCACTGGGGCCTACATACATAAGTCATAGCTGAGGTCACTCATCACTGGGGCATACATACATAAGGCCATAGCTGAGGTCAAAGTTCACTCATCACTGGGGCCTACATACATACATAAGTCAGAAGATTGTGAGTAAAAGCAAAAATGTTTGTAGATGTTTGCAAATGGTTGTTTGCATGTTTGTAATTCAGATAGGCATTTATAGCCAATGTGCATGAAGAACTGATGGTTTGTGTGTGTGTGTGTGTGTGTGTGTGTGTGTGTGTGTGTGTGTGTGTGTGTGTGTGTGTGTGTGTGTGTGTGTGTGTGTGTGTGTGTGTGTGTGTGTGTGCTTACAGAGAGATTTGACGAGGGCTACAGCAGCGGACAGCAACCCCCGACCTCTGTACCCCCCCCTCAAGTCCCTTACCGCCCCCACTTCCTCTGCTCACCTCGCCTAAGCCACGCCCCACGCGAACCCCTTCCACCAATCACAGAAGGCCTGCTTAGCCAACAAGGAGATTGGGGAGGTTACCTTCAGAAAGGTAGTTATATGTGTGTGCTTATGTGTGTGTGTGTGTTTGTGTGTGTGTATATATATCTGTGTGTGTCTTTGTGTACATTGAACCTGCATAGCCTTGTCTTCAGCACTACATTCTGCGGAACTATATTCCTAGACCAAATTCCTGAGCAGAAACAGGTGAGAGCCAGTCTCATCTCATTGACCTCTTGGGGCTACAGAGTAAACACCGGCACTGAACTCTGAACTCCTCTGAACTCTGAACTTTGAACTATGAACTCTGAAGGCCATGTCTGCACTGCTGTAAATCCTCACATTAACACTTCCTCTCTGCTCACCCTTACAGGGAGACAAACAGCAACTCATCATCACCATTCAACACCCAGTAAGTGTAGCTTCCCATCCATCCTCCTCACATCCTCACTCAGTCTCTAAGTAAAGTGTAGTTTCACATCCATCTTCATTCAGTCTGTAAGTACACATACACACATTCATTCTCTCTCTCTCTCTTTCTCACACGTACAGTACATACACACACTCGCTCTCTCTCTCTCTCTCTCTCTCTCTCTCTCTCGCTCTCCCTCTCTCTCTCTCTCTCTCTCTCTCTCTCTCGCTCTCCCTCTCTCTCTCTCATCTCCCTCTACCTCTCTCTCGAAAACACAGACACACACTCTTTCTAACACATACACACACTCCTTCTCTCTCTCACACACACACACTCACTCACTCACTGCCTCACGCATCAGTGGTCTCATGTGAGTAGGTTCCCCCTCTTGGCTGACTGGGAGCTGCCATGGCGGTCCTCTTGCCCATTTTCCAACAACTGCACCAGAGTTAGATTCCTCCTGCAACCCGACCTTTCCAGCTTCAGCCAGGGATCAGATAAGAGCACTGCACTTTCAAGAGTGTTCTTTGTCTCCAGGAAACCATGACAAAAGCCTAAAGCCCGAGTGGCACTCACTGGCGACAGGACCCTCCGACCAACGAGGGCTGGTAGACAGCGTCTGACTCTATGCCGGATCTCTGCCGTATCTCAGCCACATCTGTTCCACAGTCAAATATGTGTGGTTATACTGTAAAGGAAAGCACATACAACACATACAAACTCCATTCTGTCTAAGACATGACCGGGAGCAAAACGTCCTGCTAGAGAAGAATCAAAGGTCTCGTCTCCAGTGCAGCGTCCTGCTTTGCTTTTATGTGGAGTGCTAAGGCACGACCGGGTCGAGTGCTTGCTGAGGGCCCAGGTTCCATCCCCGTCTGTCAGGTGTTTGTGTTCCACGTGGCACCGTGGGAGAACCACAGATGAAGCTTGAGGCCTTGAACTCACAGGCATTTCTGTGGAGCACTGAGTCTGACAGCAAGACAAAAATACAAACACTGTTCAATGGCAATGGAATTCCATGATAAAACAAAAAATATGCACTGCATGTGTTTTTTCCAATTTAATTTGATTTCCTACTTTGATTGCATTTATTAAACCAAACTAATAATGTAATTCTCACTTTAAATGCAAATGTTTTTCTTTTATACATTGAATTTTTTGTAACTGTATTTTGTGACTAATTTGACCCCCCTCTTCCTCCCAGGCCGGGTCACCCCGGAGACAGGCAGTTTCTGCCCCCCCCTGAGGTCGGGCTGCTCTCACGAGCATGAGGCCCAGGAGGAACCTCTGGGACGTCTCTCAGAGGAGACCCATGAGTCGGTAATGCTCTGCTTCCTTATTCAATTGTGCTGCATCTCAGACAAGCGGGCAGACTGCTGTTTATCTTCTTACCAAGAGGAAGAGGAGGGGAGGAGGAGGAGGAGGAGGAGGAGGAGGAGGAGAGGTCAAGGCCGTAGGGAAGCAGAGGGAGATCAGTGTTACCTCTTCCAGGAAAAGTAGCTTATGAAAAAGAAACAAAACAAATATCTGATCTTAATGTCTGTAAAGCGCACTGTGTTGTCCTAGCGGGCCGAGTCCCCACCGCTCCGAGTCATGTGACACTCAGTACACCATGGCCCACTGGTGACCCACAGCCTTGCAAACACAAAACATCACGTCCAGAACCCCAGACAATACACCCCCACCCCTCAAAACATCACGTCCAGAACCCCACACAATACAACCCCACCCCTCAAAACATCACGTCCAGAACCCCACACAATACACCCCCATCCCTCAAAACATCACGTCCAGAACCCCACACAATACAACCCCACCCCTCAAAACATCACGTCCAGAACCCCAGACAACACACCCCCCCCCCCTCAAAACATCACGTCCAGAACCCCACACAATACACCCCCACCCCTCAAAACGTCACGTCCAGAACCCCACACAATACACCCCCACCCCTCAAAACATCATGTCGAGAACCCCAGACAACACACCCCCACCCCTCAAAACATCACGTCCAGAACCCCAGACAACACACCCCCACATAGTGTCACAGACTATCTGACGCTGGTTACAGCTGAATTTGTGTTAAATGTTAGTGGACTCCACCAGTCACTGGATGCCCAGTTAGTCAGAAGTGTTTACTCACTCAACAGCAACACGTTTTTATTTTGTTATCATTTCAGTTTACATATCCATCACTAAAACAGCTGATATGCCGAAAGTCTGATTTGAACATGTCCTTAGATTAAGGCCAGTTAGCAGCTGCTGATAGTCTGACTTGAACATGCTAGAAAGTATGGCAAACAACCCACACTGTTTTAAGATTCTCTGTATTTACCTGTTCTCAATGTTTACATTTAAGTTCTCAATGTTTAAAGATACAATGGTTACAGGCTCTTCAGCATGGGATGGGCTGTGCTGAGAATGCAAGTCATCATGGGAAATGTAGTCTGAAGAGAGCCAGTGTGGACTCATCATGGAAGAGCAGTTGTCTTTCCCATATTAGCTTCTATGGTGGCCATATGGTTGGTGGCCAGCGGGCAAACGTTGGTCAGTATGGTAAGCCTATGTCATCTCAGTCACACATTGTTAACATTTTGAATTAAATATGTATAAATGTTTACAAATATACAGCAAGCCTGTGTTCTGTGTTCTTAGTGCAAACCTGTTACTCTTCTATACACTAACACTAGCCTGCACTGTAAGCCTACTTCACATGAGCTCAAGCATGTTCTTTCATAGACAAATCAAAGAAACCATTGAGTCAACCATTTTACTCCTCTTTAGAAAAAAAGCAAAGAAAGCAAAAATGACCATTCTAGAGTCTTCTGTTACGTGGGAAAGAACCATTCATGTGGTGGAACCTTTATGGGTCGTTCTATGTAAACGCTGAGCAGAGGGAACCTTCAAGGTTCTTCACTGCTCTCTTTCTAGATTCCTAGAACATTCCTAGAACTGCCCGATAATCCGTCTTTGTCTTAGAGGTCCCAAATGAACCCTTTTTCCTCAGACTGAAACATAAACCTTGAAGTTCTCCCAACAAACAACTTTACAAACTCTTCTTCTTCCTATTTCTTGCCTATTATGTTCTCCACGGCTGTCAGTTAATTGCAGAAATCCATGTAGCAGTCTTTGATCAGTGCTGGTTGTAGTAATCGTCTCGTTTGTTGTTTGTGCTGCAACATCTCGCCTGCTAAATCTCACTAATTCTGTTTCATCTGTGAAGCACTCTTTAGAAAAAAGCCTGTCATTCTTCTTCAGCGTTCTTTGTCAACATCATTACACTCTTTGCCATGAAAAGCCTCGCTTGAGGAGTGTCTCAGATAAAAGGAACCAGGTCTCTGCTCTCTCAATCAATGCTGTAATTAAAGCTGGTCACATCGTTGGATTGATCTCACATAACCTGTATGTTTTTGTGTGTTTGTGTGTGTGTGTGTGTGTGTGTGTGTGTGTGTGTGTGTGTGTGTGTGTGTGTGTGTGTGTAAGGTATAATTAGGCACAGACTTCATCTAATAAGGACTTTCATGTGCCACTTCTCCAGCTCCTCTGTTCTGCCACTCTTCCACCTTTAATCTAGATTTGTTATTTACATCCTCTGACAATTATCCTTTAAATTAGATTTGTTATTTACATCCTCTGACAATGATCCTTTAAACTAGATTTGCTTTTTACATCCTGACAATTATCTTGCTCTCTCTGTCTTTTCAAGTCCCAGACATTGGTCTTCTTCTGGCCAGACATTGGTAAAAGCCGTCCTCATGGTTATATCAGGCGGGCACTGACTTAGGCTACTCACCTAGAGTCTGATATAGCCATCCGTATTTATATCAGGCACTGACTTAGTCTACGTCTTGACCAGAGTCTGTAATAGCCATCCTTGTGATTATATCAGGCGGGCAGTGACTTAGGCTACTCACCCAGAGTCTGTAATAGCCATCCTTACTTATATCAGGCACTGACTTAGTCTACTACTATGGAAGCACCTGCCTTAGAAGAGGAACAAACGAACATCAGGGCTTATTGTGATCATTGCTGCCAGTCCTTTAGAGAGGGCTTTCATCCTGGGTAATTAACTATGCAATGACATTTTTCATTTCATCTGTAGTCTCAGAGCTTTCATTTACGCCATTCTTTTGCATTACTTTGATCATCATTTGTATTGCTACAAACCATGCCAAACCTCCGTTCTTAGCATGTACCATCTCTTGTGTTTCTGTAATTTGTAACACTAGAATTATCATATTTTGATATTGAAGTATTATATTAAGATTCTCACATTTCCTCATCAGAGAGATCAATAACACGAGTCACACTATTTTCCCGATCTCTTGTAAAATTACTGACGTGTCCTAATGCTTCAAAATTAGTGATTAATGCTCAGAAGGACTTGTGTGTGACTTCTCTGTGTGTGAACCTGTAGCTATTATAGTTTTTCATCTTTAATTGTATTACTTTATTTAACACCACTTAGTTTAATCAGATGCACATGTGAAGCATTTTGAACTGCATCTACATGTAAAGATGCATATGATGTGATATAGTGCTTGACAGCAAAAAACATGGATGTTTGGGTGAATAGATGTACTGAATGATTGACTGATTGATTGATTGATGTACTGTACCTTGCGTCCAACAGCGAGGCTGGGCAGGATGGGCCTGAGAGGATGCAGTGAGGAGGGTGTCGTGTCTGACTCCAGCTTCTCCATACTCCGTCTGCCTACACTTCCCAGAATCCCACTGGTCAGCACAAGCTGCTCTGCAGCCACAATACCATGAATTGCACGAGTCACACTTAACTCTGATAGCACATAGCAGGTCACAGTTTGGTTTAAACTTTAAACTTTTAAACGTCAAACCTCAATATACCAAGGAGATTTAAAATGTCAAGGTATTTGCAAAACATCAGCTAAAACACTGCATTTCCCTCGGGATCAATAAAGTATCCATCTATCTAAGTATCCATCTATCTATCTATCTATCACGTGAAACAGACTTCACATAAAGCTGTACAGCAATCTTGTTGTTGCTATTGACTGCTATTATCCTAGCCTTTGTATGAAAGTATGTCTAGGTGTATTGAGGGGACATGATGGATTCATAAGGTCAAGGATTGTGATGAAGTACACTGCTTAAACTGCTACAGCTTAAACCAATTTTGACTAAAAGTTTTGTGTGTGTTTGTGTATTTTTGTGTGTGTGTGTGGTTGTATGTGTGTGTATTTGTGTGTATGTGTGTTTGTGTATTTGTGTGTGTGTATGTGGTTGTATGTGTGTGTGTGTGTGTGTGTGTGTGTGTGTGTGTGTGTGTGTGTGTGTGTGTGTGTGTGTGTGTGTGTGTGTGTGTGTGTGTGTGTGTGTGTGTGTGTGTGAGTGTGAGTGTGTGTGTGTGTGTGTGTGTATTACAGAGACATGACAGCTCAAGCATGACCAAACCCAGTGGATCAGTGCCACACCTGCCCTCAATACCTGAGGGAGCTTCTCTCACAAAAACACACACAGCGGGGACCCCAGCAGAGAGACCAGGAACACCTGTGTCAAACCTCACACACACTCCACAGAGACCAGGAACACCTGTGTCAAAGCTCACACACACTCCTGAGAGACCAAAGATGGCCGCCAGCAGGGATGCGCCAGCGGCCAGAGAGAGAAACGCCCAAGGGAGGAGGATACTCTTCCTGATCCCTCGACCGACCAGGGAAGAGGAGGAGGAGGGAGAGGCGGAGAGACCAGCAGGTGGGTGTGGTTTACTCTCTTACCTGTAGGAAAATGGAGGAGGGGAGTCTTCTTCACTATCATACATAGCATACAAACACATGTAACAAATCTGTATTAGAACAAAGACTGGGTACATCCTATTGACAATCACCTTTCATTAAGCGCTTAAACAACACAGTTAACTACAAAGCTAACAGCATAATGGCATTTATAAAGTTTATATACTTTGACATAGGTTTGGGCAACCTGATTACAGTTCAAAGTTCACAGAGTTCAGAGTTCACAGCTCACAGAGGGTCAAAACGAACATGCACTAATCTGGTAATTGAGGTAAAGCTATGGATGTAAACACACACAATAATTTACAATCTTGTCTGGTAAATCAAGTGCACGTAAGCATGCAAACACAGCCACTACATACACACACATACACACACACACACACACACGCAGGCACGCAAACAGGCTAATCATAGTCCCATGGGGTGTGTGTCTAGACTGACATGCTCTGCCAATGACACGGTGCATTTTCCCCAGTTGTATATCTCCTGCTGCTTTTCCCTGGCCAAAGCCTCTGGAGTGTGTGTGTGTGTGTGTGTGTGTGTGTGTGTGTGTGTGTGTGTGTGTGTGTGTGTGTGTGTGTGTGTGTGTGTGTGTGTGTGTGTGTGTGTGTGTGTGTGTGTGTGTGTGTGTATGTGTGTGTGTGTGTGTGTGTGGTTGTGTGTGTGTGTGTGTGTGTGTGTGTGTGTGCGCGTGTGTGTGTGTGTGTGTGTGTGTGTGTGTGTGTGTGTGTGTGTGTGTGTGTGTGTGTGTGTGTGTGTGTGTGTGTGTGTGTGTGTGTGTGTGTGTGTGTGTGTGTGTGTGTGTGTGTGTGTGTGTGTGTGTGTGTGTGTGTGTGTGTGTGTGTGTGTGTGTGTGTTAAGCCCAAGTGTATCCCACTCCACAACCACCTACAGATACTTAGACCTACTACAACTACAAGTAGTACAAGTTTTATACTATCTTTTAAATTAACATATTTATTCTATATATACCGTATACTATGAGTTACACACAAACATTAGCATTTTTATTTGAAATAGTCAGTATGCTGATCTTTGTTTATTCATCTGTAGATACGGGTGTGCCATGTTCTTATCTTCTGAGTTATCATAGAAAAGGGCCCAAGGAACCACACTGAGAATCTTTAATTTTCTTTAATTTAATTTTATATTTTTTATCTTTATTTAAATCTCTTATGTGTCACATGAAGTCACTCACCTCTGGGAGACAGATACCTTAGTGTAATGTCACTGCCAGTTATGTTATGCAGTTTGTGTTGCTATGGATACCTGATTTCCTTTGATTTATCCACAGGTGTTATCCAGGGCATTCCAACTGAGGAGAAGGCTCAAGAGAGAGGGAAGACAACAGAAGAGAAAGAGAAAGACAGAGAGAAGAAAGCTAAAGAGAGAGGGAATACTGCAGCAGAGAGACAGAAGAACAGAGAGATGATGGACAATGACACAAGGGCAAAGCACAAAGAGGGTATTGATGATGATGAGAGAGAGAAGGATGAAGAGGTGAGAAAGACGGATGGCAACTGTGGGGAGTCTGGAGAAAGGGGAGCGCCAGGGCTACTGAGAGGACCAGGCCAGCAGGAGCAGCGCCTAACACTCGCTGACCTCAAGCACACACACCTCATACTGCTGGAGCCTCAAGAAGGTACTCAAACACACACACACACACACCTCATACTGCTGGAGCCTCAAGAAGGTACTCAAACACACACACACACACACACCTCATACTGCTGGAGCCTCAAGAAGGTACTCAAGCACACACACATACACACACACACACACACACACACAGACACACACCTCATACTGCTGGAGCCTCAAGAAGGTACTCAAGCACACACACACACCTCATACTGCTGGAGCCTCAAGAAGGTACTCAAGCACACACACACACACACACACACACACACACACACACACACACACACACACACACACACACACACACACACACACACACACACACACACACACACACACACACACACACACACACACACACACACAGACACACACCTCCCTCATGCTGCTGGAGCCTCAAGAAGGTACTCAAGCACACACACACACACACACACACACACACACACACACACACACACACACACACACACACACACACACACACACACACACACACACACACAGACACACACCTCATACTGCTGGAGCCTCAAGAAGGTACTCAACAGTTAACCCAGGACTTAGCGATTTGACAAATTGAGTGATTTTGCAATTTTCTCTTATTTCCACAAACACACAGTCATGGAATTTCTTCATTATTTGCGATTCATTTTATTTAACTCAAAATCACAGCAATTTTAACTGCAATTGGTGAAGTTTTCCCTCAGCAAATGTAGTCACTTTTGGCCACAACTATCCCAACTAACCAGATCCTGGAGGGACTTTTTAAGGGCCTCTGGTGTTTGTGCTCGTAAGAGATGCTCCTTAGGCATAAATAACACAGGCATTTCATTTAAGCCAAGTGTTCACTTTGTCATACAGTCAGTTCGGGCCATTGTACTAGAAAGACCTAAACACTCTTCAATAGCACATGGCAAGTGGCCAATGTCAGGCATCATTTGCAAGTAGTGATGTCCTCAAACGTGCAGTTGTGGAATTCCTGTACAAACATTGGTGTGGTGCACACAAAGGTTGATGGAAGTCCATGCAAATAACAAACCCAAATAATAGTTAGAGCAGAGACCACAGACATGTCCTGAAAACCACTACAGATCATTCCCAGTTCAGCCACGCGGTCACAGCAGAGTGGGTGGCAGAACATTTGGGCTCAATAGTCTCTTTCACACACACACACACACACATATTTTCTCCCATTTGTTTCCACTTGAGCATCCGCTGTCGTCTGTCCTGTTTTGTGTGTGTGCATGTGTGTGTGTGTGTTTCAGTTTCCTGAAACTCTAGAGCCTTGTGTCTGGAGAGTTGGTTGCCTCTTGTGTGAAAAGTGCCTGAGTCACTGGAGACAATAAAGGACACACAGGCGGGGTGATAGATCACTCATCAAGCCCTTCCTGGCAGCTCCACACTCACTCCACAAACACATGTGTCTTATTAGCCCAGATAGCAACATGCTCCAGAAACACATGCGTCTGATTGGGCCCAGATAGCAACACGCTCCAGTGCAAACCTGGCGCTGATCCGATAGACTCAGACAGGAGGGCACCAGGTCTACTGAGGGTCTACTGAGGGTCTACTGAAGATACACACACACACACGCATACTGTGCCAGGAAGCCAGGACTCCCCATACTTAACACTTCCAAATGAACACACTATCCAGAAATACACACACACAGACACACACACACACACACACACACACACATACACACACACACACACACAGAGAGACACACACTCACACACACACCTGTACCTGTGTGTGTGAAGCTGCAGGCACTGAGCCCTGCTACAAGAGCGCTGTTGGTGTGCATAGTCCAAATTAGTGCTGATTTAAGTCGCCTCCATACTGTTGCGTAGTCTCAGCCCTGAAACATCCAGAAGTCGTTCATTTCCTTCATGGAATCACATGGGAATGGATCCAAACGAGTGCGTTGTTCAACGGAGGTCCACACGCGTTCAAGAATCAAAACTTGTATGACAGATCTGATCTGACTGTCCAGTTTACAGTGTGTGTGTGTGTGTGTGTGTGTGTGTGTGTGTTTGTGTGTTTGTGTGTGTGTATGTGTGTCTGTCTGTGTGAAGTGTCTTAACTTGAGGCAACAATGTTAGTGTGAGTATTTGGGTTAGCGTGAAGTGGAAAATGAGAAAGAAATGTCTAAATGAGCCAGATGGCTGTACCCAATAAAGCCTGCCACTCTCCTATATTTGGAACATGGGCTGAGGCTTTTCATGTGTCTGCATGACTCAGTGATCCTGTTCTGTGCCACAGGTGCAGCTCTGCCCCCCTCCCTGGGCACCCTGCCCCCCCTGACGGGCACTCTGACGGGGCGGAGGGGCCCGGGGAAGCAGAGCTCCATGGCTGCCTACAGACACATTCCGCACGAACCCCCAGAATCCAGCCAATCACAACCCGGCATTGTGCGGGGTAGCATCCCTGTGGAACTCAGAGGTTTGCGGTTGTCATTCATCCATTCATTTATTCATTCATTCATTCATTCATTCATTCATCCATTTATTTATTTATTTATTTATTTATTTATTTATTTATTTATTTATTTATTTATTTATTTATTTATGTATTTATTTATTTATTCATTTATTTATTAATTTATTCATTCATCCATCTTCTTTTGTTCCTATGCATAGGTTCAATATTTGATCGTGTCTGTGTTACAGTACAGCTGTTTTAATTAATGAGTAAGTTAGATAAGTTAGAGAGTAAGTAAGTAAGTAAGTTAGTAAGTGAGTAAGTGAGTAAGTTAGTAAGTTAGTAAGTTAGTTAATTCATTAATGAATTAGTTAGTTAGTTAGTTATTGGAGTTGTTTAGTTATTGTTTGGGGGGGGTCACCTAACCTGCAGGATGCCCCTAAGGCTTCACCTGTAAAACTCTGACAGAAGGTCTTACTAGAACCATAGTAACATGTGAAATGATGTGTCTATAGTTGAGTGGTTTATAAGCTATATTCGACCAGTTGTGACTCTTGTGTTTTCCTGCCTGATTCACGTTTTCTTTTTTAGACTGGCAGAAGGGCAGTGGTTGGGGCACCCTGATCATGGGTCCTGATGGTGACATCATACGACTGTCTCTGTGGGACCCCTCAGGCGAACACCAGATCTCACTGGATGATGTCACAGAGGAACATGGTACCTCCAATCACTTTCCCCGCTGTCACTCATGTTGCTATGGTAACAGTAAAGAAAGACATAATGTAGTCTGTTGTGGACAATGATAATTCCTGCTTTGACACATCAACAGATGCAATCACATGCAGGCAGTTAATCATTCCTATCAGTAACGCCCCTCTGTCTCTCTGTCTCCATATCCCTCTCTCTCTCTCTCTCTCTTTCTCTCTCTCTCCCTCTTTCTCTCTGATCAGCTGTGAGGATCCTGGTGTCAGAGGGGGAGCAGGAAGGCAAGCCCTGGACTATCCTCCTGGAGCCAGAGAGCACAAGTGGGTCTCTGTGTGTGTGTGTGTGTGTGTGTGTGTGTGTGTGTGTGTGTGTGTGTGTGTGTCTGTGTGTGTGTGTGTGTGTGTGTGTGTGTGTGTGTGTCGGTTTGCGTGTGCGTGTGTGTTTGTGTGGGTCTGTGTGAGATAGGTCCTCTTTACAGCAGCAGAGAGCACAGGTGGGTCTGTGTGAGATAGATACTGTCTGACTGACACAAGTACAGTCTACAGCAGCAGGCAGGAGGTTCATCACGCCCCCTGTCAACACCTGGGTTTGGAATTCAGAGTTTAGAATAAGACCTCGGAATAAGAATTTAGAGTGAATTATTTAGAATTCAGAATGAGAACAGCAAAGGGAATTACCCACAATAGAGTATATTATTCATGTACAGTGGTCCTAGACTAGAAGCACATCTACTGATAAAGATGTCTGCCCTTCCTGTGCTGTGGGCCCCGGAGAAAGTCTATGGTATGAAGGTGCTGTACATGGAGCTAGATAGGTAGACAGATAGATAAATACTTTATTAATCCCGTGGGAAATTTCTGGTATCTTGCAGCTCTCTCATATTTACCATCATTACAATTCAGCTATGTACAGTGTAGGATGAAGGATGTATGGTGTAAAGTGCATAATAATTAAAGTTTAATGGCAGCTGGGACAAAGGACCTCCTATGTCGCTCAGTCCTTGAACGTAGCGTGTTGAGCCGCCCGCTACGGGGGCTGCTGGACTGTCCTGCCAGGACATGGTGGAGGGGGTGATTATCATTGCCCATGATGGCCAAGAGCTTGCCCCACATCCGTCTCTCAACCACAGTCCCCAGTGAGTCCAGGTTCTGCCCCACCACTGAGCTCGCCTTTTTGACCAGTTTGTCCAGTGTCCCTCCTAGACATGTTGCCTCCCTAGCAGACTGCAGCAAAAAAGAGCACGCTCGCCATGACAGATTGATAAAACATGCACAGCATCTCTTTGCATACATCAAAGGACCTGAGTGTCCTCAGGAAGAACAATCTGCTCTGTCCCTTTTTGTATGTCGCTACTGTGTTAGCCGACCAGTTCAGCTTGTCGTCTAGATGCACCCCCAGATATGATATGATATACATATGTCTATGATATGATGGTGCTCTACATGCAGCTATTATATACAGAGCTGCCTGTTATTCCCCAGCAGAGTAGAGTACGGTCAGTCAGGGTGGGAGCACACTCACACATACACACACACTCAACTCACCGCACACGCACACGCACACGCACACGCACAAACACAAACACAAACACACCCGCACACACACACACACACACACATGTACACACGCACATGCACAGGCACAGGCACACGCACACGCACAAGCACACACACACGCACACGCAAACGCACACGCACACGCAAACGCACACGCACACGCATACACACACACATACACACACTCACATGCCCTCTGACCAGCACACCTTACACACAGCAGACCTCTCTGTCTAAACCACTACCTTTGATGTGGACTGTCATGTTTGTGGTCATTTTGGCGTGTGTATGTGTGTGTGTTTCAATACACCAAAAGATACATTTGCTGAGCTTGTGTTTTTCAGTAAGTGTGTGTGTGTGTGTGTGTGTGTGTGTGTGTGTGTGTGTGTAAGTGTGTGTGTGTGTGTGTGTGTGTGTGTGTGTGTGTGTGTGTATGTGTGTCTAGTGTGTGTGTTTGTCTTTCACCTTTCTTTACATTTATTTTTTCAAACAAATTTCTGTCATCACTGAGAATATTTTCCTATGCATTGGTTCAATATTTTATCACGTCTGTGTTACGGTACAGCTGTTTTACTGTAAATGTCCAGACAGACACACACACACACACCAGTGAATGCATACACACTCATTTGCACAAATATACATTGGCCAGCACACCTGCATCAACATAAACCCTCACACACATATACCCTAATATTGATATAATCATAATACAGTTGCACGCACGCACAGACAGACCCCCCCCCCCCACACACACACACACACATAGTTTAACAGACTCACAGTAACCCCTCACCTCTTAGTACATTTAAATACAGCTATACGCATACGTACACAGTGAGAGGCTCTAAAACAATGTCACCCAAGTAAACAAACAGACAATATCCTTACACACACACACACACACACACACACACACACACACACATACACACACACAGTACACACACACACACACACACACACACACACACACACACACACACACACACACACACACACACACACACACACACACACACACACACACACACACACACACACACACACACACACACACACACACATACATAGTTAACAAAGCAGTGTGCCCCTCCCCCATGCAGTGGCTGGCTGCACATCTGGTAATGTTTGGGGTTGGGGGCTGCTGGTGGACTCAGGCCAAGGTAACATAACACCCCCCTACCCCCACCCCCAGCAGCTCCCTCCTCCAGCCCCACAGACAGAGTTTCTCAGGCTCACCTCTCTTTCTTCTCCCTCTCTCTCTTCTCTCTCTTCTCTCTCTCTCTCTTCTCCCTATCTTCTCCCTATCTTCTCCCTCTCTCTTCTCCCTACCTCTCTCTTTCTCTTTTTCGCCATCTCTCTCTACCTCTCTCTCTCTGACTGCCATTCTCCGCCTCTCCATTCTCAGCCTTGCTCTCCCTATCTTTTCCCTTTTCCTCTTCTCCCTCATGCTCCCCTTCTTGCCTACCACAACCCCCATCCTTCCTTCCCTCTCTCCCTCCCTTCTTCCCTCTCTGCTTTCCCTCTCCTCTTTCATTTCCCTCCCTATCCCTCTCCCTCTCACTCTCCCTCTCTCTCTTATCCCCCGCTCTCTCTGCTCTCATTCTCCTCTTTCATTCCCCTCCCTCCTTCTCCTCCTCTCTGTCCCACTAGGTTCTGTCCTCCTCTTCCCCTCTTTAAACTCCTTCCTTCTCTCCTTCTTCCTCTTCATCTCTCTCCATTCTCACTCTGTCCAGAGAGCTCTCTCTCTCTCTGTCTCTCTCTTTGTCTTTTCCTTTTCTCCACCTCTCTTTTCATCCCCCCTTCATCACCCTGCCTTTCCTTCTCCTGACCATTTTTCCTCTCTTTTTCTGTCGCCCTCGTTTCCTATCTCTCTCCCTTCCCCCTCTCCTGGAGTCTTGCCCTGTCCACCTCAACATCTGTCTCTTTGTTCTGTTCTCCCACAGTCTCCCTTCACCTCTCCAGGCTAGGTTTCGTCTCAGGTCAGGCCCCGATGCGGCCCATATCTGGCCCGCTAGATGCTGTCTTTACCTCTTTCTGCCCCTCCATCCCCCCTCTATCCTACCCCTCCACCCCTCCTCTATCCTGCTTCCTCCACTCTTGCACTGGCCAAATGCCCAGGCCCCACCCCTTCATCCTCCATTCTCTTTCTTTTTTTTACTCTATTTTTTGATTTTTTTTCCTTCGTCTCTCTCTCTCTCTCTCACACTCATTTTCTCCCCCCCCCTTTCTCTCCCCCTCCTCTGTCTCTGTGTCCCCCTCTTTCCCCCTTTCCCTGTCCCTCTTTCTGACTCCTTCTCCTACACCCCTCTCTCCATCCCTCTCTCTTTCTCTCTCACTCACCCTATATCAGGCCCCCCCCTGAATCTGACACTTTCTAAATAAAGATTCTTTTAAACCAGACGGCCGACAAACTCCTGGCTGCGTCTCGCCCCAAAATCAAGTGTGGAGTAAGAATCTGTACATCTGCACCTCACACTTTCAGAGACAAGTCAGCTTTTATGAAAAAGGTGCTGGTGGATTTCATGTTCTAAGTAGAATCTTTTGCGCACATAAAGCAAAGAGAAGCTAAGAAAGTTCTAGGCTATAAAGAATTGAACTCCATCTGAGGATTCTCCCCTGTGGAGTTCAGAAGAAGAACTCCAAACATACTGGATTTCATCAGGTCTAACTGTGTGTACCTCCATCTTAAAAAAATAGAACAGTCAGGACTGCTTACAGAAAAGTCACAGCACTTCCCTGATGGTGTGTATGTGTGTGTGTGTCTGTGTTTGTGTGTGTGTGTGTGGTTGTGTGTGTGTGTGTGTGTGTGTGTGTGTGTATGTGTGTGACTGTGTGTGTGTGTGTATGTGTGTGTGTGTGTGTTTGTGTTGAACTTAAGGGCGTAACTAAATCAAAGCAGAGGTAAGAGAAGACGGCGGCTCGAGGCTCTCAGTAGGGCAAACAAAAACACCTTTATTCCACCTCGGCCTGTGGCACACTACTGATACATCCTCCACTTTCATGCACATCAAAAGCACCAAAAACACCCCCCTAGCCTCCCCCCTGTGCCAACACTAAACGCCGGGCGGGACAAACATACATTTCCACGGTGATTCTGTTACATTCGTTTAGTGGCATTTGCAAATTCTGTGAAATATAGATGTGATGTGATGTTTGTGTGTGTGTGTGTGTGTGTGTGTGTTTGTATGTGTGTGTGTGTGTGTGTGTGTGTGTGTGTGTGTGTGTGTGTGTGTGTGTGTATGTTCGTCAATGTGTGTGCATGTGTGTGTGTGTGTGTGTGTGTGTGTGAGAGTGTCTGTGTGTGTGTGTGTGTGTGTGTGTGTGTGTGTGTGTGTGTGTGTGTGTGTGTGTGTGTGTGTGTGTGTGTGTGTGTGTGTGTGTGTGTGTGTGTGCGCGTCTATGTGTGTGTGTCTATGTGTGTGTGTGTTCGTCTATGTGTTTGTGTGTGTGCGTGTGTGTGTGTGTGTGCGTCTATGTGTGTGTGTCTATGTGTGTGTGTGTTCGTCTATGTGTTTGTGTGTGTGCGTGTGTGTGTGTGTGTGCGTCTATGTGTGTGTGTGTGTGTGTGTCTATGTGTGTGTGTGTGTGAATGTGTGTGTGTGGGCACACTGTGGACAGCTCATGGGGTTAGCGTTGACTGTTTTAAACCTGTGTGCGCTCGTCTCAGTGGCGGGGCAGGAGATGTGCGCTACAGCCCATCTGTCCCGACTCTGACAACGTGCTAACAAGTTTGTCACCCAAAATAGCTGTCGGGGGTGCGAGGGAGGCGGCAGGGTGTATCGCGGCACACGGAATGTGAGAGCCACTTCAACACACGACACCGCAGAATAGCCCGTGATGTGGCAGGATAGTTATACGATGATGGGCGTTTTTAATAACACATTCCTATCAGCTCAACCCTTTGAGTCGCTGTGGAGTTCTAGTCCACATATCATTTGCTGTGGGGTGACTGAATGCATTCCAGTGTGCATACAGTGCTTCAGTGTATAGGTGTAAGGTGTATAGGTGCATATTATTTATGGAGAGGGAAAGGGAGAGCTGAACATGATCTACTACACAGACAAGACTAATCCAGAGCAGAGCTATCAGCACGTATCATTCCAGAGACCTCAAGCTCAATTAACACGTCCTGCCGACACACAGCAGTATGCACAGCCAACAACATATGAGCACATCAATGTATTAGAGGTTTAAATAAGCAAACTCCTCTCCTCTCCTCTCCTCTCCTCTCCTCTCCTCTCCTCTCCTCTCCTCTCCTCTCCTCTCTTCACCTCTCCTCTTCTCTCCTCTCCTCTCCTCTCCTCTCCTCTCCTCTTCTCTCCTCTCCTCTCCTCTCCTCCCCTCCCCTCTCCTCCCCTCTCCTCTCCTCCCTTTCCCTCTCCTCTCCTGTCCTCTCCCCTCCCCCCCTCCCCTTCTCCTCTCCTCTCTTCTCTGAGCTAGAGAGTAACTCTAACCAGGCAGGCTCTTGGGCTTCTCAACCCCAGTATGGTCTCTCAGTGTGAAACACAGCAGGTTCAGGCACTTTCCACAAATAGTGCGTCTGTAATGACATTTACTCACACACACTCACACACACACACACACACACTCACACACACACACACACACACACACACACACACACACACACAAACAGTCATACACACACATACATACACACAAATAGTCCGTCTGTAATGACATTTACTCGCACACAAACATACTGTGTCTGTAATAAAATTCACCTTTTGCTTTGCGTGAGTGCCATTCTATTTCTTACACGGGCCTGGCTTTGTGAACTCTCCATCTAGACCACATGGATCTGATCTCTCCATCTAGACCACATGGAGCTGATCTCTCCATCTAGACCACATGGAGCTGATCTCTCCATCTAGACCACATGGAGCTGATCTCTCCATCTAGACCACATGGAACTGATCTCTCCATCTAGACCACATGGAGCTCATCTCTCCATCTAGACCACATGGAGCTGATCTCTCCATCTAGACCACAACGAGCTGATCTCTCCATCTAGACCACAACGAGCTGATCTCTCCATCTAGACCACATGGAGCTCATCTCTCCATCTAGACCACATGGAGCTGATCTCTCCATCTAGACCACAACGAGCTGATCTCTCCATCTAGACCACATGGAGCTGATCTTTCCATCTAGACCACATGGAACTGATCTCTCCATCTAGACCACATGGCCAGGGAGCTGAATTCTCTAATCAGAAGAGAGCAGTGCAGAGTACTGGCTGCCAGTATTGCATTTCACATATTACTATTGGATGTGTTATAAAACAGCCTTGACTTTAAACAGTTTTATTAATACAATGAACATTTAGTGACTATGACAAAATTCTAAGATATTTCAGCAAAATTCAGCCGGTTTGTCAAAATTAACTTAATTAACAGTTGTATACCATCTTGATATGACTTGTATGCTAAGTAGGCATTATTTCATTGAAAGGGCAATGTGCATATTACTTAACCTCATGTACTACACATTTACAACTGGAATAGAATGACTCCTCTATGATAACAAAGGTTTCTTAGACTGAGGAACCCTTTCAGTTGAACGAGTACTGTTGGTCAGAGGTGGATGAAGGATTTATGAAGAACATTTGAGCGTATGGATTTATGAAGAACATTTGGAGAGAGCCCTTTTTCTAGCAAAAGGAACGTCAGATAAGATGCTGCCTGTTCTACTGTACACAATTTGTTTTCACACGAAAACAGCCTCTTCTAGCTGAATGGGGTCTGTAGACCTACAGTAGAACTACGATTGGTTCTCCATAACCAGAAAGAGATGTGGAACTCACATTTACTCATATTACAAGTACACATACTGGCTCAAGCTGAAGGCAAGCAGTGTAGCTCTGTGTAGCTCTCTTTGTGTGTGTGTGTGTGTGTGTGTGTGTGTGTGTGTGTGTGTGTGTGTGTGTGTGTGTGTGTGTGTGTGTGTGTGTGTGTGTGTGTGTGTGTGTGTGTGTGTGTGTGTGTGTGTGTGTGTGTGTGTGTGTGTGTGTGTGTGTGTGTGTGTGTGTGTGTGTGTGCGTGTGTGCGTGTGTGTGTGTCCGTGTGCGCTTGCGTGTGCGTTTGCATGTGAGTGTGCGTGTGTGTGAGTAAATGTACTCTGTTGGATTTATTGGAATACTGTCGAAGATGTGGATCAGTCGCACGACCACATGCACAGAGAGAAGAAAGAAAGAAAGAAAGAAAGTGAGAGCAAAAGAGGTGAAGAGTGGAAGCGAGAGAAGCAGAGAGAGTGGGACAGGGAGGTCGAGAATGGGGACAGAGGGAGGTGGAAGAGGCAGAGGTTGCGTGCGGTGCATGGTCGACGCATTTCCCAAGGAATGTGATCCAGAGTGCAGGCCAGCTCTCCTGAGACTCCGGTCACTGCAGCGCTAACGCTACGGCTAATATGAGCCCTGTCTCCTGTAATCCCCCTCACCTCAGCCTGCTCAGACCACAGCAAACTCTGGGATGGACTCGGACCAGATCTGGCTCATATAGAACGCTAAGACTGTGTGTGTGTGTGTGTGTGTGTGTGCGTATGAAGACCACAGCTAATCTGGGATGGACTCGGACCAGATCTGGCACGTATACAACGCTGAGACTCAGGTCCCTGCACACTAAAGCTGTCTTATCCAATCCTCCTTACCTCACTTTGGCCAACTCTGGCATGGACCACCTCCCGATCTGGAGTGGACCCGGCCCGTTTGCTCTCCTATCCTGAGACGTGGCTCACTCTGGCCCGTTTGCTCTCCTATCCTGAGACTTGGCTCACTCTGGCCAAGTGAGAGCACTGTGGAATGCACACAGACTTGGCCCCACTAGTCTACTGTCTTGAGGCTGGACTCACAGCTAACACCCACATCATCTCATCCACACTCAGACAAAATGAGGGCCTCTGGCTTGGCAAAAGAAGTCTACCATCAGTTTAGCTACATTCTGTTATGACTTAGAAGTTCTGTGTACAACTTCCTTGTGACAGGCTGCTTTAAGAATGCTTTTGAAGATTCTGTGACAGTTGGTCTCTGGGGGAAAGAGGCCTTTTTGCCATCAGTGTAATTTGGGTGTGTTCATAAACTGCCAATCCGACTGCTCCAAGCGTAGCCCTGGCACTTTGAAACCATTCATAAATTCGGAATGCCGTTGAAACTGTCATTTTTTCTCCGAGCGTTCAGAGCACACTCTATCTGAAGAGACAGAGCGGCAGAGGTGTGTGTGTGTATGTGTATGTGTATGTGTGTGTGTGTGTGTGTGTGTGTGTGTGTCACACTCTCATACCATTCAGTGCGCACTCTTGGCACTGCAGCTGAAGAGACAGAGCGGCAGAGGTGTGTGTGTGTGTGTATGTGTATGTGTGTGTGTGTGTGTGTGTGTGTGTGTGTGTGTGTGTGTGTGTGTGTGTGTGTGTGTGTGTGTATGTCACACTCTCATACCATTCAGTGCGCACTCTTGGCACTGCAGCTGAAGAGACAGAGTGGCAGGGGTGTGTGTGTGTGTGTAGGTTCAATGGTTGCGGTCATAATTAGTCATTCAACAAAATCACTTACATGGTATTCATCATCCTCACTGTTGACAAGCTCTTGCATGAAACATAAACCCAATTTCAACTTGGGTGTTTCTGTTACGCACATTTGGATCCGTAAAAAACAATCGTTAGACGGAATGCTCTGTTTTGTTTTTAACTACAGAACATAATTCCATTTCCACAAACGCAATCCTGTCTCAACGGGTTCTTCATTCTATGGGAAGTCCTCAGGGTTCTAGAATGTAACCAAAGGAGAACCGTTGAGGTTTCTATAACTGATTGTTCAAATCCTTGATTGTGATTGGCTAAAAGCCGTTGTAAAATCCAGCAAAACCTTACAAGTTGTCCCCATAACATTCTATGATAACATTCCATATTACTGCGCATGGAATATTTAAAAGAAAAAAAAGACGTTACAAAGTTACAACGTAGCAAGCAACCTAGGTAAAGAGTGAATTTTGATTTGCTGGGTGGGATGACGTTTGACGAGTGGTGGGAGACAATTGACCGAATGGAGGAGAAAGGCAAGCAGATATTTGTAGTAAGAGTTTTAGAAAAGCAATAAGCCCCGCGAGTCCCTGGTTAAATTAGCACACATTTTTTGTCGGTAGCGTCAAGTGACTCATCTGGCTGTTGCGTGGCAACGATTTATGTAGGAACTATATTTTGTAGTGGCGGAAGAATTACTTTTTTTAATTAAACTAGTCTGTTTCTTAAATTGAATTGTCTTTATTTATGAAACCATATCAAATATTTGTAGTAACAGTTTAAGAAAAGCAATAAGCCCCGCGAGTTTAGAACAGGTAAGGGGGTTTTAGGCACTCTGCTTCGTGTCGTGCCTAACAACTCCCCTTACCTGTTCTAAAACCAGCGCAAACCACGGTCTCTTGGGGCTTATTGCTTAATTCTACATTGTACCCCAACCTCCTCATTTGATCCTTATGCTTTCCTCTTGACCCTCATTCATTTCCTTATTCAATATGTCCTTTGCTCTTCCTCTCTCTCTCTCCCTCTCTCTCTCTCTCTCTTTCCCTCTCTATCTCTCTCTCTCTCTCCCTCTACGTCTCTGTCTCTCTCTCTCTGTCTCTCTCCCTCTTTCTCCCTCTCCCTCTCCCTCTCTCCCTCTCTCTCTCTCCCTCTCTCTGTTCTATTCTCCCCCAACTTGGGACTTCAAAGTGCTGGAATCCATTACGCTAGGCAGACGTGCCAAAAAATAAACCAGCCTTCAGTCTGAGTAGGAACACACACACATACACGCAAACACACACACACACACACACAACTACTACTTCTCTTCAAATTGAAGAGAAGCACACACACACATTTGTGTGTGGGAAAAAAAAACATGCACACACACACACACACACACAAACACTGCCTTCAGTCTGCAGTCTGAACACACACCTGTCTAGTATAATCTGCATAAAGAAGGCTAAATGCTGCAGACCTACCTGTCTGATGCAAGAAAATACACACACATGGAAAATGTAATTCACCTTCAAAAATACACACACTCTGTGTGTGTGTGCTTATGTTTGTGTGCATGTCCGTGTGTGTGTGTGTGTGTGTGTTTGTGTTTGTGTGTGTGTGTGTGTGTGTGTGTGTGTGTATGTATGTGTGCGTATGTGTGAGTGTGTGTGTGTGTGTTTGTGCGTGTGTGCGCGTATGTGTGTACTTGTATTGTACACTTGTCAATGGGCTGACCACAGATAAATGCAGTGTCAGTAAACAAGTGTCAGTTACGGCACAGAAACCCCTGCAGCCTCTTACAGCTCTGGAAGGAGGACAGTTTACTGTTTTACCCCTCACAGTCCCACCACATCCCACAACCCTCATCCCACAGCACGACACAGCCAGCGGCTTCACTCCAGAGTCTCACTACACACTGAACCCCCAGCGCGGTGGACGTGTGTGTTTCTCTCAGCACCTCAGGTGAATAGAAGTTTCTAAGGGTTGAGAGCTCCTTGGATCTCCTTGAGTGACCTTTCAAAAAGAAATGTTTTAATGTTGACTCTGCGTAGCTGAAACAACAACAAACTTGAGCCTCTAATTCACATCACCACACAGCCACACTAAGAGGCATGGCCATAACTGACCGTACTGGACAGAAGCGGCGGCCTCCATCACTTTACCATTAAATGAGGATTTCATGCTACATTTCATCTGGCAGTGTTGACATCTCCATTTCAAACATGCTTCACTGTTTACGTCCACTGAGATTTCTCTCTTCCCAAGTCACATTAGTACAGTCCAGTGACCTTCCTCAGAACAGTTTGAACCCAGTTGAATCAGAGGGGACGCAGAAGTTTGGCAGCACAATAAGACTTGTGTGGTATGTTTGCCCCCTAGTGGCCATCTTCATATTACAACTGTCTGAACGTCATCAACTCTGGTTTTTCCTCAAATAGTAAGGCTAAATGTAATGTGAATTGAGGTGACCATCTGGAGAGGATCAAATAATATAATTGAGTTTTATTAGGCGATAAGATAAGAGAACTGATTCATCCAAAACAACCCATCGCCTTGGGGATGATACAGTGTTGTGTTTTTCAAAATGCACATTTTTCACATGACTTCTCAGTGAGGTCTTCGGCACTCTCTCAGAGAACAATGTCACCGTGTCCTGAGAGAATACCGCCTGAATCCCAGATGGAACACAAATTCCAAGCCGGACATGAACCGAGCCCAGACCGGAATGCAGATAGGTCTGTGTCTGAGACAGCTGTGCTCTCACGTGAGTCTCAGTCCCACACAGCCACTAGAGCCATTCACTGATCATGAGGTCGTTTGGTTAACTAGACAACATTAGGGTGGCTTAACGCCCCTGGCTGATCAGACAGGGGTCGAAGGTGACATTGGCACAGGGATGGTGGGGAACTTTGAGTGGATAGTCACACTTGAGGGACATGGTGTGTGTGTGTGTGTGTGTGTGTGTGTGTGTGTGTGTGTGTGTGTGTGTGTGTGTGTGTGTGTGTGTGTGTGTGTGTGTGTGTGTGTGTGTGTGTGTGTATGTGTGTGTGTGTGTGTGTATGTGTGTGTGTGTGCGTGTGCATATGTATGTGTGTGAGTGCATGTGTGCATGTGCATGTGCGTGTGTGTGTGCGCGAGGGAGGTGATAGCCTCTTGTTCCCTTTTTTGTGTTTATCTGTCCCTCACAAAAGAAGATCAAACCTTACTCCTCACAGCCTACCCTTACCCTAACCCAGCCCAACCTTACCCAGCCTGCCCGTACCCCACCCCAGCCTACCCTACCCCCCCCAGCCTACCCTACCCCACCCCATCCTACCCTACCCCACCCCAGCCTACCCGACCATACCCTACCCCATCCAGCCCTACCCCAGCCTACCCTATGTTATCCAAGTGAAACTGCTCATTAATGAAGTGTGTGTTGCAGCTGCAGAGGAAGATTTGTCTGGCAGAGCTGAAGTTACCTCAGGAACTAGAGAGACATCTCAGGTCAGAATGAGGGTGAGTCTAGTAGCCACCTCTGATATACTCACACACGCACACGCTCACACACACACACACACACACACACACACACACACACACACACACACACACACACACACACACAGACACACACACACACACACACACACACACACACACACACACACACACACATACACACACACACACCTAAACACACACACACACACACACACTCACACACATACACACACAAACACACACACTCACACACCTGTGAATGCAAAGGCACTGAATCACATAATCAAAGCCAATGCAGTGACTTAATGTTCAGCTTACAGAAGGTATATCCTTCATACACACACCCACAGACACACACACACACACACACACACACACACACACATACCTGTTGCTCACAGGTGCTTCCCCTTCAGATCCAGTCACCTGAGAGAAGTCCAGGTGTGAGGGTGTCAGGTGACCAGCCCGTCAGCACAGGTAAGATGCACCTGAGACACACACACACACCTGAGACACCCACACACACACACCTGAGACATACACACACACCTGAGACACACACACGCACACACACACCGGACACACACACACATACACCTGAGACACACACACAGCTGAGGTCACTCACAGGCCTCATCAGCAAAGAATGAGCAACAGCAGAGCCCCCTCCAAAAACAAAGACCTACATACTCCCCCACTCACCCTGACCACAGGCCTACAGACTCACATCTATAAGCCCAAGCTATAACTCAACCTATAGAGACACTGGACAATCACATCGCTTCAAAGTTGAGATTAGTTTTAACTCTGCACCCTCCCACTTCCTGCCACCAGTTTTCATTCTGCTGCAAGTTGCATAACTTCATGACCATTCCATGGTCTCCAGCGGCTACATCTCTGCTGCTCTCCTTCTGGGTCCGCATGGCTTAATGTAACAGATCACCCACTCTGGGGGTCTCAGTCAGTTTGCTTAGCATTTCCCCCTTTTTATATCTCTCTTCGTTCATTTAAAGGGAAAGGACAGGTGTTAAGCAGCTGTTTATATCCAAAGCGGTGTACAGGATACCTGCAGTGATCGGGAATCGAACACGAACATCGAACTTCCTATCCCTCTGCCTGTCTCTCTTCCTATCCCTCTTCCTGTCTCTCTGCCTGTCTCTCTGCCTGTCCCTCTGCATGTCCCTCTGCCTGTCTCTCTTCCTGTATCTCTGCCTGTCCCTCTGCATGTCCCTCTTCCTGTCTCTGTGCCTGTATCTCTGCCTGTCTCTCTGCCTGTCTCTCTGCCTGTCTCTCTGCCTGTCTCTCTGCCTGTCTCTCTGCCTGTCTCTCTGCCTGTCTCTCTGCCTGTATCTCTGCCTGTCTCTCTGCCTGTCTCTCTGCCTGTATCTCTGCCTGTATCTCTGCCTGTATCTCTGCCTGTCTCTCTGCCTGTCTCTGTTCCTGTTCCTCTCTAGCTCATTCTATCACTCTTCCAGCAGGAGACGATGCAGAGAGGAAAGAGGGGTCAGAGAGAAGAAGAGAAATGGACAGAGCAGAGAAGAAAGAGGATGCGCCCCCTGCTGCTCGAGGAGACTCTGAGGCCCCCTCACAGCTGACAGAAGACCACTTACCCTCCAGCCATCGCAGAAGCCCCCGAGCAGCCCACTCTGCTGCAGAGACGCCCTTGGATACAGCAATCCCACAATGCCCCTCAGGAGTCCGTCCAGAGCCTGCGTGAGTGTCCTCAACTCCCCTCTCCCCTTTCCTCTCTCCTCTCTCCCCTGGCTCCCCGGCCGGGGATCATCTGTGTGTTTGGGGGGTGGAATCCGTGGTATCTGCCCTGATGAGGTCCCAGGATTAGGGCTGGAAAAGTGATACACCAGGGTCAGGGCTGGGATCAGGAGAGCTGGATCATCCCAGAATAATGGTGCTTGTCTTGGACTCCTGTCAACTCATCCCCTTTCTCTGGTGGAACATTTCTTGGGGACTTTCAGTCATTCTCTCACTCTCTTTCTCACCCCATCCCTCCCTCTCTCTCCATCTCTCTCTTTTTCTCTCTCCGTTTCTCCCTCACCCTCTCTCTTTTTCTCTCTCCATCCCTCCCTCATTCCCTCTCTCTCCCTCCCTCATCCCTCTCTCTCTCCATAACCCCCCCTCTCTCTCCTTCTCTCTCCATCCCTCCCTTCCCCCTCTCTCTATCTCCTTCTCTCTCTCTCTATCCCCCCTCACCCCCCCTCTCTCTCTCCTTCTCTCTCTCTCTCTCTCTCTCTCTCTCTCTCTCTATTCTGCCCCTTCTGGCCATTCCTCTTCCTCTCCCATTCATCCATTTTTCTCTCCTTCAATTTCTCCCTGTCTTTTGTTCTCTCGCACCTGAGGTGAAAGGTCATGTTCCAGTGAGCGGATGTCTCTGTGGCATCTGAGGTCAAAGGTCAGACAGGGGTCAGTGAGTCAGTGTTAGGCTCATTAATATCCCGTCTGACTGTTGTTTGCATTCTTCTTCGGTCCATCCCTTCAGTTCTCTGTTCCTCCTCAGGCAGCAGCTGTTTTCTGCAGCTCACATTACAGCTGTTTTAGGATTTTAGGACCATCTATAACCTCACATTACAGCTGTTTTAGGACTATAGGACCATCTATAACCTCACATTACAGCAGTGTTAGGACTATACAGCATCTATAACCTCACATTACAGCCGTTTTAGAACTATACATCATCTATAACCCCACATTACAGCAGTGTTAGGACTATACAGCATCTATAACCTCACATTACAGCCGTTTTAGGACTATACAGCATCTATAACTTCGCACTACAGCCGTTTTAGGACTTTAGGACCATCTATAACCTCACATTACAGCTGTTTAAGAACTATACAGCATCTAAAACCTGCTTGGATTATCCACAAATACACAAGAAATCATCAATTCCCTTCATTATATTAACATTTCTTACCTTCTCTGTCTTCCACCTCACTCTCTTTCTCTGTGTCCCTGTCCATTGCAACCCTTTTGCCCCTCTGTCTGCCTGCCTGTCTCCCTGTCAACCCATCTGTCTCTCTGCCTGCTGGTCTATCTGTCTGTTTGTATGTCTTTCTGTCTCTTTCTCTGTTTTTCCTTTCTACTCTACTAAATATGTTTTTCTCTCTTTCTGTCACTCTAGGGAGACCCACGCCAAAGCAGCCGGCATCAGTCAAACCGTGAGAGTCGTGGAGCGAGAGGGAAGAGCAGAGAAAGGAGGGAAAGGAGGAAGGAAAGAGAGAAAGAGAGGAGAGGTGGAGCACAGTGGAGGACAGGAGAGGCAAGAGGCCCAACAGAGACAGCAGACTGGGGAGGAGGGGAAATGGAAAGAGGGGGGCCTCCAAGAGGAAGAGGAGCAGGAGGACGAAGAGGAGAAGGAGGAGCACAGAAGAACGGCTGAAGAGGTGAATGGAGCTCCCACTGCCTCAGCATTGGTGCGTCTCCTCTGCCCTGTCTAAGACAACAACATCTAGTTCAGACATTCTACAACATCTAGTTTACATAGTCTATAACGTGTATTTCAGACATGCTATAAAGTCAAGTTCAGACATGCTATAATGTTTAGTTTAGCATGCTATAATGTCTAGTTCAGCACGCTATAAAAGGATTGATTGTTTTTCCCCTTCTTTCTCCTCTGTGTGCATTGCTTCTAAGGCAACATTCAAATTAAATGCATAGTGCATTCCTCTATTAATTACTAAACGCCACAGAAATGACATCAGGCCTGACTAACACGATTGGACACGGTTACTGAATGAGGTGATGTAATTACTGTGATATTTCATGACAATTACTTAGTTTTGAGGTAAGTTTAGAAAGTTAGTTTTGAATGTGGTCCAGGAGACCCCTGTGTCACACAGTAATATTGGGTAATCGGATTGGGAAGGAACCTAATAACTTAAGCTTCCTTTCCATTCGGACGGATTTGGCAGCTAAAGTCTGTTGAGGTGAATGATGAATGACAACACAGTCAGGAAACTATAATTGTATTTTAAATATTTCATAACATGTAATGTAAAACTATGCTTGTTGCTTCATTCAAAAATAACCACATTGAAACACGAAAGATATTCTGCTGTTCAAATACATAAACATAATAAGTTCCTTAATGTACTCGTTTGGGCCTGGTGCGGATTCTCTCCCAACCCTTTCCTTTATCTGATGTTGGCCATCCCTCGTTCTCCCAGAGAAACAGAAAAACAAAGGAGGAGAAGAAGAAAGGAACGAAGGAGAGAGACGCCGCCTCAAAGGCCCAGAAAGCTGCAGGAAAGAGAGGCAGGAAGGCAAGGGTCAAAGGTCGAAACGAATTTGTGGTTGGTGAGTCACTGGGGCGTTCACCCTCAACTTGTGTGTTTCTCTACCCCTGTGTGTGTGTGTGTGTGTGTGTGTGTGTGTGTGTGTCTGTGAGAGAGAGAGAGAGAGAGAGAGAGAGAGTGTGTGTGTGTGTGTGTGTATGTGTGTGTGTGTGTGTGTGTGTTGTGTGTGCGTGTGTGTGTGTGTGTCTGTGAGAGAGAGAGAGAGGGAGAGAGTGTGTGTGTGTGTGTGTGTGTGTGTGTGTGTGTTTGTGTGTGTGTGTATTTCTGGACTGCATGTACATTTGGAAGTGTTAAGTATGGGCAGTCCTGGCTTCTTCTAAAACTAAGTGATTCACCTACTCAAAATGCTGCACAATAGCGGTACTCACTGAGAGCTGTGTTGGTGGAATGCTTCTAAAATGCATGAGGGGTGGGTTCTACTCCGGGGAAACTACGACTACTGAGTGCAGCCTTTGAAGGATGCACAGCAGTTTGAGTGCAGCCTTTGAAGGATACACAGCAGTCTGAGTGCAGCCTTTGAAGGATGGACAGCAGTCTGAGTGCAGCCTTTGAAGGATGCACAGCAGCCTGAGTGCAGCCTTTGAAGGATGCACAGCAGCCTGCGTGCAGCCTTTGAAGGATGGACAGCAGTCTGAGTGCAGCCTTTGAAGGATGGACAGCAGCCTGAGTGCAGCCTTTGAAGGATGCACAGCAGTCTGAGTGCAGCCTTTGAAGGATGGACAGCAGTCTGAGTGCAGCCTTTGAAGGATGGACAGCAGCTTTAATGTAGTGAGATGTGACTAATGAGAGAGGTCCTTCGCATTCTTCTCAGGGAAACCCCGCCCAAAACAGGAAGAGGACAGCTCTGAGAGGAAGAGCCCTGAGGAACATGAGCAGGTGAAGGAGCAGCGTGAGGAAGAGGAGCAGCATGAGGAAGAGGAGCACTCACAAGGTGACGCTATGACTGGGGACCTCGACGACACGACGGAACACCCCCTCAGTGAACAGCACGGGTCGCCATCTTCATCCCCGTCACGGCGCTCGGACTGCAGAGGTACCCCAGTTTCACAAGGTCAAAGTTCATGGCAGGCAAACTCACACGAAGAAGCCCCCCCCTGGAGCCCCCCGCCCATGTCTCTGCACCAGCTGACCTCACGGTCTGCTTCTACAGTCACAGACAGCCATGGGACCAAGCCCAGCCAATCAGAAGAGAGCGCTCATGTGAATACTGTGAGTTTCTGACTGAGCTGTCACAACACAAGTTTTTAAATGTCTCATTTCACTAGTTTCCATGGGAACTAAACGAAACCGAAGCCTTTATTTGAACTTAGCCTACTTCTAATCCTAACCATAGCATTCATTGTAAGCCTATTTATCATCATGATTTAGCCATTAACCATATTCCTTCACCAAATGTCAACTTAAATACCTCTTGCCCAGTGCACTTATCAAACTGTGGTCTCAATGGCCCTCAACATTGACCTGTGTTTCCTTCAGCAAATGTAAAGTGCCCACTAGTTATGGTGTCCTACACAGTACACAGAGACCTTAACCGTGGTACAATGGACCACCCTGTTTTATCTCCTAAGAATCGGAATGCTGAGGAGGTTGCCAGGCAACGGGAGCGGCAGGCAGCGGCCCGAGCAGAGAAGGCGGAGCACCGGAGACAGGGGGTGGAGAGGAAGAGAAGGGAGAGAGAGGAGGAGAAGAAGAGGCAGATGGAGAGAGAGGAGAGGGAGGAGAGGATGAAGCTAGAACTGGAGGAGGAGCAGAGTTGCAGAGCAGAGGAGGCCAGGTACCTTTGTGTGTGTGTGTGTGTTTGTGTGTGTGTGTGTGTGTAAGTGTGTGTGTATGAAGCAGAGACAGAGAATTGAAACGTAAATGTAACGTCCACTTTCACACAGACTGAGGAGGCAGCGAGAGGAGGAGGAGCGACAGAGGAGGGAGTGCGAGGAGCTGGAGAGGAGGAGGAGAGAGGAGGCGGAGAGAGTGAGGGAGAGGAGGCTCCAGGAGGAGAAGAGGAGGCAGATGGAACGACTGCAGCGTTTAAGACAAGAAGAGGAACACCACAGGGCAGGTAAAGACCTCCTTGTCACTCACAAACACACACGCGCGCGCACACACACACACACACACACACACACACACACACACACACACACACACACACACACACACACACACACACACACACACACACACACACACAAGCACACATAAAGCACCCACACACAGCACACACCTGTTACTTACACAAACACGTGCAGGCACATTCTGCCCAGACAGCAAGACTCTGAGACTGGCCTGGCTCAAGTTTTTACCAGAGCAGTTCCAGAGAGTTAACCCCAGGGCCATGACATGAATAAGCAAACCGATGTTCTTGGAAATGTAGATGACGTGGATTTATTGGACAGTCATAAGCTAGTGGCATATGATACTGGCATGACTGGTTTTTAACAGTCATAAGCTAGTGGCATATTATACTGGCATGAATGGTTATTAACAGTCATGAGCTAGTGGCATATGATACTAGCATGAATGTTAATGTCATAAGTGACCTATACCCACCCCTGTGCGCCTGCTGTACCCACCCGTGTGCGCCCGCTATACCCACCCCTGTGCGCCTGCTGTACCCACCCGTGTGCGCCTGCAGAGGAACAGGAGAGATTGCGCCTGGAGGAGGAACAGCGGCAGGAGGAGGAGAGGAGGAGACTGCAGGAGATGGAGGAGAGCGAGAGGAGAGAGTACCTGCAGCGGCTGCAGGAGGAGGAGGAGGAGAGGGGGAGAGTGGAGACGGAGAGGAAGAGGAGGGGAGAGGAGGCCCGGCTCTGGGCAGAGGAACAAGCCAAACTACAGGTTGAACTGATGGCCAGGTACACACACACACACACACACACACACACACACACACACGCACAGACACACAGGGCCCTAGTTTCATTAATGGGCAACAAGCATGTGTGTTTTGCATGAACTAAAGACACCATGTGGTGTGTATAAGCATTGCACTGACCTGGCCTGGAGTATCGCATGGGGCTATCGCAAATAGACCCAGGGTCAAAGGTCACAGGGGCCCTAAAAACGGGCTGCAAGTAAGCCACACTGCTCCAGGGGTGACCCTTGAGAGACCCCAAAGGCCCCTAGCTAACACTAAGGGATAGATTGTGAAACTCAGCGATCCTTGACTTGAAGCATCCAAAGGAAGGGGGGGGACGCTAACACCCAGATGAAAATACATTAGTATATTAGTATAGCTTATTGCATCATGTGTTGTCTCCTGTATGACACTGTACCAACATTGACCCACACACACACACACACACACACACACACACACACACACACACACACACACACACACTCTCTTCCTATGCCTCTATAGTGTTATAATGCTATTGATACTAGTGAGTGCACAAAGACATGGAATGATTGATGAATGAGACAGACAGAGATGGGCAAAAATACATCAAAATGTATTTTGATACAAAATACAAAATACCCTTCAAATAAATGTATCAAAATAAAATACAAAATACTGTTGCAAGAAAATGTCACAAAATACAATACATGTATTTTGTTTTTTTTAAATACAGGAAATACTTTTTCTGAATTTTCAGTTTTCTCACAATTTGGTATAGCAGAACATTCAGGTTTGGGCTATTCAGTGGCGTAACCTAGTTACCACGGGCCCAGGTGAAGGCTATTATGACAGGCCCTTGTCAGTGTTGTAAGGCAGTGGTTCCCAAACATTTGAGTCCCGTATCCTTTTTTTCATGTTTGTAACCGCCACCACCACGCCCCTCCCCCCGCACACATATTCCGCCTATTACACCTGTGTAATTTTTTCGCTGAATATAGGTATACATCAGTATTTTTGGCAATGTGACATGGTTATTCAGACTATTTAGATTGACATAAATATGTCTATGGACCCTGGATACGGGGCTATATAATGTACACAAAGCTCTGGTGAACCCCACAATAAGGAAGAACACTCACATAATGTCAGTGTAACTAAGCAAAGCTATTAAAAGACAACAACTTGATTGATTTTGTACATATATATTTTTGCAGGCAGCAGCTGTGTGACTCATGTTTTCACAAAACAGGGCTCTCATTGCAATCTCTATGGCTTCCGGGAGGGCTATCCCCACCGTACTTTCGTCAAACGTGATTGTGTTTAATGACATCATACGGCTTTGATCAAGTCACATTCTGTCAAGATGGCTAACGTTCAGTGCACTACTCGATTCGCTCTTTGAAAGAACCTCCTTCTAGTCGGTGTACTAATGAAGATAAATTGACAATGATCAAGGCAGCTATCTAAGTTTTCGACCACAGCCCTGTTTTGTGAAAAAAAATGGATTTAACATGAGAGTCAATGAGAGATCTGGGGTGATTTCCTTTTAGCCCCAAAAAGGGGCGGGCCATAAGAAGCACCACTTTTGGGAAATTGACTGATGCTTGATTCAACAATGAAATTCAGAGGCAGATCAGATGGTCTAGGGGTAGAATCTGACAGAAAAAAATCTCCTTCTGCTTAAACACTGGAGAAAGTATTTTGAGTATTTTAAATACAAAATTACTCCACTCTGAAGTATTTTGTTACAAATTACATTCGATTTTTTATCGACCCTATCAAATACAAATTACAAAATACTCAAAAGTAAATTAACTAGTATTTCAAATACAAGTAATTAAAATACTGCCCATCTATGGAGACAGATGACACTTCAGACTACCATCAGACTATTGCGAAGCATTAGTCCATTACACACGTGTCCCTGGGAATTTAGATATCCATTCTAATTTTATTCACCCACCTTCTCTTTTTCGCTCTGAGTATCATTAAAACTACAGTGCTTCTGAAGACAGCCCCCTCCCCAGATGACACTCACCTACTGGTAACCCTTCTGGTCCTGGGAGTTCTCCCTTGCCCCGTCGCCATGGTGCTAGGTCTAAGGGGGGCTCTGGAAACGTTTTGAGACAACGTAATTGTTTGGGCGCTATATAATTAAAATTGAATTTAATTGAATTGGTGTATGTGGGCGCCTGTGATCTCTCCCCCAGACAGAGGGCCCTGCTGGAGCAGAGGCTGCGGTTCCGGCGCGGGCTGCTGCAGGAGGCTGAGGGGCTGGGGCAGTCTCAGGACATCTCCCGCCCCTGGGTCTTCTCCTACTTCACCCTGCTGCAGCTCCTGGGCATCACCGACCCCACGGCCTGCCCCGAGGGACCAGGGGAGGGCACTGGGCTAACCTCTCCAGGACTGACATCTCCATAACCACACGGCCTGCCCCGAGGGACCAGGGGAGGGCACTGGGCTAACCTCTCCAGGACTGACATCTCCATAACCACACGGCCTGCCCCGAGGGACCAGGGAAGGGCACTGGGCTAGTCCACACGGCCTGCCCCGAGGGACCAGGGAAGGGCACGGGGCTAGACTCTTCAGGACTGACATCTCCCTAACACATACATTTAGTCGTCTAGATGCTTTAACTCAGTCACTTACAGCACGGTACAAATACAGCCTACTTTTTATCTGTAGGTGAACCCATGAATAACCTTGGTGCTATTAGCAATTTGCTTAACTTCTAGCACAGCTCAAGTATGTCTTTTCATGTGTTCGTGTCACTGAATTGCCTTTTAATTAGAAGCTTTCTGTACCAGCTCATCGGCAATATCACATTATGTATTAGTTAAATATAAAAACATATATAAACCATACAACACAAGTCACAATATGGGTCTATGTACTTTCTTCATGAATAAACTCACTTTGAGACTGTAGGCTCAGGAAGCACAAGCTGAAAGAGCACTACTAAAAGTGAACACTAGGTGGAGCGCCTGTCAATCAATCTGTTAGACACATCCAAGCACTCAGGGGCAATTTAAGGTCCCTCCAGATGGTCCGTCCAGATACAGCGAGGTTGTCTTTATAAACATCCTTCCTTGCCAATCTGTCCTTCTAGCTGTCTCTATAACACTGTTGTTGTGAAACACAAACTTCAATTAAAATGTATCACACTAAACCAAAGCCTTCTCGGACATGCCATCCAAACAATACATATTTTCAAATACACACACATCTCTTAAGCATTTTCTTTAAAAAGTGTTTTCTAGCCTAATGTACATCACGGCCAATCCAATGCCTTTTTTTACCAAAGCCATAGCTGTGTGCTTGGGTTGCCAGGGAAACCCAGAAATTTGACAATTATGGGCTACCATGGTGGACCACCTTTCATCACAGCGAGACAACTTGCCTTTTTTAAATCAACTCAATTTTTATTCCTGAGATGAAAAACCTAGAATCACAACAGACCAACTTACTCTCTTGCTTTTCCTAAAACTTAAACTACTTAACAAAATTTAGTAATGATCCAATAGAAAATAACAGTGAATGAATATACAAAATATACAAGCTTAGTAACAACTGTTTGATTTTTGTTCTTATAAAATACTTTCTTGTATACAAAATTACACGTGGTTGACTGATGAGAGCTGATTGTAAGGACATTCCAGCAGTGATGGTGACGAGCCTTCAGTATGTCTACGCCAACTGATTCTACTATCTTAGACAGAAACTGTGAGTTCATAGGTCAACACTCTCCGAGGTCTGTAGCCCAACCACCGCAACAGATGTCAGAGGATGTCAGAGGCTGACAGAGACTCACGTGTTCTTTATGCTCTCTAAGCTCATTAGTTTAAAACAAATATTTGAAAGGGACCACAATGCAAACATATTACATATTTTTTATGTACATAAATACAGACATGGTTCAAGGGACCTAGGAGCTTAACTGGTTTTATGCTGGTTCAGATAAATGTCTAGCCAACGGTCCCTGATAAGTGTGCTACCTTTAGCGTTAAACTATGCAAACCAGCTATGAGGAGAAATAACAAGGTAAACAAAACCAGCAACACAAAAAAACAATAATAATAAAAATAATACAATGACAATACTAATTCACAGAATCAGCACGGCAGGATGATTTGCACTCAACAGGAGAGAGGGCGCGTCCCACACAGACAGGAAGGAAACTCACTACACAGCCTTTAAAAGATGTCAGTGAGGGACAATGTATACGTACAGCGTACTCAAGTTGAAATAGAAAATTGTACACGTTGTCACTGTAGTGAGGCGAAGTTCGAGGACTAAGGAGGTAGCCTAAGTATACACCTTCCGAAGGCCAGAACGAGACAAGGACCCCTGCCTCTCTAACCTGTCTCAAGACCTCCTTGGTCTTACACTTGCATCCTTGTACACTTCAAGTAGCACTTTTTTGATGGATTTAAGTGGTGAAGGACAGTACAAACCATTCAAGGAAGGAACTAAAGAATGGATGAAATAATGAGAGCAGAATCGCAGGATCCAGTGACCACCCTAAACGCTAGGCTATATCGTAATCACACACCTCAGGGTAGGAAGGGTGCGAGGGCAAGGAATGGAATGTGGCCCTACTGCCTGTTTGAACTAAACCACCCCTCTGAATAACCATCCAGTCAAGCCAAACTAAAGAGTTGTGTAATATCACTTATCAAAATATATATAAAAATAACAACCAATAAAGCAGGAAACGTGTTTCAAAGCAGAGAGCAAGATTAGTTGATCCGTAGTCCCCCGGTCTGTTCCTGGTAGACTTCGATTACATCTTCATCTTCCATTCCCAGCTATGTTGAGGAAATTAATAAAAGAAAAACAAAGAAAAATCATCGTCAAGAACATTTGAGGCATGTCTTTGGTTGGGTGGGTGTCTGTGACTGCGTGGGTATGTGTCTGTGACTGCATGGGTGTCTGTGAATGGTTTGGTGTCTGTGACTGGGTGGGTGTCTGCGACTGGGTGTGTTAATATATGCGTCACAGTGGTTGGGTGGGTCTCACTACACCAAGAACATCAAGCTCAAATGACGCGCACATAATGTTTGTGTATAAAACACCATATGGTTTACCTCTTTGGGTGTTTGGTGGTCTGCAATTCTCTGGCCCTCAAAGAGAAACCTCAGCATGTCAGGCTGCACACCCTAAAAACACAGAAAGAATATTAACATCAATTAAGCAATATAGCACGAGTGGGAGTGGGGTAGGTAAGGGATAATCCCACGGGTGGTGTTCGGCCGTAGCCATCGAGGCCGCAGGCCGAGGGGCGTAGGCAACAACACCCGTGGGATTATCCCTTACCTACCCCACTCCCACGAGTGCTATATTGCTTTTATAAAACAATTCTACCATCAACAAATTAACATTTCAACACGAAGTTATTGATTAAAAATGGTTTATTTCGCCATTGTTTCTCCGCAACAAAAAATAGTTCCATTGTCAACGTCTTGGTTTGGAATTTTAAAAACTTTGAATTAACGGTTGTCATCAATACGAATGTTTCATCGCGGAGTGATTTATTTTAAGCTGTGAAAAGTCCCGTAACTGTAGGTATGTTGATGAATAACCTATAGCATGGAACGTCTCTCGTCCAATCAGAAACAGCTAAATTACGCACTAGAACCCAATTGTTTTATAAATCAGCGTAAGACACCTCATGAACTGCACAACATCTCAGACAATCAAGACTTTACTTCAGGAGCACAAAAGGGAGGGGTGTAATTAAACTGGCTGTTGGGCACAATTATCAACAACCTTTGGCCAGAATCACAGACCATGTCTTTTTGGCATTTAGGGTCATTGCCAAACAGGTGTACAGTGAAGAGAAGATGTGTGTTTAGTGCCCTGGCCCTACAGGGCTACCTGGAGTTACTCTATACTAAGCCGATAGACATACCCCCTGCTGTGTGTCCATACCTGTCTTTTACTGTAGGACTCTTTCAACTTCTTCAGTGACGTAGTCATCTTCACTTTGAAGTGAATCTCACTGTTGTCCTACGAGCAAAGGGAGAAGTTACTTCTATGTTTTCCCTGCTACAGTCAACTTAATTGTTCAAATACATGGTGTTAAACTACCAACCTGGCCGATAACTTTCAGCTTGATGTACTCTCCACCTTCCTTCTTGTCCCCTCCGTCAGTTGTAGATGGTTTCGTTTCCTGGAGAAAGGGTCACGGTAACGTTGAAACTCAAATAAGACGAAATACATAATTTCCTGGATCTTTAACTCAGTTAACGTTGCATTAACATGCAAAATAATGTTATGCTGATACAACCCGATGGTGGATTGATAAAGACATAATTAGTCCAGAAATCGCGTTGCAAGTCAAATAACTGTAGTTTAAATACGTTTATGTGTAGATGTACTGATGAGATGGCTACAGCGTGAGACTGCGTTTAAAATGTGTTAGCATTTCAAAAACAACACAACTGCATGCATTCGATAGGACGCTGTGTTATGTTAGGTTAGCTAACATTACCAATACAACCTTAGTAGCAAACCACTACAGACACTAACAAAGAGTTGTGGTAACTACTACCAGTTATTTTACCAGATGTCAACAAATATAAATAAACAGGTCGCACATTAAACAACCGGACACCATCCACTGTTAAAATTGGTAATGAAAAAGAGAAAAGCGTTAAAGCTAGGCGGCAGGTTGGCCATAATAACGCTAGCTAGCTGGCTATCCTAAACGAGTTAGCATAGTGGCTACTAGCGTAATCCTTCATCTAATCTAAATCAATTCAGTCTCATAGCCTACGCTACACATATGATTACAGAACACATTCACTAAACTAAAAAATACGTCAACTCACCGTATCAGACATGGCCCTGGTAGCACAATCTCGCCAATAAGTTTACACCTAAATTACCCAGAAGAGACAACTAGAGACCTTAGCAGCAACTAATGCTAGAATGCCTGTTTTCTTCCTCTGCTGTTTCCGACGGTTGCACACTACCACCATCTATGGTTTCGGTGTATGAATTGTCGTGCCTAACAACTCCCTTACCTGTTCTAAAATCAGCGCAAAGCACGGCCTCTTGGGGCTTATTGCTTAAATGAACAGTAAATTCGTGAAACCACAAACTTCTCGTGTTCGTGCTTTTTTAACAGAGAGAGAGAGCGAGAGAGAGAGATGACATGATGAATATGCCGTATGTTAGCCAACACACGACATGGATATAAAAATCAATCAGCTCATGCTGCCTCATACGTGGGTCAAATAAGTAAACTATTACAAGGGTTAAGGTCTCTACCTTGTCTGGGAAGTCCCGCCCCTCTTCTTCCGGTCAATTTGATTTTGCCTTCAGAGTCAGTCTCATAGATATCTATAATAAAGGCTAGATAAATTGCCCGCGTTGCTGGCCGACGGAGTCAAATGTCCGCACAATTCGGCCATTTTGAGACGGAATAGCTCGCTCAGATAGGTGCCATAAATACACATGCACAAGCTTTTTATGTAAAATCAATAGGCTAATAAAACTCAGCATACAGAATGGCAACAGGAGATACATGTATACTTTTATTATCACCGTTTTAAAAGCAATATTACTGATATAATAAAATACCGGTGATCCCACGGGATCTCGTTTTAAGGGAACGTTCACTAGAACAGACTGCACAAAATTCTGGCATCTTCATTGGCAATAAAGTCAGCAATTTCCTGTGGAAATCATAATGTAGATGTTTAACAAACCAACCCGATTGGAAATCATGTGCAACTTCAGTTTTATTATGTGCAACTTAAGTTGTATTGAAAAGAAAGAACAATTATGCCTCGCCAATTGATGTAACACAATAGCGTGATACACAATAAAGCTGCACATTTCAACATGTTCAAGCATCGAGAATTATTACCAAGGTGATGACGTTTGTAAATCAAGTAATTTGTAAATCCGTCAAGATTTCCGCAAGATATGAGTGTAAACGATTGTGAAGATCACTGACGTTACCTAACGTACCACTGATCCCTCCCGGAACTATTCCGTCCTTAAAATGGCCTCCTGTACGGACATACACGAGTCCGCCGTTGCACCCCCTTGGTCAGTCTGGCAAGGCCACTGATCTAAAAAAGAAACTGCATCGCGCATCCCATGGTTTCTGACAGTTTCAAACATAGACATATCAAAGTGAGGCCACACGAAAAATCGTGGCGGCCATTTTGTAGGGACCACTTTCCTGCTTGAGACCAATGATTATGACGGGTGATGAATATTAAAGGTGCATTATGCAACAATTATGCTTCAGGATTAGGGTTAGGACAAGCAGTTTAACCTTAAAATAACAGCTTAAAAAAATTGGGGCGCTACAATTACTTTTAATATGGAGAATCGCGTCTGTGCCATTGGCATAGCAGGGTCACTGCGTTCTGTAGTTTTGCCTGCCGCAGCCCACCGACCTGACTTGTTTTACTCTCTGCCGATCTAGTAAGTAGCTTATTTGCCGTCTTGCGTTGCACTTGCTTGATGTTTGACTGTGTAAGGACAGTCGTTGAGTAACTAGTTTGTCATAATGTCAAAGTCGGCACATTTCAAGAGATTTCGTTAGTTTTAGCTGCTAGCATACCTTTAGTGAATAGCTATTGATCCGTTGTGCTGCTTTAAATATAAGATTTTAAATTAATTTGCATATTAAGCCTTATAGTAATTGGCCTGGTTCTAATCATCAACACTAATAAAATACGATAGAGGAACAAGTTTCAATATTTGAAAATATTTATCAAGCAAACACAAGCTATATAACAAGGTTTATGAAAACTTCAAATTACTATAAGGCTTAATATGCAAATTCATTAAAAATCTTATATATAATATTCATTGCCCGTCATAATCATTGTTCTCAAGCAGGAAAGTGGTCGCTACAAAATGGCCGCCACGATGCCTCACTTTGATGCCATGGGATGCGCTATCCAGTTTCTTTTTGAGATCAGTGGGCAACAAAGGCTATACCAACTTAGTTCAGCATTGTTAGGATCCTTGGAGCCAATCACAAACTGGCTATTGGCTACATGGCGCGCCATTGGCGGATTTAAACTAACCACGACTACGTAACAAAAGCGATGGCGAAGAAAGTTTGAAAACATTGGACATGGAGGCCGCCGAAGCCCAGCAAAACTTCGATACTGCTCTCGTGGCTGTCTTGGATGATTTCAAAGGCAAGTTTTCTTTGAAAATAGAACAGAAACTTGCCCTGGAAGAATTCATACAGAAAAAAAGATGTGATAGCTTTATTACCGATCGTTGTATCGTTGTATAGTATCGTTGGTCTGATTGGTAAAAGGAGTGTCCAATTACGTGACTGAAGTGGACCGCCATAGAGTAGTTCGCCAGACTAACTGAGCAAATGAAATGCAGGGAAGGGGGTGGGGAATTCCCAGGCAAGTCTCTACCTAGAGGTGACCACGAAATAAGGCATGTAAACTGTTTCCATTTAAAATGACATAATTTAGAACAAATCAGGAGAACATTAACTTTTCCCATTCTCAGCAACACACTCTTACTAGATCTTGCAACAGACACGTGGGTGTTTCTCAATATGGCTTCCTTGGTAGGACGGATGGTTCCGAGTCCTTCCCAGTTGGGTCCTTCAGAGGATAGGCAAGACTCCTTCCTAGCATTAGGATTTGTGATTCACAAAACCATTTCTTGCAATTCACAAAAGTAAACCCTGTTACATCCAGTGGCGGTCCGTGCATTTCACGACTAGGCCTTCAGCGAGGTCCTACACGACAGTTAAACTGAGTGAATCCACCTCTTAATTCCATCATTATGACGCCATGGCTCTCAAGCCATATATTTATACAGAAAGGCAGTATAAGTGAGCATTGCATCACCTTAACATACCGGTAGTCGAGTACAACAGACTTTATTAATATTTCCGGAGCATTTAAAATCAATACACCCGTATTAACAATTAAGAGTAGTAAACTCTCAGTTATATGATCGCTTGGATACTGTCACAACTTAAAAATAAAAGACGATTTTCAGGGATTAGTCTACAAAGTTTTATTAAGTCCACCGATAGTAGCCTATGTGAGCTTTAACAAGTTTGTCCACTAAACATCGCATTTTTGTCCCACCTGCAAAGCAGTTACATTAAACTGACCCGATCCTCACGATATCCAGTTTTTTCTTGAAAATGGCGTTTCTATTATATTAGCGACCAGATCGATAGCTCCTCCTCCTTCAGCCATTGTGGGTTGAAAATAAACTGAAATTTACGTTTTCGCTAATTCAACACCACCATTCGCCAACTAAAATGAGCACTTCCTGAGGTACTGCCCCAGTCTGCCGCACTAGTGCGTATCCAATCAAAGTACGTGTACGTGTCACGTTCAACGTGATGCCTGCTAGCTGGCCCCAATGTCGCCAACTCGAATTCTGATTGGTTATCACAACTGTCTGTTTCAGTTCATTCAATTTAAATGAACTGAAACAGCCAGTTGTGATAACCAATCAGATGTACAGGCGCCTTCACTGTTAATTCTGAAGGCCTCGGGGAAGATTTCTTGGAGCCTGGCAACACTACAGGCGCCCTCACTGTTGAAGGCCTCGGGGAAGATTTCTCAGAGCCTGGCAACACATAATAGCTGAAATATGATTGGATGAAAGCTCTAACATAAATAAACAACGCTGGAAGCTATGAAATGAAGAAAATGGACTATGGGGAATAATTTAATACATATTTATGAAAAGAAAATATTAAAATTAAATGTATTTTATTAAATGTATTTTCTGATGATGTTTAGGCCAGCAGAGAAGGCCTTGCTGGCTCTGACGGACCACCACTGGTTACATCTATTTACAGTTCTTGAGACTTATGACATAGGACATATCATACAACCGATTACACAAAGTTGGGGTGAGGTCCAAAAATCTGAGACCTTACAGCCACTGCGTGACTTTGCTTTAACTCAATTCATTAATTATGTGTAAATAGTTTTAAAAAACCTATGTAACACGTTTTTTTAAGTCAACTTGTTATCCCTCCATGTGTCCTGTCCAGCTGTTCAACATGCTGTGGAAAACCACAGATTTGGGAATTTTGTATCTACCAGGTACTTTAAACTTTTTTTAATCAAGCACAAATATGCACTTTGTAAAATTATTGAATAATTATTGATACAACTGCTGTTTGCCAGTTCATTTTGTTGGCAACTAACATTAGCAAATGTTTGATAATGCTTAGCCTCGAACACCGCTGAGGTTAAACTAGTTAAATGCCATACAGTGATGTAAAGCCTATTTTCAAAGTGTCTTATTTGTCCAAATCAATCCCTGAGATTCTCAAAGACGGACATGAAATTCACGCTGAAAATGAAGAGCTTCTCTAGTAATTTATGGCTATAGTGACTGATGCCTGCCTGTGTTGTGTTTGATTTACAGGTGGTGTAGTTACACCAAAAACAGATGGCTAGCCGATAAAAATGAGCAGCAAAAGAAGGCGCAAGCATTCTACTTGTACTGTAGCTGTTATCCTTAGAGTTAAAAATGGCCAAGCTTTGTGCAGCAATAGGTTGTTATAACAAGAGCCTATCAGTCTTTTCTTTTCCAAAGGATGCAGACAGGTAAGTCATACATAAGCTGTTGATATTAACTACAGTCTCATTTCATACCAGCTGCGTAGGCCTGAATGGGCTAGCTGGTGTGGTTTTGCCATGCCCTTCTACATTTTCATCCATGCAGGTGCATGCATCCATCATAGGTGCTTTAGGAGACATAAAGTGTGTACCATTTCATACCATTGATGCAGTTAAATTCGTCTGTTCTAGATCTTCTGATCTAGAGGATCTTTGCTAGGACTGTCTATGATATGTCAAAGGCGCCCGAGGCAACATTAGAGGCTTGAGACTCGAATAATAAACGTTCAATTTGTAGTCTTTTCAAGTTTCAATAACACATTACATATCGACATTCAAGGAGCAAAGATGAGACGTAGTTTGTGTTGTGAGAACTGATAGAAAATTGCGCTGCCAGCGCCGCCGGTGGGGAGAGGCCATTTTTTCAAATCTTCCGATTTTTTGGTGGCACCAATACATAAAGGGCTACGCTCTTGCGGCTAGTTTTAGCGCTCTTTTTAACTCCCAAAGTATCAAATAATGATGCAAATGTGCTAATATGGTGAAGTAAATGTCAATATCATAAAGATTGTCTTATCCAGAATATTTCCATTTTGATGCCCTAAAGTTGCTTTGGGCTCCTTTAAGGCTAGGTAAGGTGATTCAAGAGAAACCACTAAGGGTAAGAAGAGCATCTTTGCGAGGAAATATTTCTGATACATGTACTTAAAATATTTATTTTAATTATAAAATAGTATTTTGTAATTTGTATTTGATGGGCCTTATAACATGTCTATGTGATTTGTATCAAAGTAGTATAGTGTTAAGTATCTTGCATTTTAAACACAAAAAATCCCCAAATTGTATGAACATGGCCACCAGTTAAACTGGAAACCGGATCTATTGTGTTATTATGAGTTATGACCGACATATAGGTTTAGTCAGAGTTTTTTATTTTTTTCAGTTTGCAGATTTTCTGTCAACGACTCCCGGGACACTGAAACACCGGGGTGCATGAAATGTGGTGGGCATGTAGCCCCACTAGATTAGCGTGGAACCATTGATTTTCGTTTTGATCCGTTGCACCCCCGTCGGACTGGACCCCTTTTAAAGAGGGTGGGGCGATTCAGTTTTCTGTGAATAAGTCGAAAACCGTAGGGCTTAGGAGGACCACATTTTTTTTGTATGTTGGTCTTAAGAGGTCACGTCAACCATTCCACTAATTTCATAGCGCCACCTAGTTACAAATGAAAAAGCAAAAATGGAGTGTTGTAAAACATTTTAATTGTAATTTGACAAGGTCAGAACTGCACGAAATCCGAGGTGTGGGATCATTATGACACCTTCTGACTGCACGTTAAGTTTCGTGGAATTCCGTTCACGGGGGGGCATGCAATAAATTGATTTATATGATTATACACCAACTGGCCTGTAGGTGGCGCGACAGTTTTCTTCGAATATCCCGAGAACCGTAGGGCCTTGGAGGGCCAAATTGTTCTTGTATGTTTGTGTCAAGGGGCCATGTCAACCCATACCATAACCAGTCATTACATGTATAGCGCCACCTAGTTAAAAATTTAAAAGCAAAAATGAGGTGTTTAACTAGGCATACAGATATTGTTTATTGCATTTTGGACATTGTGGAATATTTCATGTGGGTTGGTTCTTTTCTTTTTTTAGAACCATTTTATTTTGCCTTGTCGTAAGTATCAAAGATATGCTAAGATATGATCTTTCTGTCATCATGAACAGAATGGATTGTAATACAATGACAATGGGTGGATTTACAGATATTACTTGCATTACAGATACAATAGGCTACTTGTTGTATCATATTTCGTACTTGATATATTTACCTTTAAATACATACATTTTACTAGATAGATTTTACTGTAAAATAAAGTATTTTTACATGTTCTTTTTCAGAATTGCTAAATATTTCTCTGGCAAATACTTACTACATGAAGGCAGTTATTTTTGATATAGCATTCAGATGCCCATTACTGCGTGCAGTTTTTGCTCATGCAGTGCACAGATGATCCAGCAGAGGACAGAAGACATATATGTATTATATGTCGTATATGTCATATATGATAGAAATACAACACATTTTACGAATCTCACACATTTTATTTATTAACATTCCAAATACTGTAAGTAAATAAATCTGGAGTTGTTAGATAACGTAAAACGTACAATGTAAACAATCTCATGTATGCTGTTATCATGACATGAGATCATGATAGCAGTTCAGAGCACGAAGAGAATGCTATCTAATCTTGTCTTTGCAGAAACTACTGTATATGAGGCCTTATTAAAACACAGAACTGGTTGGACTTCATGGACCAGGTCACTTAGCTGAGCTCCGTTTCAGTCTGTATTTCTCCAAAGCTCCTCCCTAAGGCTCACTCAGTTTGAAGGACAAAGGGAAAAGGAGTATCAGACTGCTGTTGCTCATCGCTCGTTGACTCTAATTCTGATTGTTATATTTCAGGGTGTTGGTTAAGATCATATAACTTCAAAATAAGTAAGAGGTGACGGTCCTGTAGTTGTAAGAGAACAACGCTGGTGGAGATTGTAATTTAAAGACTGACATCATTAGACGGGAGAAATGGAATCAAAAATGGAGGCAGATTTTCACTGTCCTGTGTGTTTCAACATCTTCAAAGATCCGCTAATTCTGACCTGCACTCACAGCATCTGCAAAGCCTGTCTGCAACAGTTCTGGGCCAGCAAACCATCCAGAGAGTGTCCAGTCTGCAGGACGATATCTTTACAAGACGAACCTCTAACTAATCTGACTTTAAAGAATCTGTGTGAGACTTTACTAAAGGAGAGGAGTCAGACAGCTTTGGCAGGGAGTGAGATACGCTGCAATCTTCACAATAAGAAACTCAAGGTCTTCTGCCTGCAGGACAGACAGCCTGTGTGTTTGCTATGTCGAGACTCAAAACAGCACTTTAACCACAGCTTCTGTCTCCTGGAGGATGTGGCACTTGAACATAAGGTAAGAGTATTTTCCTTTCACCATTGGTGTTATGATGTAGTGTAAACAGTGTTTGTTTAAAAATATGTATTACATTAAACATGTTGTGGCAGCCCTCAGAAGGACGCAACAAGGGAATTCCAAAAGCATGTTCTTTATTAACTCTTGAAAGTTACAACAAAGGAACTGAAACATAACAGAAAATGGGGTAAACCCAACGGCTTGCACCCAGTGCTACCGGCACCTTCCCCTGTCTTTTCCCTCTCGTCAGTCCTTCTTACTGACTCTTTAAACCCTTTGTTTGACTAGATTGGCACTGATCAGCAATTAGTCAAACAATTTGCAGGTGAGCTTTCAATTAGGGAAAGTCCAACCTGCCTAGTCCCCAGAACACCTCCCAAAGTCCTAAAGTCTGCTCTGTATAGGCCTGGCAAGGGAATTCACCAATGTTTAAACTAAGTGGGACCCAAACGCAGCTTGGGGAACCACAATGTGTATATGTACAGCCGCGGAAAAAAATAAGAGACCACTTCAAAATGATCAGTTTCTCTGGTTTTACTATTTATTGGTATGTGTTAAAGTAAAATGTACATTTTAGTTTTATTCTATAACCTACTGGCAACATTCCTACCAAATTTCAAATAAAAATATTGTCATTTAGATCATTTATTTGCAGAAAAATGACAATTGGTCAAAATAGCAAAATTGATGCAGTGTCTTCAGATCTCGAATAATGCAAAGAAAACAAGCTCATATTCATTTTTAAACTACACAATACTAATGCTTACACTTAGGAAGAGTTCAGAAATCAATATTTGGTGGAATAACCTTGATTTAAAATCACAACTTTCATGTGTCTTGGCATGCTCTCCACCAGTCTTTCACATTGCCGTTGGGTGACTTTATGCTACTCCTGGCGCAAGAATTCAAGCAGCTCGGCTTCTTTTCATGGCTTGTGACCATCCATCTTCCTCTTGATCACATTTCAGAGGTTTTTGATGGGATTCAGGTCTCGAAATTGGGCTGGCCATGACAGGGTCCTGATCTGGTGGTACTCCATCCACACCTTTACTGGCCTGGCTGTGTGGCATGGAGCATTTCCCTGCTGGAAAAAACACTTCTCAGAGTTGGGGAACATTGTCAGAGCAAAAGGAAGCAAGTTTTTCTTCCGGGACAACGTTGTACTTTGCCTGGCTGAGGTTTGTAAAAGACCATAAGGATTGAAAAAGCGGACTGGAGGTTCTTCTAAGTTCGTCTTCTCTGATGAGTCCGATTTCACAGTAGGTGCAAGACTCTCTGGCTTGTAGGCCTCTCCAGGTCTCCGTCTAACCATCAGACGACCATGTGTTGGGCAAAGCTGAAAATTGGACTCATCAGAGAAGACGAACTAGAAGACCCTCCAGTCCGCTTTTTTCAATCCTTATGGTCTTTTACAAACCTCAGCCAGGCAAAGTACAACGTTGTCCCGGAAGAAAAACTTGCTTCCTTTAGCTCTGACAATGTTCCCCAACTCTGAGAAATGTTTTTTCCAGCAGGGCAATGCTCCATGCCACACAGCCAGGCCAGTAAAGGTGTGGATGGAGTACCACCAGATCAGGACCCTGTCATGGCCAGCCCAATTTCGAGACCTGAATCCCATCAAAAACCTCTGAAATGTGATCAAGAGGAAGATGGATGGTCACAAGCCATGAAAAGAAGCCGAGCTGCTTGAATTCTTGCGCCAGGAGTAGCATAAAGTCACCCAACGGCAATGTGAAAGACTGGTGGAGAGCATGCCAAGACACATGAAAGTTGTGATTTTAAATCAAGGTTTTTCCACCAAATATTGATTTCTGAACTCTTCCTAAGTGTAAGCATTATTATTGTGTAGTTTAAAAATGAATATGAGCTTGTTTTCTTTGCATTATTCGAGATCTGAAGACACTGCATCTTTTTTGCTATTTTGACCAATTGTCATTTTTCTGCAAATAAATGATCTAAATGACCCACAGCAGCACTGACTCCTGAATGTTATTCCAGAGCCCAGTCCACACTGCAGGATCCAGAGAGGGTTTCAGGTCCACTGATGCATGTGGCAAAACACCTGGGCAACCTGAAGTTCAGAGTCTGGGAGAAGATGCAGGAGATAATTCAATACAGTGAGTACACAGTAGCATGCGTACACACATCTGCACGTACGCACCCACTTACTCACTCACTCACTCACTCACTCACTCACTCACTCACTCACACACATCATCCTCCTTGTGGCTAAACTCCCTCACAGCTCTACCTCCTTTCGGGTAAATGAAATACGCTTGTAAACCCCACTGCTAACACTGACCATCATTCACATACTTATCACACATCACTCAGTGTTCAGCTCATGTGTGTGTTCTTTCTCTCTGCAGCTCCTGTGACTCTGGATCCCAACACTGCACACCCAAAACTCATTCTGTCTGAGGATCTGACCAGTGTGAGACGTAGTGATGACAATGATGATGATGTCAGTGGTGAAGACAATGATGATGGTGATGAAGACAGAAGTGGAGGAAGTGATGAGAACCTGCAGCTTCCTGATAACCCAGAGAGGTTTGATGAGTATGTCAGTGTCCTGGGCTCTGAGGGCTTTAACTCAGGGACTCACTGCTGGGATGTGGAGGTTGGGGACAATCCAGACTGGGAAGTGGGTGTGATGACAGAGTCTGCCCAGAGGAAGGGAAGAAATAAGGATGAGTATAAAACCAAGCGCTGGGTTGTGTATCATTCAGAGAATGAGTATATGGCACGTTCTGGAATGGTGTCCATACTGCGTATCCTCTTTGACAGGGCAGTCATTCCCCTCACAGTGGAACAGAAACCCCAGAGGATCAGAGTGCAGCTGGACTGGGACAGAGGAAGGGTTTCATTCTCTGACCCTGATAATAACACACATCTGCACATATTCACACACACTTTCACTGAGAGAGTGTTTCCATACATAAGCACTTGTTTCCCTGTGAAGATCTTACCGAGAAAGGTAACAGTAACAGTAGAGGAACGAAGTCTGTCGAAATATTTCCGACTCTGGAATAAAACGAACCTGAAGGTCTACACATGTTTGAATGGCAATACATTGGCATGATACTATTGACAAGCAGTTAATCTCTGAGACTCCATCCAATTCATACTTGGAGAAGTCCCATTCATCTTAATAGTTAGAGTTTAGACACCTGACACCTGTCTCCTGAGGCAGGGATAGACCAAACTTGCCTGGGTTTCCTCAGTCAACAGTGTCTGCAATGCACTTCAGGTCCGTGTATCATCCGATCATTCAAGTATTCCATTCAATCTGGCAAACGGAAAACGAAATAACGACTCAATGTTTTGTTTTCCCGTTTTTCTGTATGACCAAATACATGGGAACTGGTGTTTGTTTTCCTTTTTTTCAACACAAAACAGAACAAATAATAAAGAGGGAAACCAAAACGAAATAATGCCTGTAATTTATGATTATTGTTTTTCTGTTTCCCCACACCCCCCATGATCCTATGCGAAAGTTACCAGTGTTCGTCAAGGAAAGGCCTGTTGTTATAATGCAGAGCTGCCAAGCGTCACGCTTTGAGTGTGACAGTCACGCAATTTGACCCATTTTCACACCACACGCTACACTTGACATTTCTCACGCTTATTTACCCATTCAATAGTCTATATTTTTATTTTCATGATAATACACTTTGGTCCTCTTGGCTTCGAGTAACTCTCATTGACTGACCGAGATAACCAATCCGGCAGTCCTTTGTGCCCAAATCTAACCAACCACGGAAGGCACCACGCAATATAAACCAATCAGCAGCAACGTAAGGCGGGTCTTGACACAGGGGTGCAAACTTGTCACCTTTCGGCGAAATTCGCCGTTTTTAAGCCAAAATAGGTTACAATAACGGTGATAACGGATAGTACAGTGTCTATTTCTCGGTCCCTTTGGGAAAATTTTAGCGCGAAAACGCCGAAAAATGTACATAAAAGACACGGTCGTCAGCGGAGTTTAGTTGCTAATAAGTTACAGATGCAGTATCTTAAATAACCATTAAATTGGCAGCTTGCACATTGATGACAGCACTTACTTTCCCCATTATAGTTTTATGAGTTAAATCGCAGAGACTATAACGTCAGCTAGATCACTAGCTATCATTTAATGCAAATTGAACTCTTCTATTTAGCAACCAGACGTTTGCCTACCCTATGTGCTTTTTCACTGCGGTGTAGAACCTATTTTTAGTCTTGCTGATCTGTCATAAAACCGCAGCAAACGTAACCTCTGCCTCACTGAAGGGGGCGTGCGAGAGCCTGGAAAGTGGACTTCCAATCCATTGAAGTGATAAATACATAATGGGCGACCAATGCCCGAGCTAAAATGATTGCATCAAAAGACGGGGCAGATGATAACTCGATCAACTACTCACATTCAAGGTCAAATTGCTTCGAAAATGTTTGGAAGCTGTATTTTTTTATGTCAATTTAAAAACACACAAGCCCTCTTTTTATTGGTGAGCTGATTTTGAGAAATTAATCTTAAATTGCAGCTTAAGTTGTGTTTTCTGGTTGCTAAATAGAAGAGTTCAATTTGCATTAAATGATAGCTAGTGATCTAGCTGATGTCTGCGATTTAACTCATAAAACTATAATGGGAAAAGTTAAAAACGGCGAATTTCGCCTAAAGGTGACAAGTTTGCACCCCTGTGTCAAGACCCGCCTTACGTTGCTTCTGATTGCTTTATATTGCGTGGTGCCTTCCGTGGTTGGTTAGATTTGGGCACAAAGGACTGTCGGATTGGTTATCTCGGTCAGTCAATCAGAGTTACTCGAAGCCACAAGGACCAAAGTTTATTATCATGAAAATAAAAATATAGACTATTGAATGGGTAAATAAGCGTGAGAAATGTCAAGTGTAGCGTGTGGTGTGAAAATGGGTCAAATTGCGTGACTGTCACACTCAAAGCGTGACGCTTGGCAGCTCTGATCATTATAACAACAGGCCTTTCCTTGACGAACACTGGTAACTTTCGCATAGGATCATGGGGGGTGTGGGGAAACAGAAAAACAATAATCATAAATTACAGGCATTATTTCGTTTTGAATCCGTGTATCACTGTTCATTTGTTTTTCCGATTTAGACGAGAATTGAAAAAATGAAAACAACGTTTGATTTCTCGTTTTTCCCTTTTCAAAACCAAAACCAGAAATCCGATTACGGTTCGTTTTCTCGTTTTTTCCATTCTGCACCCCCAAACGGAAAATGGAAAATGAAACATTCGAATAACAAATGTGAAAAAAAAAAAGTTGAAAATATTCCATATAAAAGTCCAAACTAGTTAACCATGGGAACAGGTGTCCGAGAATAGCACACCATCAGCGGACTGGCCCTGAGCAGCTACACCCCTGGTTCCATCCTCCAGAGGGACCAGGATGAGAGCAACAGGTGTCCGAGAATAGTATACCATCAGCGGACTGGCCCTGAGCAGCTACACCCCTGGTTCCATCCTCCACAGGCACCAGGATGTGAACATAATGTGTCGGAGGACAGTGCACCTTTAGCGGACTCGCTACGAGGTGTGTGACCCTGGTTATCATCATCCAGAGGCACCAGGATGTGAACATAATGTGTCCGAGGACAGTGCACCATCAACGGACTCTCTACGAGCTTCTAGGCCCTTGTTTTCAACCTCCACAGGCACCGGGATGTCAAAAATATGTTACCGAGAAAGATGCACCATCAACGGACTCTCTACGAGCTTCTAGGCCCACCCAGGTCGGACGACCGATTTGCACGTCAGGACCGCTACGGGCCTCCACCAGAGTTTCCTCTGGCTTCGCCCTGCCCAGGCATAGTTCACCATCTTTCGGGTCCTATCGCGCGCGCTCTTGCTCCACCTCCCCGACAGAGCGGGGGAGACGGGCCGGTGGTGCGCGGGGATCCCACAAAAAAAGCAGCGTGGATTTGTTATTCAAATGTTTCATTTTCCGTTTGGGGGTGCAGAATGGAAAAAACGAGAAAACGAACCGTAATCGGATTTCTGGTTTTGGTTTTGAAAAGGGAAAAACGAGAAATCAAACGTTGTTTTCATTTTTTCAATTCTCGTCTAAATCGGAAAAACAAATGAACAAATGATACACGGATTGTTTTGGTTTCCCTCTTTATTATTTGTTCTGTTTTGTGTTGAAAAAAAAGGAAAACAAACACCAATTCCCATGTATTTGGTCATACAGAAAAACGGGAAAACAAAACATTGAGTCGTTATTTCGTTTTCCGTTTGCCAAATTGAATGGAATACTTGAATGATCGGATGATACACGGACCACTTGAGCTACACTAAACTGGTATTTTGAAGAAATCAATTATTTTAGGACCAAACGGATTAGCATGGCATGAGGGTACTTCGCATATACTAATCTTTATCTGTAAAATGCTACTTTGTAAAATTGTGTTACACATGTTATTTGTAATGTAATGAATTTGCTTATACATTGTATTTCACTAAGGAATTCTTGCATGTTAACATTTATTATTGAATAACAGAAACGTTATTGGAATCAGCACTGTAATGTTGACAGATCAGCCATCTCACTGCACTGTAATGATGACAGATCAGCCATCCCACTGCACTGTAATGATGACAGATCAGCCATCTCACTGCACTGTAGTGATGACAGATCAGCCATCTCACTGCACTGCCCTCAAGCAGAAGTGCTGAGATGTACATTATGTGTGTGTTTAGAATAATGACCTGAAATTACACAAATTTGAAATCAAACCTATAGCTGCATAAAAATCTCAGTTGTTTGTTGCTGTTTATGAAAGTAGAAAATCTAATAAAATAAATTAATCTTAATCCAAAGAAGTCAATATTTCATGATTATTTTGTCCTGTCCTCTAAAATGTCTCCTGCGGATGGGAGTATGGTCCACGGACACTAACACTGACTAGCACTGCACGGCACTGTGTTTACAAAAGTGTCTGTAGGTCGTCAGCAGGAACCAAGGAGTCTGCGGAAAAGAGAAGAGACATTGAAAAAACTAAAACTAATGAAATGGCAGAGGAAGATTCAGACAGCACCGCATCAGCTGAACCACCACCAGTGACAGACAGCTGCGGACCTGATGAGCAGAATGTGTTGAGAAGATCCACAAGTAATGTCAAACCACCGGACAGACTGAATCTTTGAGGTCAATGAACTTACCTGTATCCTTTTTGATTTTTTTTTTTTAAAGAATCTGAATTCAAATACTGTTCTTTTCCCTCTTGTTTTTTTTTCTACCTCCACTCTTATGCTTAAAACACATTGTTGCGAGTAAAGTTGTGCTGTGCTCAATTAACTAAATTGTTGTGAGCTTCGAATTGATTTAACTCAAGCGTATTGTATTCTCACATAATCAAAAAGAGACTTGACATTGGACTACAACATACATATTACCCAGCAATCAGCATTGCTAATCACAAAAATAGCAAAGAAAATAAGAACTGATTAATTTCATTGAATCATTTTTTGATAGTTTCTATAGTGTATGTAGGATAAGCATATGGTTTTGTTATAAATTGCTACTTTTCCCCAAAAAATAATAACAACCACGACTGAGATAAGTTTGCCTTTTCAAGGCAAATTTATATATAGCATTTGACACTAACCCTAAATTAAAAACAGCGCGTATTTGAACACAAACATATAAGAGGAAACTTGACAATGTGCTGAACGTGGGCCAGTCGAGCGACGGCTGTCGCTGAACTTGGAGGGGGGAAGCGTGTATATCTTTGGTCCCGGCCACGAGCCCCGACACCCCACGGGCCCAGGTGCAGCCTCACCTGCTGCACCCCCTATAGTTACGCCCCTACACCCGTGGACAACTGTTGCTGAGATGGATATTTATTTCCTGTTTAAAGCACACCAACAGAAACAGTTTGGTCTCGCTAGCTTCACTATAAATGCTCATTTCCAGCATATGTCAAACAGGGCAATAAAAATAGACGTGTAATATATACATTAGGAACATATACATTAAGAAATATAAGTAAAAACCGTATCACACCTGTACAAGCACACCAACAGAAACAGTTCGGTGAGTCTCTAGCTTGCTAGCTCCACTTATAAATGCTAGCCCCCACATGTAGCAAAAGGAAAATCATATAAACAATATACAGAAGGATATTTCTTATAAATAGTTCAGATATATAATACATATAATAATATTACGTTTTAAGAGGATATACTATATAATAACATAGATATTTTGAAAGGCAATATTTATTAGATGTATCTATCCCACTGAAACTCCTACCTCATTCCAGCATAAATCAAACAGGAAAGAGGAAGGGGGGGGAGAGAAAATGCAGGGGGGGCTAACAGAGACCCCCAATATCAGTGTGCTTGTCAGATCAAAATAAAAGATCAAAAAGAAAATGACAGGTAACAGATCTTGAGAAATGATTAACACTGCTTTTCTAACCTGTTACACTGGCAAACTAAGGGCAGGAGCGTGGAACAGAAAACTATGAGTATAAGTCGACATAGGCCCAGTGTTGTACCCGATTCAGCACCCTCCGCGGCAGATGCACCCCCTCGCGGGAGCGCGCACCACTCGCTTGATCGGAAAGGAAAGCAGTTCGCCTAAACAAATGCAGGGAAAAATACTACACTACGATTGTGAAAGAGATGGAAGGGAAGAACACAAGTGATTACAGTCTTTAGATCTGTTCTAAAGAGTACAAACAACCAATGTTTTTCTTCCAAAAACCTCGGATAATAGCGAACGCAAAACAACACCTTTTTGTTCTATGGAAATATATAGCCTACCCCAGCCATGACTACAAAATGAATTAACTTAATTTTGCTTTGAGCAAGTTGAATGTATTTGACACGGCGTTTCACAAGACTAAATATGATTCTAGCATTTCTTGCAATTCACAGGTTCAAAAGTAAGTGCTTTTAATTGGGTTCACCTGTGTATAGGTCGAAATAAAGTAGTTACAATACATGAAGGGGCAAATGCTATTCATTTCTAAGCTACTGTTTTAGTTTAGATTAGATTCAACTTTATTGTCATTGCACCGAGTAAAGCTACTGAGACAACGAAATGCAGTTTAGTATCTAACAGGAACTGCAAATAAGCAGAAAGTGCAGAATATGTGCATATGAATGGCAGTGGTATATAAATAATGAGATAGTATACAGTGCCACTTGAAAGTATGTGAACCTCTTGAGCACTTAAGCGTTTTCTGTTGTTTTACCATGATTTTTCATTTTTTTATCACCAATTTTTCATAGATGAAATGTCAGGTTTATGTTTATCATTTGCATGTACTTGTTTAGAGGAAATTGTTTGAGTAGCCGAAAAACTGCATGAAACATGGAATTAGTCCATTTCAAAAGTAAGTGAACCCCCAGCTGAATTGATAAAGTCAAGCAGGTAACAGATTCAGTGAAACTTATTTGGGTGATTAATTAGTCAATTGAGCAAACCGATAATCTGAGACATCCTTAGGGAAAGGTTTGGGCAACACAGATTAAAAGAGAGAGGAAACCAACCAAACTACTGTAGTGCCAAGGTGTACCCACACAGATCAACAATGCCGAGAGGAAACGAGATATCCGAGAACATCAGGAAGAAGGTACTGACAGCCCATCAGTCTTGGGAAAGCTATAAGACCATCTCCAAAAGATTCCAGCTCCATCCATCCATCCAAGACAAATCATTTTGAAATGGAGGGCATTCAACATGACCGCATCTCTGCCTAGAAGTGGACGCCCATCAAGACCATCACCAAGAAGCACCAGAAGAAGAATAAATCAGGTAAAAGTCAACCCACACATCACCTCTAAAGAGTTTCGGACCTCTCTGGCAGCATCTGGGGTAAATGTACATGGGTCTACAATCAGACGAAAATTGTTGGTTTTGATCGTGACAAAATAATTCTATCTCGGACTCATCTGTTTAAAGAAGGGACTTCCAGAAGGCCTTTGGTTTATCCAAGTGCTCTCGGGCAAAGTTGAAACGGGCAGTTTTGTTCTTTCTTGAGAGCAGGGGCTTCCTTCTAGCAACCCGATCATGAATGTTATGTCTATTCAATTTTCGTCTGATTGTAGACCCATGTACATTTACCCCAGATGCTGCCAGAGAGGTCCGAAACTCTTTAGAGGTTATGTGTGGGTTGACTTTTACCTGATTTATTCTTCTTCTGGTGCTTCTTGGTGATGGTCTTGATGGGCGTCCACTTCTAGGCAGAGATGCGGTCATGTTGAATGCCCTCCATTTCTAAATTATTTGTCTTGGATGGATGGATGGAGCTGGAATCTTTTGGAGATGGTCTTATAGCTTTCCCAAGACTGATGGGCTGTCAGAACCTTCTTCCTGATGTTCTCGGATATCTCGTTTCCTTTCGGCATTGTTGATCTGTGTGGGTACACCTTGGCACTACAGTAGTTTGGTTGGTTTCCTCTCTCTTTTAATCTGTGTTGCCCAAACCTTTCCCTAAGGATGTCTCAGATGATCGGTTTGCTTAATTGACTAATTAAGCACCCAAATAAGTTTCACTGAATCTGTTACCTGCTTGACTTTACCAATTCAGCTGGGGGTTCACTTACTTTTGAAATGGACTTATTCAATGTTTCATGTAGTCTTTTGGCTACTCAAACAATTCCCTCTAAAAAAAGTATACGCAAATGATAAACATAAACCTGACATTCCTTCTATGGAAAATTGGTGATGAAAAAAATGAAAAATCATGGTAAAACAACAGAAAACTCCTAAGTGGTCAAGGGGTTCACATACTTTAAAGTGGCACTGTATAAGAAGATACAGTATGTGCAATGTGAGCAGTAAGGTTGTAAACTATTAAAAGACTATAAATAAGATATATACAGTATGGATAGATATGTACAGTAACACGGAGTAGTAAAATATGACAAAGACTATAGACATGAGGAATGAATTAAGTATAAGCACCCCCTGTTCACTTTTACTAGGAAGGTGGCAAATGCATGAAACTCACTCTGCTTACTCATACTAGTCCCTTGGCTGTACTCTGAAAAGCATTTGATGCTCGGATCAACAGAATTCTCTTAAAGGGGGGGGGGGGGGGGGGGGGGGTGCATATCACGACAGGCCTATTTCACACCATGCAGAATAAGCACCCCCTGTTCAATTTTACTAGGAAGGTTGCACATGCATGAAACTCACTCTGCTTACTCATACTAGTCCCTTGGCTGTACTCTGAAAAGCATTTGATGCTCGGATCAATAGAATTCTTTTAAAGGGGGGGGGGCATATCACGACAGGCCAATTTCACACGATGCAGAATAAGCACCCCCTGTTTAATTTTACTAGGAAGGTGGCACATGCATGAAACTCACTCTGCTTACTCATACTAGTCCCATGGCTGTACTCTGAAAAGCATTTGATGCTCGGATCAACAGAATTATCTTAAAGGGGGGGGGGGGGTGCATATCACCACAGGCCTATTTCACACCATGCAGAATAAGCACCCCCTGTTCAATTTTACTAGGAAGGTGGCACATGCATGAAACTCACTCTGCTTACTCATACTAGTCCCTTGGCTGTACTCTGAAAAGTATTTGATGTTCGGATCAATAGAATTCATTTAAAGGGGGGGGGTGCATATCACGACAGGCCAATTTCACAACATGCAGAATAAACACCCCCTGTTCAATTTTACTAGGAAGGTGGCACATGCATGAAACTCACTCTGCTTACTCATACTAGTCCCATGGCTGTACTCTGAAAAGCATTTGATGCTCGGATCAACAGAATTATCTTAAAGGGGGGGGGGGGGGGTGCATATCACCACAGGCCTATTTCACACCATGCAGAATAAGCACCCCCTGTTCAATTTTACTAGGAAGGTGGCACATGCATGAAACTCACTCTGCTTACTCATACTAGTCCCTTGGCTGTACTCTGAAAAGTATTTGATGTTCGGATCAATAGAATTCATTTAAAGGGGGGGGGGGGGGGGGTGCATATCACGACAGGCCAATTTCACAACATGCAGAATAAACACCCCCTGTTCAATTTTACTAGGAAGGTGGCACATGCATGAAACTCACTCTGTTTACTCATACTAGTCCCATGGCTTTACTCTGAAAAGCATTTGATGCTCGGATATACATAATTATTTCAAGGGGGGGGGGTGCATATCACGACAGGCCAATTTCGCACCATGCAGAATAAGCACCCCCTGTTCTAAGCCTTGTTTTCGTTTGCAATATGGCCGTGAGGGGAATAAGGCGAATTTTGCGGCTCCTTTAAGAGCACCACCTATAGGGTGGGTGTGGTAGAGCGAGAGAGATAGAGAGAGAGAACGGTGATGCTTATGAATAGTTTGGCTGTAGCGACTGGAGCAAAACTTGTACTGTAACAGTGGTAACCAGTGTGTGAAGAATAAATCCTCAGAAAGAATACATAGGCATTTATTTACTCATAAACAGCAGACGGAAAAGAAAGGGAGTTAACCCCGGAGTTAGGAACATGCAATACTTAGGCCCTGGAGCATTAAACTAAGTCTCCCCTATATCAACTACGGTCAGAGACAGACAGAGCAGGAAAGGTTAACAGGAGTGAGGGGTTTAAGTGCTGGAGTGACAGGTGTTGGCCATCAGTACTCATGTGATTGTGGAAGCGCTGCAGGTGAGCAAGTTGAAGGCGAAGGGGGCGTGGCAGGTGCAGGATCACGTTTTGTAGTGACAATTTGTAGCAAAATCTTTTTTTTTACGAAACAAGATAAGAGTTTGTTACATAAGAGTAACTATATTTTAACTCACAAGACTGTTTCCACTGGCATTGTTTTGCATGCACCTTTTGCAAAGACCTATTCATTTTCCAAAGGTATTGTTTCTTTGGAACCAGGAAGTGTTTAAATGCTCACACTAAAAACAACAAACTTTCTAGTCGACTCCTGTAATCTATTGCGTGTGCTCATACTGTAGGCCCTTTCTATATCCATTGGTACAACTCATATTCCACATATTAATCTTAACCATATCACACATACTTGGGATATTCCCTTTCCATAAACTATCATTACTCATATTCCCTCATTACTTCGGATTCCCATGTTGTCCCTCGCTCACTCCACTCACTGAGAACAGCAGACATTCAACAGGCTTTACACACCACAATAACAAGACTGTGCATACTGAAACAGTAAAGATCAGACAAAATCAATAATCCACTCAAATTACATGTCTGTGATTTAAAAATTAAAAACTAAAAATAAAGTTTAAGCTAGAACAGCACAGTCTTAGTTGTGAGTCTAGTTTATGGCTTTTTTTAACTGCAGTTTAATAATAAACATAATACAGCAAATGATGTCTGTGTGATTACATGTGACTCATACAATACAGTCCACACCCACAACTGGGACTTTGAACTGAACTCCAGAGAAGTCAGTGGCAGCAGTGATAGGGGAACTGCTCTGGCAACTCAAGCTGACCATTCAGACTCCTTATTTACCATAGTCCCGCCCTCTGACTGACTGACACCAAAGGAGGAAGTGAAGTTGACTGAAGTTTGATTATCTGTCCTCCACTAAATGCTGTCATGTGGGATACGTTCATTAGGTTTTTTTAAAACTGTGTTGAGACTAAAGAGGAAAACAATTTGGGCTTAAAGTGAAGCTGGTGAGGCTGAAGTTCTTGTGGATTTTGAAGTTTGAAACAGGGAAGACTCAAAGTTAGAGACTGACTCGACTTCTCGTCTGCTGAAAGTGCAAGCAAAGTTGGGCAAACAGCCTTCGGAAAGCACAGTGCAGTGGAAAGACAAAATGGCTTCTTTTCTTGAAGAGGATCTCTGCTGTCCTATATGCTGTGACTTCTTCAAGGATCCTGTAATTTTGACCTGTGCTCACAGTGTGTGTAAAGCCTGTCTACAGCGATCCTGGGTGAGCAAAGGATCCAGAGAATGTCCCTACTGCAGGAGAAAGTGCTCAAAACAAGTGTATCCTTCTAACATGGCATTAAGGAACCTATGTGATACCTTTTTAAAGGAGAGAAGACAGAGAGCTTTAACAGGTTCTGAGGTTCTCTGCAGTCTGCACAGTGAGAAACTCAAGCTCTTCTGTCTGGAGGAGAAACAGCCTGTGTGTGTGGTGTGTAGAGACTCAAAGAAACATAATAATCACAGCTTCAGTCCCGTAGATGAAGCAGTACTGGAACGTAAGGTAAGAGTCTACTATGGTAATACCTTAAATGTAACGCTGTCTAAATCCTGTTTTTATAACTGATGACTGTTGCACATCTTAACCTGAAATACTCAGAGCCTTTTCTTCCTCACTACCACTCTGGCATACCAAGGTCTCCCAGAGTGTACAGGAGCAAACTTAAGGAAGCCTTCAACTCTCTCTTCAAAGAGTCAAACTTCACTATTGTTTCCAAAACTCATCTTGGGGTCATTACTAACAAAAATATTTGGTGTAGTTCTGCACCCAAATAGGCTTTGAATGAATACAATATGCATTTTTCCCATATTCATTTAATTTAGTCTGAAGTCGTATCTCTTGATATGTATAATGTCTCTTGATGTGTATTATTGGGTTAAATTTGAAACGCTCATGTCTACTTTATCTACACTTTGGGGTAACCCCCCTGTTATCCCCATATCACCCCTGACTCCATTGCACAAAATATTGAGATATTCACTCTTTCGCATATATCCCTCACAAACTCCCTAAAAATGAAGCGACTTGGTTTCCTCGTGTCAGTATTGTAGAAAAGTGTAATCTCTAGTCTACAGATAAGTGTTCATTCATTCCAGGAGGAGATCAAGGTCAAACTGCAGCCCTTACAGGAGAAACTGAAGACATTTGAAGAAGTTAAACTCATCTCTGACCAAACAGCAGCTCATATTAAGGTGAAACATTTTATTTCTCATCATGAGACAGCAAATCATATGTTATGGATAATTTCAAATGTAACTGACACACCTGCTCATAATTAAACTGGATAAAGGCTTTTGTCATTTTGCTCTATTTAGACTCAGGCCCAACACACAGAGAGGAAAATCAAGAAGGAGTTTGAGGAGCTTCTACGAGATGAAGAGGCAGCCAGGATAGCTGCACTGAGGGAGGAAGAGAGGCAAAAGAGTCAGATGATGAAGAAGAAGATTGAGAAGATGAGCAGAGAGATCTCCTCTCTTTCAGACACAATCAGAGCCATAGAAGAGAAGATGGGAGCTGATGACATCACATTCCTGCTGGTGAGAACCATCCACTGTCTGTATTATGATTTGAGATCTGATTCATAGTTTTGATGGAAAAATCTCATGCTGTTAAGATGCATTGGTGAGAACAACAGGAAGTGTGTGGCGACTTGCGTACACCACTTCTATTCAATCTTAGCTACACATCATTAAATTAATTATATAAAATATGCAGATATCTGAAGGATGATGAAGAGGTGGGTGTAGATTGTAGGTGAGTGATGTGTGTGTGGATTATCTTGTGAATATACAGTATGTGTGATGTGGGACAGGTATGCAGGGTGCAGGTGTCAGAGGGGTTGAAGTAGGGGAGAACTGGGTTGGTCGCACCTGAAGAGTCTGGGACTATAGAAGTACAAGCTGTTTTGGATCTCACCATTCTTGAGGATTTCCTCAACAGCCACTCATTCACCCCTGTGATGCACTAAAAATACTCACTCTTCTCTGTAGAGAAATGACACACACAGACACATCCAACAAAATGTAACAAAATATATTTGTATTTGTGAGGTATTCTTTGAGCTATGTATAAAATGATCTGTGAAAAGGTTGATAATATGATGTGCAGTGAATGAAAGTATTAAGATGACAAGTGTTGCAATATAATTGGGGGGGGGGGGGGGGGTATTAATTGATAGGAAAGAGCAGGTGGGGTGTCACCTGAAGAGAGGAGCCACCTTGGAGAGAAGCAGAGAGAGCAGTTTGTGTCTGGGGTGACTCAGGTCCCTCATCATGTTGGACCTTCTTCAGGCAGCACATGCAGGAGACGTCCTGTAGGGCTGGAAGAACAGTCCCTGTTATTTACTGAAAACTCAGCCATCTTCACGCTGTAGGACACAAGAACAAATGGTGGTGTGTATGAAAGTCTCTCGGTTCAGGTCCCAGATCTGAAATCTGGGTGTGGAGAGTGAAAGAGCTGCATTCTTCTCTTTCTCATCCACCATCTTGATCTCTTAGCCTCCATTACAATTTCGGATTCAGCAGAATACTAGGCTTATAATGAGGGTAATATATTGAGAATATATAGTTGGGTTCTATATTTAGGTTAAGTTGAGGGTTTTATACTGAGGTTATATTGAGGTTATGTTGAGGGTTTTATATTAAGGTTATATTGAGGAGCTTCCAGCAGAGCAATGTTGACATCAGGTGCTTAAATTGGGCAGGGTGAGATTAGTGTGCAGGTGAGGTGGGACAGGTGTTACCTGAAGAGTCTTTCAGCTAGGGCAGGAGCACAGAAAGATGTGTGTCTGGAGAAAAACAAACAAGTCTCAATACACTTATTTATTAATGGATTAAACTATGTAATTGCTTAATATTCATTTAACAAAAGAGAAATCATCTTAATTAAATGTCCTACTTTGCCATTTTACAGAACTACAAGAGCACAGTGGAAAGGTGAGTGATCTGCCTCCTGTCTCTCTTCTCTGTGGTTCTGAACCCAAACCCACAGCAGCACTGACTCCTGAATGTTATTCCAGAGCCCAGTGCACACTGCAGGATCCAAAGAGGGTTTCAGGTCCACTGGTGCATGCGGCAAAACACCTGGGCAACCTGAAGTTCAGAGTCTGGGAGAAGATGCAGTGCCTGGTTAAATACGGTGAGGGCTGCTTTTTATACAGAAGTCATGCATGCACACCAGTGTGCACCCATCCATTAAAACTAGTGGTGGGCCGTTATCGGCGTTAACGTGCTGCGTTAACGCGAGACTCTTATCGTGCGATATAAAAAATATGTATTCTCAAAGTTGGTTTGGTAGCTGGGTCTATACTAATCGAGCTATGATGCAGTGGCGGTTCTACAGGGAGGCCAAAAGTGGTATTAATGCGACGCAACGTTCTACACGGGTAAATTAAAGCGGCGCACCTTATCACTGTAGTTCGCAATGTGTGGTGCTTGTTGGAGAGAGGAGCTATGATTGAAATGTTTGGCTCGCTCCCTTTCATTTATGGATCGCTGGGTCTTAAGAGGAGCTGGTAGTCTGCCTGTGCATGTAGTGGTGATGATCATATACAACTGTCTACCGGCTGAGCTGGTGATTTTTCTGCCACATGAAGGCAGAGAAGAAGGAAAAATAACCACAGCGTTTTTTTCAAGAACCAAAAGATGAAAATATCCTATGCCTGTTGACCTTCCCAGATGTTATGTGTATACAAATTGTAATAGATGAACTGAACGAATTTGATTTCACGACGACAAGAATTTGTGTGGGTCATACAGTCTTTCAAGATCACTTTATTAATTCCAGGATAAAAAAAAGAGACAGTTCTTAGACATACCAAGTCTCCCGGAAGTTCCGGGAGTCTCCCGCATATTGATAACGACTCCCAGATGCCCGCAAATTACTTAAAATCTCCCGGAATCTAGAGCGAGCGAGCAAGGCCGCGCACACGAGACAGACGTGCTCCAAACAGTGTTAGAATCTGTGTAGCGCACGCACGACAGAGAGGGAGAGGGACCTAGTGACTGTGCGTGTGTGAGGCAGTGTGCGTGTGTGCCTCAGGAGCATCCTGATTGGCCTGTTTCGATAAATCAACCAATCAATTTTCAGTGTGGGTGGGCTTTTATCTCTTCTCCCGAACCGAATTGATCAGTTCAGTGTATCTAGGAACAGGGAGAGTGCCCCCAAAAAAGAAAATATTACACATTTTACAACAGACTATACAAAGGTGTACCCCTGTCTTATAAAAGTAAATCTTGCACGCTGTACTCTCTGTAACAGTGATTTCAGCATTGCCCATGGTGGGTTAAATGACTGTAAAAGACATGTTGAGGTGAGTTCAACAAGTTTCATTTCATGTGCATATTATTCATGTCGGCTAGTTGCCAGGGCTACATGAAAACAACAATTCAAAATGAGCCATTTTAATCTAGATTAATTCCAAGATTACAGTGAGATTAATCTACATTAAAAAAATTAATCTATTCCCACCACTAATTAAAACACATTATAAACACAGACCCCAGGCTAACTAAATAACAATTTAATTTGTTGAAGTAAACTGGAATGAAAACATGAATGACTTGTGCACATCTGTAATTGGATTGTATGTATCCCCCTATTTATGTACGTGTCAATTTCATCCATATGTGTGCTGTCTGGGTATCGAACCCAGGTCCAGGATGATGTTAGCACCCTGCTCTACAAGTACAGCTTCAGGATTGCATCCAGTACACATTTGAATAGAGACACTTATGTTTGGACAGCGACACTTATGTTTAAACAGAGACACTTATGTGAGTGAGGGTCTTTTTTGATAGCGTTAGGGTTAGATAGTACAAACTGTCTTAGGTCACATGTATTTTTTCCTCTCTGCAGCTCCTGTGACTCTGGATACAAACACTGCGCACCCAAAACTCATCCTGTCTGAGGATCTGACCAGCATTGGCTTCAGTCAACAGAGCCTGCAGCTTCCAGATAACCCAGAGAGGTTTGATGAGTATGTCAGTGTCCTGGGCTCTGAGGGCTTTAACTCAGGGACTCACTGCTGGGATGTGGAGGTTGGGGACAATCCAGACTGGGAAGTAGGTGTGATGACAGAGTCTGCCCAGAGGAAGGGAAGAAATAAGGATGAGAATAAAACAAAGCGCTGGGTTGTGTACCATTCAGAGAATGAGTATATGGCACGTTCTGGAATGGTGTCCAGACTACGTGTCCTCTTTGACAGGGCAGTCATTCCCCTCACAGTGGAACAGAAACCCCAGAGGATCAGAGTACAGCTGGACTGGGACAGAGGAAGAGTTTCATTTTCTGACCCTGATAATAACACACATCTGCACACATTCACACACACTTTCACTGAGAGTGTGTTTCCATACATAAGCACTAGTTTCCCTGTGAAGATCTTACAGAGAAAGGTAGTAACAGTAGACGAACAAAGTCCACCAAAATATTTCCGACTCCGCAGTTCATCTCTGAGACTTCGTTCAATTCATACTTGGAGAAGTCCCATTCATCTTAATAGTTAGAGTTCAGACACCTGTCTCCTGAGGCAGGGATAGACCAAACTGGCCTGGGTTTCCCCAGTCAACAGTGTCTGCAATGCACTTGAGCTACACTAAACTGGTATTATTTTAATTGCATAATAAATGCATAGTTGTTTTATGACCAAATGGATTATCAGATATACTAATCTTTATCTGTAAAATGCTTCTTTGTTATATTGTGTTACGCATTATGTAATGAATTTGCTAATACATTGTATTTCATTAAGGAATGCTTGCACATTTGCGTTTATTATTAAATAACAGAAACGTTATTGGAATCAGCACTGTAATGATGACAGATCAGCCATCCCACTGCACTGTAATGATGACAGATCAGCCATCTCACTGCACTGTAATGATGACAGATCAGCCATCCCACTGCACTATAATGATGACAGATCAGCCATCCCACTGCACTGTAATGATGACAGATCAGCCATCTCACTGCACTGTAATGATGACAGATCAGCCATCTCACTGCACTGCCCTCAAGCAGAAGTGCTGGGTTTACATTATGTGTGAAATCACAATCAGGACCTGAGAAAACACAAATTTGAAATCAAACCTATAGATGCATAAAAATCTCTTTTGTTTGTTGCTGTTTATGGAAGAAGTTAATCTAATAAAATAAATGAATTTAAATCTAAAGTCAATATTTCATGATGTTGTCCTGTCCTCTCAAATATCTCCTGGGGACGGGAGTATGGTCCACGTACACGAACACTGAATATAGTGTTTGCAACAGTGTCTCTAGGTCGTCAGAGTCTGTCCTGCCCTGTCACTGATGAGGTGAATCACTGTATTTAGACTGTTACGTCCATAGATATCTATAATAAAGGCTAGATATCCTGCCTGCGTTTCTGGCCGACGGAGCCGAATGTCCGCACATTTCGGCCATTTTGAGGACAGTATAGCTCACTCCCCCTTAACATTGTGTTGGAAGTGGTACTTTTTAAGTAACCAGAACTTGCTCAATTTTCAACCGATTTTCAAACGGGTTGGTTTGTTATAAACGTAAGATATTTCTTATGGCACTACATACTTATGAAGAATTATAAACATGGGTTTTCATATGAAAATAACATTGACAGGTCTCTGACAGGTCTCGTTTCAAGGGAGTGTTCAATAGAGCAGGTTGCACAAAATTCTGGCATCTTCATTGGCAATAAAGTCCGCAATTTCCGGTCGAAATCATAATGTAAGATGTTTAACAAACCAACCCGATTGGAAATCATGTGCAACTTCAGTTTAATTATGTGCAACTTAAGTTATATTGAAAAGAAAGAACAATTATGCCTCGCCAATTGATGTAAAATGACTGATACACAATAGCCGTGATACACAATTAAGCTGCACATTTCAACATGTTCAAGCATCCAGAATTATTACCAAGGTAATGACGATTGTAAATCAAGTCATTTGTAAATCCGTCAAAAATGTCCGCGAGATAAGAGTGTAAACGATTGTGAAGATCACTGACGTTACCTAACGTACCACTGATCCCTACCGGAAGTATACTGTCCTCAAAATGGCCTCCTGTGCGGACGTTCAAGAGACTGCCGTTGCACCCCCTTGGTTACGTCCCTGAATATTTTCGGGACTTCGGTGTTTCTAGGTAGACTACTCGTGTATGTTTTCCGTGTTTTACAGAGAGCCCAGCAGAAGGCTTAATTGCCGTTCTCTCCTTATTGGGTGCGCGATAGGAGCCGGCCCTTTAAAAAGAGGTTTTTGTGATGTCACCGGGAGATCTTCCGGAATAGACGCATTGATGTGTGGGCCGCCAGCAGTGCTGTTGCGCAGGGAGCCTCGGTGCCTCGCCTAGAACATCTACCCGTCTTGGAGTGAGAGTCCGAGAGGGAGGTCCGGGATTCCGTGTGGCCTATTTCGGGAGGCCCGTTTGTTTCTTTGTTCCTTTGCTACTTTGAACCTTTTTGTTGTTTACTTTTTGTTGTCCCACTGGTTTTTCCTTGCTTCAACCTTTTTCCTTCATTCAATATATTTTTGCTAGTTAATAATAATAAATTCCCGATTATTTTTCCCGTATCCGACGTTGTCTGCCAGTTGCATTATTTCCCTCCAACTCGTTTTTGTTTACGTTGCCTGACCCTAGACAGGCACGTAACAAGACACATGGGGGCCTACTTTCACTGACGGGCAAATAGAAAAATTAGCAAATAAATGAGCAACAAGCAAAGTTTGCTGCGTATGAAGCTAAGTTCATTAATCATTATTCCAAGCTAATAACATGAGCAAGACCGTAAACGCAAAATTGGGTGGGTCAGCGCAACGTTCTCATACACCATAGTATATAGTTTTAGTTCATGTGTGTCTCACACACACCACAGGATATAGTTTTAGTTCATGCGTGTCTCACACACCACAGGATATAGTTTTAGTTCATGTGTGTCTCACACACCACAGGATATAGTTTTAGTTCATGCGTGTCTCACACACCACAGGATATAGTTTTAGTTCATGCGTGTCTCACACACCACAGGATATAGTTTTATGCCCGTTGCCCATCAGTGAAATTAGGGCCCATAATGGTAATATCCTCCTGGATTAGACACCTGAGTCGGTCACGTGTGGATGCCTCCTGGATTAGACACCTGAGTCAGTCACGTGTGGATGCCTGCTGGATTAGACACCTGAGTCGGTCACGTGTGGATGCCTGCTGGATTAGATACCTGAGTCAGTCACGTGTGGATGCCTGCTGGATTAGACACCTGAGTCAGTCACGTGTGGATGCCTGCTGGATTAGACACCTGAGTCAGTCACGTGTGGATGCCTGCTGGATTAGACACCTGAGTCAGTCACGTGTGGATGCCTGCTGGATTAGACACCTGAGTCAGTCACGTGTGGATGCCTGCTGGATTAGACACCTGAGTCAGTCACTTGTGGATGCCTGCTGGATTAGGGGCCAATCGTGTTCCTATTGGCCCCAAAGGGGATACATCTGGGGAGGTGTGCACACAGGGGTGGCTCGGGGTGAGGAAGACAAAGGTGTGATGAAGTACCTCTAGCCCCCCGTGCAAGGGCATGACCCTGTAGACGGGAGAGTCATGTAATGCAACACATACTGACAAAACCTCAATTATTTGGCTTTTTATTCATTTTTTTTGTATTATTTTACAAACCGTGTTAGACTGTGTCGCAGTAATGACTATAAATAAAGGGACAGAGGTGGACTCCGTAAGTACACAAAAACAGCTGATTTTCACAGCACCATCATTATTTCATTCAATCAATATTCAAGCCTCAATGAAAATATCAAATAAAAAAAAAGACACATTCCCTTCATTCATCCATTCAACCATTCATTCATACTTGAATTCCCTAATAACTGCGTTTAAGACCAAAGTGATATTGTGACAGGGGCTAACAGATAGAAGTATGGGTCGGTGGTCACAGTAAGTATGAGTGTGCCAGGCTCAGACAGGTGCATTCTGGGTAACTGCAGGGCAAAGTGGCTCTCTGTGTTAGTGACACGTACACACGGCCACCTGGATACCTGCAGACTCTGGAAAGCTGTGTGTGTGTGTGTGTTTGTGTGTGTGTGTGTGTCGGTGTCTTTGTGTATCTAGGCACAGAGCTTTTCCCAATGGTCTCTACCCCAGAGACTGCCTGAGCTCGCTGATCGGAGTCTGACACACCTCGGAGTTAGCCATACTGCTCTAGCGTGAGCTTCACAACATGTTAAGTGTCCTCCATCTCCACTGTCTCTCTCTCTCTCTCTACAGTCGGGTGCTTTTCTGGCCCCTGACAGAAGACTACAGAGAACCAGACACGGCTATTAGCTTTCCTCTACCCTGACCTCTCCCCTTCACTAGACACTTCCCAGTCCAATGCTAAGCCAATGTTATTGGCATGGCTAACAGCTGAGCCTCATAGCTCTCGCTAGCCCTCTACAGCACCTGTAGCATTCTGTCTCTCTACATAATAACACTCCTTGGTCACCGTTGAATTTTGTAGAGCCGAAAGCTTTTCCACTACAAGGCACTTCAGTGACCCCGTCGTGGCTAAGGGTATGACCCATTAGCTCTCGCTGCCTCTCTTCGGTACAATGGCACTGTTCCATTGAACATTATAATACTGGATAATTTTCCACCACATGGTCCAATAACCTGTAAGGGGCTGCTGAACCAGTATGTCAGGTACAGATCTGGTCTCCAAGGGCCAGCATGGGAACTGGATTTCTGTGAAAACCTTTGACTGCTTCATCTCACCAATAAAACACATCATGAAACCTGCTGACCCACTCAGGGCACTGACTCTTGAGGAAAAGCCAGAGATTTGATTGGACTCGGTTTTTGCCATTATTAAGAACTGTTTGTTAACATGCATACTTCACAGGTCCTAAAACCCTGTCATTCGTGGCCATTTTAAAACACAGACAGTCACATACTGTACAGCCATACACACACAGCCGATCCATGCACATGCAGGTTGTAATACAGTCAAATTGATAAACACACAGACACAGACACACACGCACATGCACGCACACACACACACACACACACACACATATATGTCCACAGAAGAAATTCCAGGCTCACCAAATTTTCCCTGACAGTGTTTGTAGTAAAGTTTTGCATTTGTAAGAGAGTGTGGAATTTAAAAAAGTGTGTGTGTCTGTGTCAGTCCCCCGTTGGCTCAACTGTGTTGATGACACTGTCCTCGGTCTCCTCTTTCACCTGAACAGAGTCGTCTGGTGGTGTCAGAGCTAAAAGTGGAAACACAAAATCCATTAAAACATATACACACACACAGCCATTAAAACACACACACACACACACACACACACACACACACACACACACTGTAATGTATAAGGTCAATCTCCATTCAAATAGCCCTAATGTATTAGATCACTCAGCACTCAAATGGCTGTAATATACTGAATAATTTGACATTTGAATAGCTGTAATATACTGAATAATTTGACATTTGAACGCTTCGAACATATGAAGGTAAAAGACGTTGGTTGTTATGCACTGGTTCAAAATATTTTTACATTTCAGTAGTTCTGACCTATTTTATCATCTGACATCTGTGTTATCTGGGATGTTGTAATGGTTCAGTCCATTCTCCAAGACCCTCCCCCCCTCTCACCTATGGTGCTGGGGTCCACTATCTGCACGGGGATGGTCTGTCCGTCCTCCAGCAGTATTTGATGCATGGCTCCCCCCTCTCTATTGGAACCCCCCAGGGCAGACACACTCACCAGCTGCCCCATGCCCAGCAGCGCTGCTGGGGGCTCTGCTATACTCCCCCCTTCCACCAGGGTGGCGCTAGTGGGCAGGAAGGAAGCGGGGCCCATCAGCAGCGGCTGTGGGACCAGAGAGGGGCTGGTGGGCTCCAGGAGTTCAGGGGCCCCTTGGAAGAGAGGGGAAGCAGAGGAAGAAGAGGAATGCACAGGAAAAGTGCCATCTAGTGGGCTGGAGGCTGGTCGCGGTTGGAGACCCTGTGGGTGAAGTAAAGGGAGAAGTCAGCAGGCATGTTTGTGTTAGCTCAACAATTATTTCTAGATGTACTGTGAATGACACAAGGAATACCACAGGTCCAAGGTACAATTCCAAGGTCGTAGGCGAGGTGTGAAGAGGTGAAAGGTCGTAGGCGAGGTGTCAGAGATAAAATGATAAAGGCAAGGTGTCAGAGGTGAAAGGTCAGAGGTGAGGGGTCAGAGTTGAGGCTAGTGTTGTGGCTCACCTGGAGCTGGGCGAAGATTTTGGGCTGCAGGGAGGTGAGGGAGCTGAAGAGCTGCACCGCCTCAGGGGAGAGAGTGTCACTACCCTCCAGCATGCCAGACTTATGCGGATTCACTAGATAATATACACACACACACAGACGACACACAGACGACACACAGACGACACACACACACACACACAGACACAGACACAAACACAGACACACATACACATACAGGAAGACAACATATTTATTTAGACATAATTATGCTGTATGGGCAGGCTAGTTTTCTCTTATGGATAGCTTCCCTAGTAAGAGCACGCAACAAACACTAGGTCCAAGCCAGTTAAAGGTCATAAGGTTGTGAGTGCGCGGGGTTACCTTCCAAGGACGCAGGGGTCAGGGTTAGGGTCACCGTTTCCGTCAGGAGGTCACCCCCTTCTGCTGCCCACTGAAGCTGCAAGGGAAGAACACAGGAAGAGTCATATTATCAGAGGAGTGTTCCGCCGAGGAACACAGGAACAGTCATTTTATCTGCTGATGGTTCCACCGAGGAACACAGGAACAGTCATATTATCAGATGAGGGTTCCACCGAGGAACACAGGAACAGTCATATTATCAGATGAGGGTTCCACCGAGGAACACAGGAACAGTCATATTATCGCATTCCGCAGAGTAACACAAGAACACAGAACCAATTGATTGCACTGAGGGTTCCGCAAATCATTCCATTTACTATTCAAGAATCATATTATCCTCATGTCATCCTCATGTTAGCTGTCAACAGACAACAGAGGAAAACAAACTTTTTAAATAAAACACAAACAACATCAAAAGTTGGATTTCCACCTCAGGAAAATGTAAGACAACACATAACCACATCCATTCCATAACACATATGTTCCTGGCACCCTGCTCTATCAATCCGGGTTGCAATAGCACACAGCATAGTCCGTGCTGTTAATACTGCAGATGCCACTGTGCTGTGACACATAAGATCGTAGCCTAAGGCTGAGACCTGTGAAAAGTTGCACTCTGACCTGTGGGTGGACGGGGGTCACGGAGCAGCTCAGCTGCTGCTCTAAGGCCTTCTGGGCCTCATGGATGTGGTTTTTGATGTCATTGACCGTGGGGAAGTAGCACAGGTTGTGTTTCTCTGGAACCTTCTCTGCCTTGAACATCTCACGCTCCACAAACTTCCTGGGAATGACAGAGAGGCAGGGAGAGAGAGCATCTAATTAACTTCTCTTTAAACTAAACTTTCTAAAATGTCTACACCTGCCAAGCCTCATACCAGGATTGTGGACCTTTTAAACTGGACTAATTCACCACTTGAGATGGTTGCTCCCACCTTAGTTGGCTGAAAAGTATTAAAACCCATTAATCTTTTACCTGTCTAACTTCTAAGCCAAGCTCTTTGAGAACCAAGTATACATGTCTAAGCGCTTTCCTGATGTGAGTTGAGTGTTTTTCCCTTTCTAAACTCTCCCCTGAGCTGTGCACTTGTCTAAACTCTCCCCTGAGCTGTGCACCTGTCTCAACTCTCCCCTGAGCTGTGCACCTGTCTAAACTCTCCCCTGAGCTGTGCACCTGTCTCAACTCTCCCCTGAGCTGTGCACCTGTCTAAACTCTCCCCTGAGCTGTGCACCTGTCTCAACTCTCCCCTGAGCTGTGCACCTGTCTCAACTCTCCCCTGAGCTGTGCACCTGTCTCAACTCTCCCCTGAGCTGTGCACCTGTCTAAACTCTCCCCTGAGCTGTGCACTTGTCTAAACTCTCCCCTGAGCTGTGCACCTGTCTCAACTCTCCCCTGAGCTGTGCACCTGTCTAAACTCTCCCCTGAGCTGTGCACCTGTCTCAACTCTCCCCTGAGCTGTGCACCTGTCTAAACTCTCCCCTGAGCTGTGCACCTGTCTCAACTCTCCCCTGAGCTGTGCACCTGTCTCAACTCTCCCCTGAGCTGTGCACCTGTCTCAACTCTCCCCTGAGCTGTGCACCTGTCTAAACTCTCCCCTGAGCTGTGCACTTGTCTAAACTCTCCCCTGAGCTGTGCACCTGTCTAAACTCTCCCCTGAGCTGTGCACCTGTCTAAACTCTCCCCTGAGCTGTGCACCTGTCTCAACTCTCCCCTGAGCTGTGCACCTGTCTAAACTCTCCCCTGAGCTGTGCACTTGTCTAAACTCTCCCCTGAGCTGTGCACCTGTCTCAACTCTCCCCTGAGCTGTGCACCTGTCTAAACTCTCCCCTGAGCTGTTGAAGGGACCGGTCATTTGAGATTTATAGTTAATAAGGATATGCCATGGTCAATAAGTCAATGTTTCTTATACCTAGTTATAAATGTAACTTTTATTTGTATTTTACTAGCATGTAAGCATTTCTGGGTGAATATACTTTTGGTTGACCTGGGTAGTGAGGTGTGATAATAGCTCTCAGCTTCCCCCCCAGGTCAACACAAAGAGGGCATATTTCAATAGACGGTAACACCCCGTAATATCAGTGTATTTAACACCCTGTCCCTGAAGGGATAATCAGATTATCTTGAGGTGAAGCTCTGGGGGAGTTGGACTTCAAGCTCTGTCTCACAATGATGGCCATTATTGTACAAAGATTAAAACCTGGATCATGACTGACAAATCAAAGACTGGTCTCTGATATATATGGCATAAAACAAATTACTATTACTGTGCACCTGTCTAAACTCTCCCATTAGCTGTGCACCTGTCTCCTGTCTTACCTGAGCTGTTTGCGGACTGTGTACACCTGGCTATATCCCTGGGCCACCAGCTGCTTTATTCTCTCAGCCACTAGGGGGTGCAGGCGAGAGGGCATGCAGCTGCCATCATCTGCAGAGCCATCCTCCTCCTCCTGCTCCTCCTCCTCTGTTCCTAGAAGCCCCTCCCCATCTTCCTCTGATAGGGGCAGAGGCACAGGGGGAGGGGGGAGGGGTGGAGTTTCCATGTCATGGTACAGGTGAGCATTCTGGGTGGGCAGCTGGACGTAGTACCTGTGCAGGTGGACAGAAGGGGTATTAAATATGTATTACCAGTTACATATGCATTCATACAGATGAGGTTAACTGAACTCAGCTGAACAACACACATAGAACAACACACATAAAACAACACAAAAACACTCACAAAACGATGTCAGGCTAATTCATACACGTGTTAATACAGAACTGATTTACACTCAAAATTCATTGAAAAAATATAATCAAATCTGCTGAAAGCCAGGTCTGAATGTTCTTATAGCTCAAATGTACAGAAACAGAAACTGAAATTAGGAAGAAATACTGACAACGTTTAGTGTAAATCCAAATTTTAAATGTTAAATCTAAGTCTAAAATGTTAAATCTAAGTCTAAAATGTTAAATCTAAAACAAAGTGGCTAATGGTATGGAATTCCGTGGTGATAATATTGGCACTATTGGTACGGAATTCCACTGGGCCCCAGAGGGAGTGCCCGAGCAGTGCCCTATTGCCACACGCCCCCGCCGAGCAGTGGCTAATTGCCCCACGCAGAACACACAGCGAGAGGTCCCTGATGAGCAACGGGCTAAATTTCACAAAAAGTGTTTCTGGAAATTTGAATTAGGGGCTACACCTTAAACTGCGACAGGACGGTCAGAAACAGAGAGTGTTTACCGTATGACTCCCCCCATGTCCCACAGACGGTCAGAAACAGAGAGTGTTTACCGTATGACTCCCCCCATGTCCCATAAACTCTTCTTCAGGTTGAAGAAGGCCTTCTCCTGCTCCTGACGCACCACCTTCTTATCCACCTTGGGGTCGGTCGGCACCCTGTATTCCGGAAACTTCCGCACCTTCTTAATGTAGATCCTGGTGGACGGGAGCCATCAGTCGTGTGTATGGGCAGGACAGTCAATTATTTGACCTATGACCTATGGCCTATTAGACATTTTTATGCACACAGATTCTCTGGTGATAACAAAAATGCCATAGCATGATCTGAGCAATCACAGAAAGTGTGTACGTGTAATAGTATACCCAGGTTTATGACTATATTTGCGTGTGTGTGTATATATACACATATACACACACGCCCACATATTTACCAGTGAATGTATGGGCATTATGAAAGTATTGGCCTTGTGTACCTGGCAGGACAGGTGGCTTTGTAGTTTGCACTCTGACTCTCCAACTCTAAGCTCCTCTTGGGCTGGAGGCCTTTCCGCCGTGGTCCAAACTGGCATTCCATCACTATCGCCCGGCTCCCTGTAGACACACACACACACACACACACACACACACACACACACACACACACACACACACGGTTAAGGATGGGCTATACAGGCAGAATAATAAACTCTAAATTGCTGAAAAATCTGAAATCTGAAAAACAATTAGTCAGGTAAAAGACACGTCAAGACACAAGGCACTAACCTATTCATTTATTCTCATCTGAGGACAACATTTTCTTCATCATTTATCTACATTTACCCTGACTTATTGCCCCTGCTTTTGGTTTTAACCAGAGCAGTGATAACTTGATTGAACTGATCAACTTGATTGATGAAGAGTTCCGACCTGCGTTGACGAATGGGATGCCATCGTAGGGGACGTACTGGGACTTCCACATGAGACGCGTGGCGGCCTTGGCGGGAGAGGGTGACTGGCGTGTGCCGAACACCGCCTGCGTCTGCTGCTTGTGAAGGAGAAGCACCGCCTCCAGCTCCGCCTCCGTGCTGCAGTAACCGCGATACGAGTCGCCAATCTTCTACTCCAAACAGGAAGGAAGGAAGACTATAAACTGACAGATACATATGTCCTCCAACAGTAAGATGAACAAACACAACCACACACACACATGTCCTCCAACAGTAAGCCAATATGGCCCTAGAGCCATGAAGACAATATACAGGGGAATGTGAGCATGTTTATGCATGTGTGTGTGTGTGTGTGTGTGTGTGTGTGTGTGTGTGTGTGTGTGTGTGTGTGTGTGTGTGTTCTGACCTCACAGCTGCGTAGCCTCAGTGCCCAGCTGGGTGCATTACGGGGGAGGGGCTTCATTGGAGTCACAAATGTGTCGGAGCTACTGCAGAAGAAGTGTACAAGTACAAACACACACACATACACACACACACACACACACACACAGCCACACAGATAAGCAGACAGGCAGAGACCATACACATACCCCAGCTGATTTATCCAACTGGTCCAACAAGGACATCATAATAATCGTAACAATAAATACAATTCTTTATGTATAATGAGTTTCTGGTGAGAACACAATGTATCCAATGAACATAATATAGATTGAAGATAATAATAGAATTGATAAATTTGGAGCTGGTAATACCGATATAATACAAATATGTAATAATACCAATGTTTCCATAGCAATATTACAGTCATTTATTTAAAAGGGTTAAGCCGTGAACCTAACAAGGCTAACAGGTCTCACTTTTAAAAGGGGTAAAACGTTAGTGAACCTATCAAGGCTAACAGGTCTCACTTTTAAAAGGGTTAAAGCGTTAGTGAACCTAAGAAGGCTAACCGGTCTCACATTTTAAAAGGGTTGAACTGTAAGTGAACTTAAGAAGGCTAACAGGTCTCACTTCTTGGTTGCCGTGGCGCTGGAGTCGGGGCTGGTCTCCATAGCAGCATTGCCTGCAATGCCACTGATGTCTGTGAGGGTGACCTGATTGGAGGACTTCTGACCACCTGACCCTGAGGGACCAGAAAGTAGAACACCTAACCAAGGCTGCGGTCGGATAGTCTTAAAATGGACGTCTATGTCCTCTCCTAACCACTTTTCCTTGACCTCAGGAGAGATTTGAAAGAGAATTCATATGGACTTAGAAAAAGATAAAGTCTTGCTAAGAGAATCCGACTGCACTTACACTAGGCTGCATATTGTGTTATTGATATGGGTCTTGACGTATTATCTCCTTTCATAAAGGACAGCCCAGTGTACCCTATGCTAAAAAAGATATGAAAGGAAGCAGTCAAACCCTTTCCTCAGCATTTAGAGGGTTCGACCAGCTCTTATCATGGCTGCCACTTAGACACTTCATGGGTCTTTTCACTCAGTTAGGAACCTTGCTAAGCTTAAAAAGACTAGCCAATCACAGCCTAACTGCATTCTCCTTGGATAAACATCCGCTATGAGGGCCTGCCTATGGTACCACCAGACTGAGAAAGTGAGGTGAACATCATGATGCAATGGAGGGGTGCGGTTCATACCGGTTGTGTCGGAGATGTCCAACAGCTGGCCGTGGGGGATCAGCACTTGGGATGTTGTAAATTGATTGGATGGGATCATGTACACCTGTCCATTCTGTGACTGGCCCGTCACAATTACCTAATCACCAAACGCACACACGCACACACACACACACACACACACACCCACACACACACACACACACACACACACAGACAGACAGACCAAAAACAAATGAAAGATAGACATTTGCTGTACATCTACAATGAGCTGGAACTCATGACAAATCAATGGCATTAAGGAAGGATGGCTTTCATTGTGCACAACTGCTTTGCCTGCTTCTCCTGTATAATTCAATATGAAGCTCCAAAGCTGGGTTCTAAGATAGCACATTCCATACCAAATGGAATGCGCTGAACTATACTTTCTCTGCCAATATCTGCCACACCACAACATGTCAACATGATAAGTAAGGGATAATGTATTGTCCTGAGGTCATTATCTAAAAATAAATCCCGACGGGGTGAACAGCAACGTTGTTTCGTCCTGAAGGGATTTATTTTTGGATAATTACCGACGGACAATATATTATCCTGCTTATTATACGGTTACTTGACAAAAACGATAGAAGACATTCCTCCAACATACCTCTTCTTAATGATTTAGTTGCCGTTTCATGATTCCCGTTTAGAAATAAATAGTTCTTCAAGCAAATAGAACTTTGAAGTTTCAGGTGTTGCGTAGCAACCCATTACTTGCTGACTTCAAATTACCATGAGTCTGTTACATTCAATGACCAGACTTCTTGCGGAATGATATGAAAGATGTGAATTAGAAGCACAAAACCCGTTGCCAATGACAGCATCATTATCTTTTCGCAGCGGTCATTATCAAGAAATATCGGACCTGCGAACGCTGGAATGGCCCACTCAAATCAACGGTACTTTTTGGAACATTCTGAAGAGCCGTATAATAATGTGTCTTTCCATATGTCTGGCGGGCCTGTTCTGCATTCCTATGTCTCTCCCCATCCATTCACACTGCGGGGTCTGATCAGCTCAGCAAAGAGCAGAGTGCTGTTCACCAGAGCTGTTCACCAGTGCTGTTCACCAGTGCTGCTCACCAGTGCTGTCCACCAGTGCTGACCACCAGTGCTGTTCACCAGTGCTGTTCACCAGTGCTGTTCACCAGTGCTGCTCACCAGTGCTGCTGACCAGTGCTGTTCACCAGTGCTGTTCACCAGTGCTGCTCACCAGAGCTGCTCACCAGTGCTGCTCACCAGTACTGTTCACCAGTGCTGTTCACCAGTGCTGTTCACCAGTGCTGCTCACCAGTGCTGTTCACCAGTGCTGCTCACCAGTGCTGCTCACCAGTGCTGTTCACCAGTGCTGTTCACCAGGACTTAACTTGCATGTTTCCCCCCACACTGGGGCTCCTAACCAGCAACATTCTCTTCACGGGCTCAGACTGACTGCACACCTTCCTCTGTCCTACTGTAAGGGCTAGGCCTGCATCTCTCTGTCTCACTGTAAGGGCTAGGCCTGCATCTCTCTGTAAGGGCTAGGCCTGCATCTCTCTGTCTCTCTGTAAGGGCTAGGCCAGCATCTCTCTGTCTCTCTGTAAGGGCTAGGCCAGCATCTCTCTGTCTCTCTGTAAGGGCTAGGCCAGCATCTCTCTGTAAGGGCTAGGCCTGCATCTCTCTGTAAGGGCTAGGCCTGCATCTCTCTGTAAGGGCTAGGCCTGCATCTCTCTGTAAGGGCTAGGCCTGCATCTCTCTGTAAGGGCTAGGCCTGCATCACTCTGTCTCTCTGTAAGGGCTAGGCCTGCATCTCTCTGTAAGGGCTAGGCCTGCATCTCTCTGTCTCTCTGTAAGGGCTAGGCCTGCATCTCTCTGTCTCTCTGTAAGGGCTAGGCCTGCATCTCTCTGTAAGGGCTAGGCCTGCATTTCTCTGTCCCTCTGTAAGGGCTAGGCCTGCATCTCTCACCATGTGTTCACACCGTAATGCAGGGCCGGAGTGGGGCCACTTTTCAGCCCGGGAATTTCAGGCCCAAGACCGGCCCAAGTTTTCCATGGTAGTGGAAATTGGATAAATTAAGCAACAGTTCCAATACCATGGTTCAACAAATAATGTAAAGGTTAAATAATAATTCACTTAAGCTGAGAAGTTAACCAAAAATATTCCACTATTCCACTAAATAAAGCATTTGAAACATATCCCACTCTTCAACAAAGAGGCATATTGAACTAATGTTTATAGTTCAACTCACAGTACAGTATACAGTTACATTGCGAATAGCATCTATAGCATCTACAGCATCAATAACCGCCTAAGCAGTGCACTGGTTTCAGCCACTTTATCTATAACTGTGTCTTTGCTTATAGACATGAGGATTTCCTTCTCTGTGCACATTAACATGAAAGCCTCCAAGTTGTCCTGACTCAATGAGCTTCGTAGCCTATTCTTCACAAATTTTAAGGTTGAGAAGCTTCTCTTACATGCAACCTGTGTGATGGACAAAGTCAACAGAAACTTATATGCCGCTAACCCAATGACATGATAAGCATCTGTGAGGAGGTTGTACTGTGATAGTATTAAATGGACACAAATGTTACAGTTTTTGCAGGAGGAACAGGTCCTGCTTTCAAGCTCCATCTCTTGTTGTTCCATATATGGTAGTTAGCCACTATCCTCCTTACCTTCCTGTGCCACCTCACTACATGCCCTGACAGTATTACCTTCAGGAGAGGACTTTTTCAGTCTCTCCCACTGGTATGCCATGCTAGACAGCTCAGTTTGTAATGTGCTAACAGTAGCTCTGTCATCTAACGTAAGCAGACATTTGCTGATTTCCTGCTGAGTTAGGGGTCGCCATATATTGGGTGATATAAAAAGGCTAATATTTTAATTCAATTTAATATTTTGCTTGCGAATAGGTTGACAACGCTACAACGATATTAACAAACGCTACAACGTTGGCCGAATAGTTACGTTGCTTATCATTAGGCCTATGTCTCTCTTTACCAGTTGCCATTTGTGTTTGTCCTCTTGAAAAAAATCGGTAGGCTTTTCACATTTGGCAGCATCCTCCACCAATGCCTTTCTTTTTTTCAACCTGGCTTTTTCAGACCCTCTTGGCCTCTTCCTCCCATCCATCCTCCCTGAGGCGTATCGTTGCGGTAGTGCCGGCCCAGCTATCAGTAGCCTATGCCTATCTGAAAAACTTTTTGGGAAAAAACAGGCTATGGACCCAACCAACTCTATTTGGGAGGGGAGAACTTCCTTGCCTGGTACAACCCATGCAGAGGCTGTGGTGTCAGAATGCGGAACGTGTGTAGCCTACTTTAAGAGAAGATCATGGACTAACGTGACAAATGTCAAAAAAATAAATTCTCGACCAGCCCAGAAGTGAAGTGGCCCACCGGGAACTCTCCTGATTCTCCCGATTACCCACCCCGGGCCTGCCGTAATGGCTATGCTAGGCCTGCATCTCTCACCATGCGTTCACACTGTAAGGGCTATGGTAGGCCTGCATCTCTCACCATACGTTCACACTGCAGTGCCTGTCCATTCTGGTCCAGGATGATGAACTCCTGGTTTGACCCTGTGACTGTGGGAGGAGCTTGGATTGCTGAAGCGGATTTCCCACATTCCTGATTGCTCAAAGGCTGCTCTTGGAGTTCCTCCTTCGTTTGGTCTTCCTTTCCAATGCCCTGAGAGTAAAATAACACAGGGTAAACACAAGGCGTGAACTCCCATCACTATATAGCAAAGTGATAGTCCTCTGTTCTGACAGTGTTTTGTTTTTCAGTTTTTTTTCCGTGACCAGTCTAATATGTAAACATCTTTCATATCATAAAACCGTCTTAAGGTAAAGGAGAAAAGAAATACACCTCCGCCACTGGCTCATCTGTAAGGGCTTCCTCCTGGCTACTGGTCTCTGGGGTAGAGGATTCTGGGAGATGGAATTCTTTAAGATTTGAAGCTGCCTCCTCACTCTGCGCTTGTTCCTCCATTTTTCATTGACCTATCGCACAGCAACAGTTCATCATCTGCTGAACATGCACTTTCACAGCATACAACATACACTTTTCAACCAGTGCTAAAATATGCAAAGGGTGTGGTTTGGCAACCGCGTGTGTATGCTATTAAGCCACACACGATTTCTGAGTTATCCCACACAACTACTGAATTAAAACACTCGAAATGAATCTGCCTTTTATTTAAAACGCTTACCAAACGCTCAATTTCAATTACCCAAGTTTCGGGGTTGTGTGCAACAGATGAAAGGCTAATGGCATTCATAAATGGTTTATTTTTGTATTGCATACATCGAGGGTGTTCTTTACCCAAAGTGTTTTGTGAAGTGATGTCAACTCAAACCAAAGTTTATTTAAGGATAATGAATTTGTTTAAAGATAAACGTTATTTATCACAATGACATATGTGGCTAGCCTTTCTGACAAGCTGACCAGAACTTCAAACCTGAAAGACTTCTATAACTGGCTAGAAGGTAGGTGTATAGCTTGCAAAGCTAGGCTCCTACGACTTCACCAGCTGGCTGAATTAAACGCATGGACTTTACTTAACAGAGTGCCATTTTAGCAAATTATAGGAAACTGTAAATTAATGTATACAACTATTGACAACAGTCTGATGCCTTCACCGTTCACAAAGCTACCGCTAGGAAGCTAAATCACAGCTGATGGTGTTTTGCTTCCCAGCGGCTCATCACTGAAAGGCAGTTAGCACGCTAGGTAGTTCATTAGAGGAGCTAGCTAGTCAATTTGACAACAGTGACGACAGGATTCTTTGTTACTAGCGTAGGGCAGATATCCCTGAACGAGTAGCAAAAGTAAGAGAATCGCATGTATTTCGACAGATCAGAACTCAAACACGCAGCTATCTTTTACAGATTAGCCTGCTAATACAAACACCTTAAATCGCACCAATTCAACCACCTTGTAGGTTATCGGTCGAGTAGCACACAATCGTTCAAACGCCATGTTGAGCTGTATCGCTAGTGCTCCGTCTACGCCTGACAGAATACTGTACAGGAAAATGTAACCTCAGAGGACTGATTGACCCTCTTTAGCCTATCTCTCCATCAACACTGCATAGCCTAGCTCTCACATGGGTCGTGAGAGTCGAAATAAACAGAGGAAGGACTGAAAATTCAAAACGAGTCTACTCAACCTCGTCTTCATCCGGATTTTCAGGTCGTCCCAGCTGCCACCACGACGAGAAATGCGTTTACTATTGACATTGTGCTTTATGACTCAAAGAGCACTCTGTACAGGAGAGAACTTCTGAGTGGGCAAAGATAAATAGTCTGTCCCTACTTTTAACAAATGTCCTTATAATGTCTCTGTTTTAATGTAGCAGTAAGTAAATCAGGTTTTACTTATACCACCTACTGTAAAATAACTAGCTATGACATATATGACGAAAGATGTGTAATAATAATAATATTAATAAGCTTTAATCATTGAGCACTTTTCAAAATCCATGTTCACTGAGGCAGCAAAAACATTAAACACAGGTTTTTATAAAATAAATAATTACAATTTATAACAATTTACACGTTACACAGTAAAACATTTGTATGCTCTAGTCCAGCTCAAATCATGCAATACTGTGTGTGGAGGTCACATTATACTATAGAATATAAGAGAACTTCTATAACTAGAAAATGCATTTCCTGAAGGAAATACCTGTGCATGAAATGCAAAAGTTAGGAAAGGAAGACGAAAAGAAAGAAGAGTGAAAGAAGGAAAGAAGAAAGGAAAGAAGAGTGGAAGAAGGAAAGAAGGAAGGATAGAAGAGTGAAGAAAGGAGAGAAGAGAGGATGAAGGAAAGAAGAGTGAAAGAAGGAAAGAAGAAAAGAAAGAAGAGTGAAGAAAGGAAAGAAGAGTGGAAGAAGAAAAGAAAGAAAAGTGAAGAAAGGAAAGAAGAGTGAAAGAAGAAAATAATAGTTGAAGAAGGAAAGAAGAAAAGGAAAGAAGAGTGAAAGAAGGAAAGAAGAAAGGAGAGTGAAGAAAGGAAAGAAAAGTGAAAGAACGAAAGAAGAGTGGAAGAAGGAAAGAGAAAGAGAAAAAGAGAGTGAAAATATTGAAAAAAGGAGATAAAAATGGAGTGAAGAAGAGAGATTGAGTGTGAGAGAAAGTAGACTGAGAGGGATAGAGAGAAAGATGGAGAGATGGAGAGAAAAAAAGTAGAGAATGGAAGGTGTCTTAATGTTCCTAGTTACAGTTAAATTGAGAGGGACAGAGAAGAGGTTCCTTTGATTTGGCGCAGCTGTCAGTGAAGCACATGTGCAAGCCAGTTTAAAGACCCTATTATGATGTCATAATGGCCCAATGTAAGTCAATGGGAACATTTCGTTTCGTTTTTATTTAATATCTTAAAAAGTATAAAGTTTAGAAAAGTGAAAAATACATAGCATAAGTGTCCTCTTCAAGACCTACGCGACAAAGTTTGAATGAAGTTTCTGGGTATTTCTTAGATTAAGGGCCAAATTGGGTTGCTGAAATTTAGAAAATTTTAATTCCAAATTTGACTAATTGGTATACATTAAACTAGTCCTTTAGTCAGAAGCAACGTTATGAGCAGGGTTAAGACCAAAAGATAAGAGAATCAGATTTTTTTGCCATTTTCTTAACTAAATGTCAAGTATATGTCATATATCATTGAATATAATCAAGTAGTCAAGTAAATGCCATGTCTCAACTTTTTTTATACAGTGATCATTTAGATTGTCCAACATTGTCCAAAATATATAATTGTTGGATGTTTTGTAATTTATACATAATTTATTGGCAAAAATATGTATGTGATGGTGATGACATTACAGTTGCGGTGATGACAAATCACTTCGTAACCTATAGCAACAAGCTGTAATGTGCTGGTAATGAATGTGCTGGTAATGACATTTTTGCCAAAAAAATAGCCTTACTAGCAAAGAGGATGGTTAAGCAAGTGTGGCTAACTTTCTACATGTAATGTACACCATTTTAACTATTAAAATCATAAAAATAATTTTAAAAAATTCAAAGATACAGAAATACAACACATGTGGTAATGACGCATAATAAGTGCGCATGCCCCACACAAAGAATAAAGAGTAGATTTACTTAATTTTCTGGACATCAAGGCATCAGTCTTGCAGCTTGAAATACATGTGCTCCACTATGATATTTAGTTACCATGGCCACCAAATAAACATTTGATGAAAAAACTGTAGGAAAGTGCCTTTATGCAGAGTGTGATGGTAATGACGGCTAAACCATGGGACAGGTAGAAATTAACCAAAATAAAGTACAAAATGCATATATATGCTTAATCTGTGCATGTAGTTTATTAGTTCAAGTAACATTAAATTCATTATGCATATTTTTATTATTAATTTGTGATAAATAATGCTTGAGATATGGCACGACATGTGAAAACTATGTTGGTGGACAACACCAAAACACAGATATTGTACCACTAAACACTAATAAAATGTGTGAAAATCATTAGTAAGAGCAACCATAAAAAAAGTCTAGGCTTGTTTTTGTCTATACTAATTAATGGATCTAAAATGTATTAGATTTAATTCATTTTCAATATAATTACACCTTGTGGACTGAAATAGGCCCCAATTCTAAGAAATACCCTTCTACGTTAAGCGGTTCGGGCTGAATTAATCGCAGAAAAAGGTAACAAGAATAATAATAAGAAGAAGCCTAGGAATAACAATACAGGGCATTTCATGCACTGTAATAATTATAATACTTTCACTAGCCTGTTTTGGCTATTAAACTTATTGCCACTGCTGCATAATACGTTTAGGCATGTAAGCCTAAAATGGTTACAAGAAACAAAATTATTATAATATAATTTGATTTATCCGTACTTTTGGAAAAGTACTGCATTTTTGAACAGGTACTGTTTGATCAACCTTCTACATACCATAGTAGACATTTTCCTATGATCTAGTCACTAGTGAATGACGTTTACTGTAGGTTCCCGCCACTCCCTCAACGTCTCACACTCACTTGCTCATTGCAGACTTCTCACAGCTTTATGTCACGCAGAACTTAATGCTATTACCTTTGTCACTATAAATGGGGTACTTAAAGCAGTTAGACGTCGAAAATTTTAAATCATGGCGGGGGAAACAAGTAATTGGTCCTTTTAAAAGGTTTAACTGTATTATTGGAACAAATGGCTCAGGTAAGTAGCTGACGCTAGTTAGCTTACTTTGGCTAACGGCAGATCACTGATTAAAGCTAAGAGGTAGCTGTTCAGTAAACTAAGTTTAATATCATGCCAAGTCATGTCGCAAAATAAACATAATTCTCAAAAAACGAAAAACAAGGTATGGACATTTGTCCTTTGTTCTGAAACTAACATTACAGGTCCACACAATTATGAAATGAAATATGACCATTTCAGAAGTTGTTTTGGGGGTTGCATAGCCTCTTAGCTCGAAATTCCAACGGAAGCTAGCTAATGAAAAATATCATCCAAGTCTCTTTAGCTTGATTCTTACATAATGTGTGGTATCTGTCAAGAGTATAATGACGTTTAATTCAGATGTCATCAGCACATAAAAAAACACAGGGAAAGTTATTCCCAACATCATGCCTTTTGTCGAATGTTTTTACCCTCAGGGAAGTCCAATGTCATGGATGCCCTGGGGTTTGTGATGGGCGAGCGGGCTGCGAATTTGAGGGTGAAACACACCAGAGACCTCATTCATGGAGCTCATATTGGCAAGGCCGTTTCCAAAACAGCCAGTGTAACTATGCGATACTGCAACGATAACGACGAAGAACTGAACTTCTGCAGGATCGTTGCAGGTATGATTTTCGGATACAGTAGTACGTTAAGTAACTTGACACTATTGAAGCAAGACGTTTATAAGTAAAAAAGAACGTGTTACAAATTCAAATGTAAAGGTGTCATTTAGGTGACTCTTCTGAATATCACATCAATGGCAAACAAGTGACATTGGCCAAGTACTCAGGAGAACTGGAGAAGATTGGCATAGTGGTGAAAGCCAGGAATTGTCTGGTGTACCAGGTGAATTACCTCTTAAGAATTTTCTTAGATTTAATAAATAAAATCCATCTGAAATGAAAATACTTTTGGTTTTAGTTTTGGAGATCTGAGGGAAAGTTCCAACTGTAACTTCATGTTAAGACTTTAGAATTTCTGCCTGGAATAGCACAAAGTATTTCAATCTTCACTGTCATCTTCACTGTAAAAGGCACACATATCAATCTTGGTAGACATCTTTGTTCATTTGATTATATTAGATGCAAGCTGTTTTGTTTAGGTATAGTGATAAACGTGAGAGATCTGACCATTGTGTGAGGCTCTCTAACCCACACTAACCGCACTGACACCAACATCTTGTCCTGTGTGCGACTAAAATCACTCCCCATCAGGGCGCTGTGGAGTCTATTGCTATGAAGAACGCCAAGGAGCGGACGCGCATGTTTGAGCGCATCAGTAACTCTCTGGAGCTTGCCGACGAGTACGAGAAGAAGTGCGCAGCTCTGCAGAAGGCCAAGGAGGACACGCAGTTCCACTTCAACAGGAAGAAGGCCGCCACGGCCGAGAGGAAACAGGTCTCCAGAGACAAGACGGAGGTAAGGCCTGAGAAACAGATGGATGGAGATGAGAGGCGGAGGTAAAGCCTGAGAAACAGATGGATGGAGATGAGAGGCGGAGGTAAAGCCTGAGAAACAGATGGATGGAGATGAGAGGCGGAGGTAAAGCCTGACGGTGCAAACCCATGACACCGTTATGAGTGACGCGATTTCTAAATTCGAACATGTTGAAACTTATGCAAATGAGGAGCGATTTTTTTCTGGCAGCGGCCAATAAGATTGTGTGGTGTCGTCTGACGGTTTGAAAATTGTAGGACTGTGGCATCGTTTGGTCGTTTAATTTGCTAAAAAGAAAGGCTTGGATGGCATTGTAAGGGCTTGTTGATGCTCCTGGTATGTTATATATTTAATCCTGGGCTTATTTGAACACAATGACAGTTTAAATATAAAGACTAGTGACTAGATAGCTGCTAACTGACTAGCCTGCTCACTAGCTCACTAGTCCAGTCTGTTATGCTATACACCACGCCCACTCAAAGCGATGGAAGCGGGTTGCGTCGCTGTCATGGGTTTGCACCGTTAGAAACAGATGATCGAGATGAGACGTGCATGAACGTTTGAATCATTATCTTTAATCACTATTCGAACTTTGTAAAGAAATGTCAGTATTCGCTTATTGTTTTGCAATTTGGTTCATCTGCTGTGTGAATATGCAAATATTTTAAAACACTTGCGTGTGATGTATGCATAAAAACACAAATTATGAATTGCGTATGCAAATGTATTCTTTTAGTGTGAATATTTGTATACTGTATGTATACTATTAAATATTTAAAACACATTATCCACTGTATATGTGAATCTGATCTCCATTATGTCCTCCAGGCGATGAAGTTCCAGGCGTTGCTGGATGATGTGGGAGAGTGCAGGCTGCAGCAGAACTTGTTCCAGCTCTACTGCAACGAGCGCGGCACGCAGGCCGTCTCCGTGTGCCTGAGGGAGCGCCAGGACGCCGCCGCGGCCCAGAAGAAAGTTCTGGAGGCGTGTGAGCAGACGGTGAAGAGCCAAAAGAAGGAGCACGGCCGTCTGAGCCGAGAGCTCCAGCAGATAGAGAAGCAGATCCGGTAGGACACCGTCACGCACACACACACTTACACACACACACACACTGACACACACTCACACACACACACACACACACACACACACACACACATACTGTGTACACAGTCACATGTATCAACACACCAACAGACACTTAGTTGCCAGTTTATTAGGAGCTCTGAGCTCAAACTAATATCTTAACCTGGCGTCATGAAGGTAATAATATTCAGTATTTATTTAAGCTAATTTAGAGAGCTTCAACTATGTGTTCATTTTGGAGGCTGCAGTTTAATTGTATTCCATTGTACTGACTTTGTTTCTATTATATTGACCACCTAAATGCAATCAGTGAGGCTAGGCTAGATTACAGAAACACCTTTGTGTTTAATCCATACAGTTCAACAGCACCACAAGCCACACCCTCCAAAAGGATCATGCAGTTTAATTGCCACCTCTTAAACTGTTTCCACGTAAACTGAACATCATTACAGTCCTGAAGGAGGATTTATTGCAGGATTGTTGTATTTGACTGTATTAGTTTTTGCTAGGTGTGCCTTTTAAACTGGCAACTGAGTATATATACCAACAGTGGAATTGTTTTCCATTTCCTTGGTTTTCCACCCTCCATTCCTTCCTTCATCCTTTTGTTCTCCTCTTCTCTCCTCTCCTTTTGTTCTCCTCTCTCCTCTCATCCTTTTGTTTTACTTATCTCTCCTCTCATCATTTTGTTCTCCTCTCTCCTCTCACCCTTTGGTTCTTCTCTCTCCTCTCATCCTTTTGTTCTCCTCTCTCCTCTCATCATTTTGTTCTCCTCCTCTCTCCTCTCCTCTCATCCTGTTGTTCTTCTCTCTCCTCTCATCCTTTCGTTCTTCTCTCTCCTCTCATCCTTTTGTTCTCCTCCTCTCTCCTCTCACTCTTTTGTTTTCCTCCTCTCATCCTGCACCTGGCTTCTGTCTTCCTTGCCTCTGTCCATCTTTTGCCTGCTTTATCTCTTTCTTTCTCTTTTATTCTCACTTCTTATTCCTCCTCTCTTTAGCTTCCTCCTTCTATTTCCTAACATTTCCCTATCTTTTCTCTCCTTCACCTCTCTTTCTCTCTCTCTTTCCTCTCTCCTACCTCTCTCTTTCCTCTCGCCTTCCTCTTTTCTTCCTCTCTCTTTCTCAGAAATTCAAATTCACTGAGTTTTACTGACATGGCAAATAATTGCATTTGCATTGTGCATCTCTCTCGCTCTCTTCGACTCATCTCTCTCTCTCTCTCTCTCTCTCTCTGTCGCATCCCTCCCTCTCTCTCTCTGTCTCATCTCTCTCTCTCACACTCTCTCCAGTGGGGAGGAGCAGAAACTGAGCTTGCAGAGGCCTCAGTACATCAAGGCCAAAGTGAACACGTCTCACCACGAGAGCAAGGCCAAGGAGAGCCGCTCGGGCCTGCAGAAGGTCCAGCGCCAGCGGGAGAAGAAGGAGGAGGAGATGGAGGAGCTCCGTAGGCAGCTGGGGGAGCTGGAGAAGGTCTGGAGGAACTACGAGAGGGAGGTGGAGAAGCAGGAGGCTACCAGGGGGACAGATGTGCAACTAGGAGAGGCACAGGTGAAAAGACACACATACACAGAGAGCATGCACGCACACGCACTCACACACACACACACTCACACACCGAGCCTGCTTTTACCTCCTGTTCACTTATGACCTGCTATGGGAACACATTCATGGAAGCACACAGAGGCTGTTTGTGTAAGAGCTGTAATTGATTGCATGACCAAAAGGCTCTCAGTTTTGGCAATTGACCGATCGCCAGGGCTCCGCCCCCTAGTTATTGTTGCTACGTCCGACACATTTCACGGAACTGTCCACCTAAAAGCCATGGCGAGTACGGGTACAAGCGCTATAACTGTCAGTATGAGTGATGATTTTTGGAGTAATACCTCCACGGTATCCTCCAGATCAAGCCAAAAGGGACTGCAATATGCAGTGGAAGGATATATCCAAAATATTAAGATCAACAACGAAGTGGACACAACAATAATTGAAGCACAGGGCATACAGGTCTCAATAATAAAAAAAAAAAATAGAAACCCTACAACCTCTTCATTGAAATGCAACCAGCACAACCTTGTAGACTAGTCATGTTATTTCACCACTGGGTAAGATCTGTATATAATATTTCAAGCTAGCTAATAACCTCCAAAGATTATTCTTATTATTTATTCCGTCTCTGGCGAGAGACTCTGGAGGTATGTAGCTACCTAGGATGGTGACTATCCATCAATGCAATGTTGATGTTACCGTCAGTAAAACCTTTTGTAAATGTGCACGCTGAGTTATCAAAGCTGGCGATTGCGAACGCCAGCAGCATACATACAAAGTGTTCGTTAAAAGTTCTGTTCAATGTTGTATCAAGCATAAATACAAACTACAAAGTGTTCGTTAAAAGTTTTGTTCAATGCTGGCGTTTGCTATCAATAGCTTCGACAGCTCTGCGTGCAATCATACAGACAGTAACATTGACATTTAGACGGTCACATACATTAACATTTAAATGTATTCACATGAACACTTTATTGGAGAGACTAGTTATGTTATTTTAGTGGTAATAATACAAGTATTCATGAACCATAACCGTTTGGGGATTTTCTCTCAACTAGATAGTTAGCCATCATACCTAGCGATAGCTAGCTGGCAGCAAGCAGCTTAATTTACTTTGGAGCAGACATATGTGCATTTTTCGATATATTGGGTTGGGTGTGGGGTGACCACACTGTTTAATCCACAGCTGGCACCTTTGCGCCTGTGTTTTGGGCTTTGGGGAAGCGGGAAAAAACGACGTATCCCTCTAATCTCTCAGGGTACCTCATGTCATACCTACAAGTCCCGTAGGCACACTGTTTAACCATGCTGCTCAGACCTCAAAGTTGTCGGACCTTCTTCTCTTAGCAGCGGTTGCTAAGGTATGATTGGACAAGGGCCGTTCTAGGGTGGAGTTTCGCGATCGGTCAATTGGTAAATTCGTGACATTCATCAGGTCTTTGTTGCAGGGGGTGTTCCAGTGGGAAAGGGCCGCTTATCCATGTTTTCCCTTACATTAAACGCCAGGGATTTGGCAACATGTGATTAATGAATTAATTGATTGATTGATATGTCTATCTTATTGTTGTTTGTTTGTTTTTGATTTGTTGTTACGATGCAGCTGAAGCGCTATAAAAAGCTAAAGGAGGTGGCCAGGAAGCAGGGCGCCATCTTGGATCAGCAGCTGGAGAAGCTGCAGTGGGATGTGAAGGCAGACAGAGAGAAGCTGGACTTCGACCAGAGGAGGAAGCTGGAAGTGGAGGTAAGGGATGAGTGTGTGTGTGTGTGAGAGAGAGCGTGTGTGTGTGAGAGAGAGAGAGAGAAAGAGTGTGTGTTTGTGTGTGAGTGAGAGAGAGTGTGTCTGTGTTTGTAAGAAAGGAAAAGAGTAGGATGGAGAGAAAAAAAATAAAAATAATATTGCATTACATCTTCACAGTTAGAAATAAATAGAGCATATTTATGAGACCACTCAGTAGGTTAACATTCATATAAATATACTAAAATCATATTACACACTACAGCACACTAAATATACTCAAATAATATTATACACCACAGTACACTAAATATACTAATATCATATTATATACTACAGTACACTAAATAAACTCAAATCATATTATACACTACAGTACACTAAATATACTAATATCATATTATACAACAAAACAAAAACAATTGGGTTCTACCGCGTTATTTAGCTGTTTCTGATTGGACGAGAGAGGCCTTGGTGGCTACGGCTGAACATCACCCGTGGGATTATCCCTTACCTACCCTACTCCCACTCGTGCTATATTGCTTAATTATACACACTACAGTACACTAAATATACTCAAATCCAAGTCACACAACGGAAGAGTTATATTTTTTACGTAGATGTTTTAGTACCTGGATGGTAAAATGAAGGAAACCACTGCATAGACTGTTAACGAATTTATAGTGTCTGAATTGTGTTCCAAGTCATTGACTTTGCTGACTTTAGACTCAGTGGCATTACTGTGGCTACTTTTGATGGTATTGGTATCCTGATCTGTTGTCAGATGTAAATAGAAAATGTTGAACTCTAGTTTATCCCGTCCTGGACTCTGATCGCAGGCAAATGTTAAGAGCTGTATGACTCAGCTGGAAGACTTCAGGAGGAGAGCTGACAAACTGTTGGAGTACACTGCCACCTGCAGGTTTGTCTGATACTGACATATTCAGTGCTTGCTTCTAACTTTATTCTATTTGTGTACTTGTTTTTCTTAATCATTCTGTGCAATCATCAGAACAGTAAGTGTTCTGCAAAAGATGCTAGACATGGTGTGAGTACTCCTCTTGCTGCCTGTACATGAAGTGTGTGTCTGTAGTATGTAAGAGCTCTAGTATGTACGCTATATGTACACACTTTCTGCATCCTGCAGACTGTCTCTAAAAGAGTTGTAGTATTTCAATTCAATTTTATGTATGTAACGTGAAATCAATCATCCAATCATCCCTTTATCGATGTGTGTACTCCTGTGTGTAATTCATCGGTGTGTGCACTCCTGTGTGTCGTTCATCTGTGTGTGTGTGTGTGTGTGTGTGTAGTAGGGCTGAACGATTTGGGAAAATAATCTAATTGCGATTTTTTTCCCCCAAAATATTGCGATTTCGATTCGATTTGCGATTTTTTTTTATACACTTTTTTCCCCCAACAAAACGTAATGAATGATTGAAATATGACCAACACAATATTTTATAGTCAACTATTTAACTTTTATTAACAAAAACAACAAATCGGTGGCTTTGCCATTATTCAAGAAATTTAGACACAGTCATTGTAAGTATAAAACACTGTAAAAATACATAAAACACTATCAATTAGGGCTGGGCGATATGGAAAAAAACATATATCACGGTATGGATTATTTTATATCACGATAGCGATATATATCACGATAATGATATAATAATGGAAAAAATGTAGCGGGAGCATTAATCCGCTACTAAAATGATGTGTATAGAGTGAGTGTAACTAAGATCTCACTCCCCTGTAATATTGACTAATATTAAATATAATGAAGAGATAAAAGCCATTCAGTATTAAATAAGACATGAACTAATATTAATTATTATAAATGGATACATTCAATGAACCTACTCTAAATATTTGCTTTAATAACTATTTTCATACCCATTCAATATCAGTGGCCTAATGCCCAATCACTCTCTCGTTCACGCTTGCTATAAATATACAATCAATAAACAACTTAACTACAGGGATTAAAGTATTCCGGCACCGTGCCGGATTTCCGGCGTGCGGCATTTGACTGCGGGAAAAAAGTCTAAACAAATATTTAAAAAAACACGTCTCAATATCATCACCATTAATTTCGAGTTTATGAGTTTGTCTGCCAATGATATGAAAGGAACACGACTCTCAGGCTCTCAAAATAACATTATTAGCCAATCAGAAGTAGAGTGGGGCGGGTCTTGGGAAAATATGCTTTCACCACCGCTCTGCCTATGCTACGTAGATGCCAGAGTAGAGATACTGTCACACCGAAGGAGACTAAGTTCAACAATACTTGAGAAGATGCCCTCCTTGTTGATAAAGGATTTAAAAATAAATGGCGCTGGGCATGGATAGAAGAGATAGGGAACGATAGTAAGCCTTTTGGTAGCCGGCGTAAGAAGTTGAGAGAAGCAGGTGCTTGCTTCTGCACTTTGTGCTAAAAAAAGTTTTTTCACGTCATGAGTTAGACCCCGCTCATAGAGCAGCTGTTGGCGCTATCCAACACATAACGCTTTTACTGGGAGAAACAACCACAGCTGATGTACCGGCATCAATAACTGACCGTGTGTGTGCCCTGAAAATACGCGTGTGTACGTTCATCGCAGAGCACAATCTGTCTTCCAGGCTCGCCCAACCTCTGGTGAATTTAAGCCAAAAAATAGCTGAAGATAAAATTGCTTTGACTAAAATGTCAATATCCAATCAGCTTGCAAGCTATTTAAACACACATGGCATAACACCAGAGTTTAAAAGACGTATTTCGGAAAAGCTAAAAAACGGCATTTTTCCTTAAATGTCAACATCAATGTCCTTGTTCATTAAACGCATTAAAAACGCAACACTTGCCAGGCAGTAACATGAATATAGCCAATGCCTCAGCACTTATGCTAGAATTAAAAAATATATATATTTTGTTATTTAAAAATGTATATTTAATTATAATTTTTTTGTATATTTTAATTTAATTATTTATTTTGAACAAAGTAATTATGGAAATGTTATATAAAACCACAGTATTATCTACAAGTTCACTGTTGCACTTTAACGGTTTAAAAAGTGAATCACTGTCCCTTTTAATATATCCTCAATTAAATGGTTGCAAATCAAATCTTCCACTGACTGAATTTCACATACTGTTATAACATGTCACCTTGTGATTGCAGGTCATCTTGAAATCCTTCAAGGACAAAGCTTAGCAGCAAAACTTGATATCAAAAGAAATCGTAAATGCTACATGTGTTAGTACCATATTGTAGTGAGGTGGAGTACTATTGCTGACCTTTCTTGGTATTGCAGTTTCAAAAGTCCCACCATAATCTGCAATCATTCATTTCTTAATGTTTTTTTGTTTTGTAAATGTGTCCTCGTCACAGGATGACACCCCCCCTCGCATTCAACCACACACAGAAAAAGTTCAGGCTCAGGATTTTTTTTTTGCTTTAAACCCTGTAACTAATGCAATAACAATATAACAATATGGCAATACAATCCCGATGTATTTTACAGTTCTTTGTGTTCCGAATAGATGTTCAGAGTTCAAAAGTCGATGGTCACAGCTCAGAATACGTACGATGACGTATTTGTCAATCCACAGAGTGCTGTGCCGCTCCGGCAAGCGGCTGTGCTGGCGGTGTGTGTGAGCGATACGAATGTTTGTATAATGCCGTTCAGTTCGGAAGGAGCTCCTTGTTATGTATGTGTGTGTAATGTCAGGATAATAACTCAATAAAACTGGAACCCAGTACCTCGATGGTCCAGAGAGATGGGTCAAACTGAGTTGTCCGTGGATGGCAGGGCAAAGAGCGTCAATCAGAAGGTAGAGTAGACCCAGGGCTAGCTGCTAACCGTCTGTCCGTTACCAGGGAAACCAGCGACACACCGTTGAATCTCAACTAGCAGCGATAGCTAAACGTTGCTAGCAGCCACTGAAGCTGCCAGCTGACTGTATAATGAAAAAAAGTTTATCACGATAGAAACGATAGAGGAGAAAGGTCACGATAGACACGTTTCTATCGTCCTCACGATATATATCGTCATATCGCCCAGCCCTACTATCAATTATGTGCAAAATGTAGCATCTTATGGCTCCCAAGTCAGTAACATTTCACACAACTGAAACATAGAACTTGCCTCTACTAATTTGAAAATATTTTGTAAAATCAAAATAAATAAAGTTATAAATAAAAAAACTGAAAAATACACTTTGTAAATTAGACAATAAAAAAACGATTTGAAAAGTATAATAAAGATGAACCTCACTTCTGAAATACACAGCAATAACACACCTCACAGATATAATAAAAAAATGAGTATGGCACTGCAAGCCATAATGATCCAACAGCTTTATCTTAGTGGCTCACAGGTTTTTTGCTAAGAAAACCAGCATATTTACTTTTGCTGGTTTCAACGATGTGCGAGTGCAAGTCACAATATTCCCTCCTGTGCTAAAAAGACGCTCTGAGGGAGCACTTGTGGCAGGTACACAAAGATACTTGCGGGCCATGGTGGACAATTGTGGGTAGCTGACCTCGTGCACCCTCCACCAAGCCAAGGGATCTTCTTCTCCATCACTGGCAGGAGTCATCATGTAACTGTTTACCTCTGCCTCTGCCACATCTTCTGGTGTTACAGGCAGAGACGGAGTGGCTGCACTGGTCTTGGAAAAATCTGCCAAGAGACCTCTTCGCCTTTTCCCCCAAGGGCTGTGCACTTTGTGGAAAAGTGTCGGTGCGAGATCTCTTCTCCTAGATAAAAAAAAAAAAAACAGCCATTAGTTTTCCAGTTAGATTTTGCAGAAATATTGTGTTTCTGTGAAATACATTACTATCATTACGACATCACTATCATTTACCCGATGATATGGTCGTTTGGCTAAGTCTACCATCTCTGTCTTCAGTCGGGTCTTGATGGCAGGGATGTTGTCCACACTTATAAACTGAGTTCTGAACCTAGGGTCCAGGAAACAGGCAACATCCAAAAGCTCCTGGATGTTTGGGTCTCCATTAGAGCTGCAACGATTAGTCGACGAAATCGACTAAGTCGATTGTGAAAAATGGTCGACGCGGATTTGTATCGTCGACGCGTCATATAATATATAAAAAAAAATAATAATAATATTTTTTTTTTTTTTTTTGCAGACGCTAACAGAGCTACCGGTACTTTTCATTTGGAATTGCATATAGGAAGTGCGAAATAGCTGCGAAAAGCAAATTATTCTGAGATGGCTCATGTTACCATGGAAACAATAAACAAAGCTTGGTTTAGCAGCTGCTGCATATCAGATATGGCTAACAGAAAAGTTGTCATTTTTCTCAATGATGGTCAATTATTAGTAGTTTAAGATTAACTACTACAGTATTTCAAAGAGAATGGGCTGTGGGAGCATAAGAGTCTCTTCTTTCCTTCTTCCACTTTTCTTTCCTTTCTTCACTCTTCTTTCCTTCTTACACTCTTCTTTCCTTTCTTCTTTCCTTCTTTCACTCTTCTTTCTTTTCTTCTTCCTTTCTTAACCTTTGCATTTCATGCACTGGTATTTCCTTCAGGAAATGCATTTTCTAGTTTGCACTTTCTCTTTACTTTTATAAGCATATTTGCACTCTTAATTTGTATTACTATTTAATGTATTTATTATGATGATTACATTTGTTACTCAAATTCATTTGAAATTCAAATTCCAACATTTTGAATCATTTTTTAAATTTATGGAAATAATCGTAAGAATAGTCGATTAATCCAAAAACAAAGTCAATAGATTAATCGATTACCAAAATAATCGTTAGTTGCAGCCCTAGTCTCCATACTTGCTATCGAGGTATACTAGGACTTGGGTTTTTATTGTTTGAGTGAGGTCAGTGTCCTCAGCATCTTCAGCCAGTACTGATGTGGCAAAAAGGTGGAGAACTGGCTTGAGGTAGGAGATGCTCACATATTCCTCTCCAGAAAGAGCATCTGTGAATTCCAGTAGAGGATGCAGTGCCTTGTGGATGGACTCCAGCACGCCAATATCCTGCCAGGTCGGGATTAGGGGGCGTGCATTTCGGTCACCAGACAATACCTGAGTAATGGCTTTGGCCTGTTCAAGCACTCTGGCAATCATCATTTCTTTGGATCCCCATCTTGTTGAGCACTCAGTTATAAGGTTGTGCTCAGGGAGTTTGAGTTCCCTCTGTGCCTCCGTTAGTGCTGCCTTTTTCTTCCAACTGTGGGAAAAGTGCCCCACCCTCCTGCACACTGCTGTTGCCCTTGACACTCTGTCATCTTTGAGGACATTTTCTGAAAGAAATACAAAGTAGTGTATTACAATCAATTGTTTTGTGATACAAGGCTATCACCATTACACACTCACATCCTCTGTTATTCTGAAATACACACATCCACACCACTGTCCTCTCTCTATCTCACACAAACAACACATAAACAGTTTGTGTGTGTGTGTTTTTTTTTTGCTTGTGGGCATTCCACCACAAACAGACATATAAATAAGCACATAAATCAAAACACATAATATTTAAATTGACATATTCGAAAAGGAATGGGGGGGAAGTCTTTTTCTTTCATCCCACCCTCTTACCACAACTCAACATAATTTATATATTTGTATATTGTGCTTCCGGATTACTAATCAACACATTAGATTTGTATACTATACCTACCCTGATTTCTGTAAATTGGTGAATCTCTCTCTCTCTTTTATACACACACACACACACGACATGATAACTTACCAATGGCAAGATGTAATCTGTGGCCAAAACACTGGAGCCTCGTCCACTCATTTATCCGTGCAGCCAACACCATATTTGACGCGTTGTCCGTCGTTATGCAGACTTGCTTCTCCTCGTGGAGATCCCAGCTGGCAAGCGCTTCCCTTAGGCCGGCTCCAATGTTTTCCCCAGTGTGGTCGTCTGGGAAGTAGGCAGCTTGTAGGCAGCGAGCTTTGAGTGTAAAATCGCTCTCAATGAAATGGACCGTGAGACTCTGATAAGGCTCAGATGTGCGGCTTGACCACATATCAGTGGTAGTTGAAAAGAACTCCACCGTCTTAAGCTCCGCAGCGACTTTCAACTTGCACGTATTATAGAGCTCAGGTATGGCAGTCTGGCTAAAATATGTACGGGAGGGTATACCGTACCGTTTATCGAGTATATTCACCAGTGCCTTAAACCCAGGCTTTGTCACCGTGCTGAGAGGCGCCATATCTTTAGCGATATACTCATGCTCTACACAACACTTGACACTGCGCATCATCATCTTTCTTAAAGCCAAAATGGTCCCACACCACCGACTTGCTGTTCCTTTTCGAGACTAAAATCTCATTTGTGTCGGTTTCGGACTGTTGAGTTGATCCAGAGGCCATTGTTACAGAGCAGCATGAAACGCTGATACAGCCCAGTGCCCTACTGACTTTCGCTCGCCTTACGTGTCCACGTTGCATCACGTGAGCACAATGTCATTTTTTATATATTTTTAATTTTAATCGCGGTTTTTATTTCAGTTGCGGTTTGAAAATCGCGTCTCATCATATCGCGATTAAACCGAAAATGCGATTAATCGTTCAGCCCTAGTGTGTAGTTCATCTGTGTGTGTACTCCTGTGTGTAGTTCACCTGTGTGTGTACTCCTGTGTGTAGTTCATCTGTGTGTGTACTCCTGTGTGTAGTTCATCTATGTGTGTAGTTCATCTGTGTGTGTACTCCTGTGTGTGTCTAGTTCATCTGTGTGTGTACTCCTGTGTGTAGTTCATCTGTGTGTGAACTCCTGTGTGTAGTTCATCTGTGTGTGTACTGCTGTGTGTAGTTTATCTGTGTGTGTACTGCTGTGTGTAGTTTATCTGTGTGTGTTCTCCTGTGTTTACTAACTACTGTGTGTAGTTCATCTGTGTGTGTACTCCTGTGTGTGTGTAGTTCGTCTGTGTGTACTCCTGTGTGTGTGTAGTTCATCTGTGTGTGTACTCCTGTGTGTGTGTAGTTCATCTGTGTGTGTACTCCTGTGTGTGTGTAGTTCATCTGTGTGAGTAGTTTGTCTGTGTGTACTCCTGTGTGTAGTTCATCTGTGTGTGTACTCCTGTGTGTGTGTAGTTCGTCTGTGTGTACTCCTGTGTGTGTGTGTGTAGTTCATCTGTGTGTGTACTCCTGTGTGTGTGTAGTTCATCTGTGTGTGTAGTTTGTCTGTGTGTACTCCTGTGTGTGTGTGTAGTTCATCTGTGTGTGTACTCCTATGTGTGTGTAGTTCGTCTGTGTGTACTCCTGTGTGTGTGTGTGTAGTTAATCTGTGTGTGTACTCCTGTGTGTGTAGTTCGTCTGTGGAGGAGCTGGGCTCCCAGGAGGAGCGCCTGGAGCAGGAGCTGGAGGCGGGCCGCGTGCGCTCCCTGGAGCTGAACCAGGAGCTGGGGACGGTTCTGGGGGAGCTGCAGAACGCCCGTGTGGACCACCACGAGAACCGACGCCAGCAGAAACGAGACGAGCTGCTGGAGAGTCTGCGCAGGCTGTACCCGGATGTGCTGGTAGGGTAGTGTGTGCACACACACACACACACACACACACACACATACACACACATCACGCATGCACACACACACACACACACACACACACACACACACACTCACACACACACAAATACAAACACCCCTTACTTAATCTGGGGATACAGTAAAATACACAATTAGTCACACAGCATATACAAATGCCAAGACACACATTCATATATACATAGACACACGCACACAAACATATCCATCTATCTATAAAATCTGCTGTTATCGTCCTTCTCCACTACTCTTTTTCAGTTTGGCCGTCTGGTGGACCTGTGCCAACCTATCCATAAGAAGTACCAGCTGGCTGTCGCCAAGGTGTTCGGCCGCTACATGAATGCCGTCGTCGTGTCGACCGAGAAGGTGGCGCGTGATTGCATCAAGTTTGTCAAGCAGGAGATGGCGGAGCCAGAGACGTTCCTGCCGATCGATTACCTAGATGTGAGTCATGGGGAGAACTAGGGACGGCCAATCACCAGGAGGTTCACTAGGGACGGCCAATCACCGGGAGGTTCACTAGGGACGGTCAATCACCAGGAGGTTCACTAGGGACGGCCAATCACAAGAGGTTCACTAGGGACGGCCAATCACCAGGGGGTTCACAGGTTTCTCACCTGTTTGGGTTTTTAGCTTAATAGTATATAGAGAATAGTCTATTCTCATGGTTGGATTACTCAGTGAGTGTACTAGGTTCTAAAGCAGTTACAGTCACACCTATAACATTCAACATGTCCACACCTGAAATATCTGTCATTACCTGTCCACTAGGGGTGCACGATTCAGAAAATGTCACGATTAGATTCGATACCGATTTTTAGGCTCACGATTCGATTCAAAATCGATTTTCGATTCAAAAACGATTCTCGACTGAAAAAAATTGATTCACAGTATGTAAATGTTAGTGCTGTCAAACGATCGTGATTAATCGCATTTTTGTCATAGTTAACTCAAAATGAATCGCGATGTATCGCAAATTAATTAATCGCTAATTTTATTTTAATGCTCTTTTATCATGGAAAAGTGGATTGGCTTGCTTTATGCAATGTTTTATCGGAAAACAACATTGCCAAACCGGGCAGTACAAAATAAAATTATAAAGTGCACATTTCAGACTCAGCCTATAGTGCAGTTAAACCATGGCTTAATATTTTCTTTTTTTCAAGTTTGCTGTGAACATAGAAGTCAGGCCTCTTATTTCAAAAACAATGAACCGTAACAGTTAGGTTACCAATAAAAGGTAAGCCTACTACTTCTGTGCTTTCAGCCAGTTGCCTGTTGACATTTTCAGACAACAGTGAAGCTCGCTTCTGTTGCACATCACAACTTTTAAAGGTAAACTTTCTATTCAGAAGCTTTTTATCAACCATTTCGCCGTATCGCGCTCGCGCTATGAATCGATTTTTGGAGTTATATGAATCGATTCTGAATCGGAAGCACTTGAATCGCGATACGAATGTGAATCGATTTTTTTGCACACCCCTACTGTCCACACCCTTAAAATCACACCTATTACATCCAACCTGTCCACACCTGTAACATCACACCTATAACATTCAACCTTTCCACACCCTTAACCCCTTGATGCCGCCCGTGTTCAGATCGTTCCTTTTGGGACGATGACGTTTTGATGCCATGACAACAGAAAATATCATATTTTTTTTTTTTTTTTTTACAAAGGCTCAAGACCCATCCAATCAGATTGCATGCTTGTAAATCCATCTTATTGCTTGGCTAGTCCCACAGAGCTTGTCAAATCAAGCTACGCGAGTAACGTGACTTTGAGGTTAGAAAAACAAACATGGTGTCCGCGAGTAGGCGACACCTCAGTGAGAAACAGCGATTTTCAGCACAAGAAGAAGCAGCATTTCTAATGAATGATGAGTGACCAAGAAAGCAATAGACACAGTATTCCTGGATGGATTTCTAGTGGAGAAAAAGTTTGTATTTTACTGAGGATTGGAAGGAGAAAGCGCCTGGAGAAAAGTAATCCGACTGCGTTTCTATCACAAGGTACGTTTCATCGTAAATACACACACCCAACAAGTAGTGACTGAAATGCATGCTTTCCTCATTGGTTTCTATGAGTAAATAATAAACTTCATCAAACCTTTGTATTTAGTTTTGTGCTCGGCTTTCAACTTGGCTAGATTTGTAGATTTATAAGACATTGAGGGCGAACATTCACATGTGTTTCGTTTACCGCAAAGCTGTAGTACACACCTTGTACTAATAGCAAACAATAACTGGGTTTACATTTTGGCGTTTGAAAGGCTTAAGCAAGCAGGTACTTACAAGAAATTTAGAAGAAGAGATAAAGGAGTATTTATTTTCCTTTCAAGATGTTTTTCTTACCTAATTCATGAAAAAATGTGACGGTTACTTATGGTTTTAGTGTAGTTAGTTAGTGTAGTTCTGTCAATATTTCGTTGTTGAGAGGGTGCTCCTGAAAATCTGGCAGCCAGCCCAAGACCAGCGAGAGGGACAGGTGTGAGACCAAGAGGGAAAGGACCAAGAGGCCTACAAGCCAGTAGAGTTGGACCTTTTATTACATTGACAAATTCCAGATCTGGGCTTACTCTTCACCATTCGCTCATCAATGGACACATTTCGAAAGGACTGATGCAGAGCTTTGCAGCGCTCTTTGAAATGGTCAAGGAGAGTTCTGACTTTTCTCAGCTTATCATTTCCGTCCTAAGCACTGGGGTCCACTACATGTAACATGGCCATCAGGGCTTTGAGCCTCTCCAGTGACATGGTAGACCTTGCCTTACAGTTTTACGGGCAAGCCTCCGATGACCTCACGACATGCCATCCCACCTCTAACACCATTTGTAGCGAACAGAGAGCATAGTCACCTCTCTCTTTCTCTCCTCTCTTTCTCTCTCTCTTCTCCTTCTCTCCCCCTCCTCTCTCTCTCTCTCCCCTCTCTCTCGTCATCTCTCCCACCCTCCCTCCCTCTGGATCAACCCGGTTCTAGAGGATTCCAAACATGCACGCTGACTGCCATACCATGCTCTTTGGTATGGCAGTCAGGGTGAATGTTTGGCACCCTGTAGCCAGGCCAGGTGAGTTGACTATGCTCTCTGTTCGCTACAAATTATGTCAGAGGTGGGATGGCTTCCCGTGAAGTCATCTGAGGCGTGGCCGTAAAACTGTATGAGGGACTCCCAGGTGCGGGGGTGGGGGTGGGGGGGGGCACTAGATGGGAGAAGTACTGTTGGTGGATGCACGAGGAATGCCTATGTAGTCCATGGGCCAGAGGCCAAAATTTCACTTGTCGGTACCACTCAAGGGGGCAAAGGTTACTTATAATTTTTGAAAACATCCATGTCTGTTGATGATATTTTAGTATGATAACTCTAATTTAGCTACGACTCAGGAAGGGTTATCAGCTGTTACGTTAACGCCCTCCTTGGAAAAAATGCATTTTAGACGCTGGTACATATCTTGGTTTAGACTCAAGTTCAGGATATTTGTCAGTGCTTAAAAACATTGTGTTTGGTATCATTTTAAAGGGGACACTCTAAGCAAACTTGTATTTACTTCAAAAATGGTAAAGGATACAGGAAAATGTACAATACATCCATACTGCAAGTAATATAATCAAAATGATTACACTGTACACACACTGTTGTTCATCAAACTGGTCATCGCTCTCATCATCTGACCCCATCAGTTCAAATTCTGGTTCTGTATCATCTGATCATTTTTGGTTGCTACAGATCTGTAACCTGCACATGCCTGTGCAGGTCAGCCCATTTGACAGACATGTGCAATTTGGCAGCTTGCATGACCGCACACACTTGCATGAAAGGAGCTCCAAGTCCACATCTGGTGCAGGTGGGGAACGCAACCAGTGAATGTCCAACTTGCCATCTTTGTCTGTCCATCCATATTGAGTAGGGCTTGGCATTGCAGGAGTAGCTTGCAGACAGCATTTCCAGACTGCTGCCTGATAGTTAGCTCGTTGAACATGCATGTACAGACAATGTCTACATGGTGGTAACTGACTGGACTCGACTTCTCCTCTTTTAGTGCAGAAGAGCTGGTAGCGCAGTTCATTGACTTCACTAGTGCTGCTATTAGCAACATACATGTGTCCACAGGTAAACTGCTCAATTTTCAGGAATAGCTCCTCACTCACATTCCATGACTTTCCCAGTTGGCTGAAAGTCTCTTGGCAGGACGTGTCCTTTCTGACCATCTTCAGGGCATTCAGTTTTCCTCGACCAGCGAATGCACTGACAGTGTCACAGCCTGTGAAGGCGTGTAAGCCAATAAGGCTGTCACAGATGCTGTTTCCAAGTGATTTCATCAGTTTGCTGATGTCAACAAAACGTGTGCGAGTCTGTGTCCAACATCTCTGATAGATGGGACATGTGATGTCTTTCTGGAAGCCAAGACAAAGCACCATGACATCGGTGTCCTCAGCTGTAACGATGACTGCCTTTGAGCCTTCATTAGCTGCATGGAATGCATGCAGAAGCAAGCGTGTATCAGGTTCTTCATGCGTGCAGTGCAACTCTGCTACTTCCTCACACTTATCTTTTGTCAACTTGTAGCAGGTTTCTTCACAGGTCATGTACAGTACCTTACCATGCAGCATTCCTCTTTATTTTGGGCCTTTCCACTCTATGACCAGAAATCTGATTAGACTGGTCTTGTTGAAGGGGCTGCAAAGGAATTTTCGGCACTGCCTGACATGGTGTCCCCCTGCAAGGTTCTTGTACTGGAGTGTCGTGTCTGCACCCCGGTTCACTCGTTCAGCATCTTTGATCGATGTCTGGCAGTATACATCAAAAACAACATCAATCCTTTCACTTTGTGCTGCTTCCTGGAGAACCCGAGTCAAGGCCATCTCTGCCACCTGTGCAAAGGTTTTGTAGTCACCATTCATTTTCTGGACCAGGCTCATCCCATCAATGATGCAGGTAGATGGGGTTGGGACGTGTTCTGCAGGAGACACATTATTTTCAAGCTCTCTGGCAAGTGCAGCCTTGTTTGTTTTTTGTAAGGACCCATCAGGATTTGCAAGTGACCATGGCAACGGGCCTAGTGGGTGAGCAAGGACATCCCTCATATTCACCTTCCTGCTTTCAGCCACAAGGATCATGTCCTCCTGGGCTTTCTTTCCATGAGTTCTTTTTACGCTGATATTGGAGAATGTTTTCAAACTCTTCTTAGTCATTTTGTCATGAAATTTTAATGGTGGTGGGTCCTCTTCTAACCGTGGGTGTGTGGTTGGCAGTTGAGACATCTGGGCATAGTAGTAGGGAAGGTATCGTGCATAATTAATTCTGTCATATGCAAAGCACCAAGGGATCATTGCTCGAATGCTTGCCAGATGTAGCATCCAGTCTCCCTCTCTGGATGCTCGAATGAGCCCCAGCAAGATTTCAACCTTGTCCAAATAGGACATCCAGAATGCTGAGAGATTGCCATTTCTATCCCTGAGAAACATGCGGTAGACTTCAAAAAGCTCCATGATGCGTGTACAAGATCTTTTCTCAAGGACCTCCTTCAAAGCAGCCTGTGAGACCTCTTTCCCGAGGCTGCCAATTGTCCTCAGTGTCTCATCCAGGTGAACCATGTCATTCAGGTGAGTTACTTTCAACCAGGACAGGAAACCATTCCATGTCAGTCGCATAAGCGCCTCATACATAAGCTTGTGTAATCGCACTGCCCTGTTGTACCTGCGGCCATCCATAACACCAGCAACAGAACCTTCTACAATTACACCAGATTCAATGCAGAGATCGGAGCCCAGCATCTTGAAAACGCTATCCTGTGATTCCCAGCAACGTGCAGATGGTGTGGAATACCCCAAGCCTGACAATTATGTGTTGGAACTTGTCACTGTGTTTCCATGTGATTACAACTGCCTTGTGTTGCATGATTGCCAGTGACTGGTTGAGCACCTCATTGAGAGTAGACATTTGTGTTGCTGGAGCATTGATGGTAGGTAGATAGCCTACATTGTTGGGGATAACGGCAATCTCATCTCGAGTCAGGATATTGAAGCCAGTCCAGCTGCTGACGGTCTGTCTTTCCAGTCAGTTACCACCATGTAGAGATTGTCTGTACATGCATGTTCAACGAGCCAACTATCAGGCAGCAGTCTGGAAATGCTGTCTGCAAGCTACTCCTGCAGTGCCAAGCCCTATTCAATATGGATGGACAGACAAAGATGGCAAGTTGGACATTCACTGGTTGCGTTCCCCACCTGCACCAGATGTGGTCTTGGAGCTCCTTTCATGCAAGTGTGTGCAGTCATGCAAGCTACCAAATTGCACATGTCTGTCAAATGGGCTGACCTGCACAGACATGTGCAGGTTACAGATCTGTAGCAACCAAAAAGTATCAGATGATACAGAACCAGAATTTGAACTGATGGGGTCAGATGATGAGAGCGATGACCAGTTTGATGAACAACAGTGTGTGTACAGTGTAATCATTTTGATTATATTACTTGCAGTATGGATGTATTGTACATTTTCCTGTATCCTTTACCATTTTTGAAGTAAAGACAAGTTTGTGACCTAACTGACTTTTGTTTAGTAACTTTCAGAGTAAAACGGCACTTTTGAAATAAGGCTGGAAAATCACCCCTCAGAATGAAGCAGTATGGGTATATTGTACATTTCCTGAATCCTTGGAGTCATGTGAGTATTCTAGTGCTAGTGATTTGTGTCTCCATTGTTCCTTGATGTCACAAGACTAAAAGAAACAATATGATTTAGGCGGAAATTGTGGAAAAATGTGTGTGATTGTACTTGTCATACATAATCATACAAGGGCTTGAATGAAAGCTTAGAGTGTCCCCTTTAAAATGATACCAAACACAATGTTTTTTAAGCACTGACAAATATCCTGAACTTGAGTCTAAACCAAGATATGTACCAGCGTCTAAAATGTATTTTTTCCAAGGGGGGCGTTAACTTCTGATAGGGGGGCGTTAACAGCTGATAACCCTTCCTGAGTCGTAGCTAAATTAGAGTTATCATAGTAAAATATCTTAAACAGACATGGATGTTTTCAAAAAGTATAAGTAACCTTTGCCCCCTTGAGTGGTGCCGACATCTGGTCTGGCCCATGAAGTGCAAGGGTGCAATTCCCGAAGTGGAGGGCATTGTGACGGAGTGCTGCACTACAGATGAGTATGTGCTCTGACTGCCACACTATGGAGCCTGGCAGTAGGTATGGCAGTCAGAGTGCATGTTGGCACCCTGTAGACCCAGGTTCAAATCCATGTGGGGTGACCAGCTTTCCTTTTGCTTCAAACTGGAATAACATATTGTATCACACTGAAATTTACTGGAATTTTGAAATGTACATAATGTGGAGGACGCCAGATTTCGGGCTGTAACATTTGAGGTTTTGCTCAGATCAAGCTGAAATTTTAGGAAGATATGGCTGATTGAGTAAGTTTTGATTTGTAGTTGAAATTTTTAAATAAATATGTATACTTAGCTCTTCAGATGAGAAGTTGTACATAATGTATGCGCATTATTAATACAAAATTCCGTAAATCTATATTTTTAATATAGAAAAATATTTAAAAAAAGAAAAAACTGCGTGCTGTGTTGTACTCCTTGCTATTAGCTTTAAAATGAGATATCACACATTAATATAAGTTACAAAGTGTTCTTACATCGTTGCTTTAATTGAAGGTACCCTAAATCGGTCATTTTAGGGGCTGGCAACAAAGGGTTAAAATCACACCTATAACATTCAACCTGTCCACATCCTTAAAATCACACCTATAACATTCAACCTGTTCACACCCTTATAATCACACCTATAACATTCAACCTGTCCACACCCTTAAAATCACACCTAACACACAACATTCAACCTGTCCTTACCTGTACTCACCTGTACCATCTGTCCTTACCTGTACTCACCTGTTCACACCTGTTACATCACACCTGTATCATTCCTCATCTCAGGTGGCCCCTCTGAATGAGCGTCTGCGTGAGCAGCATGGCTGTAAGCTGCTGCTGGACGTGGTGCAGACCGCTGTAGGAGCTCCAGAGCTCAAAAGGGTGCTGCAGTTTGTGTGCGGTAACACACTCGTGTGTGAGTCCATAGAGGAGGCTCGGGCACTGGCCTTTGGGCCGGAGCGCATGAAGGTGAGCCGTTTACACACACACACACACCCACATACAAACACACACACAGACACACACACACACACGTGCGAGACCAAAGAGGAGGCTCGAGCACTGGCCTTTGGGCACACGCACACACACATTCAAATACACACATTCATATACAGTATGCACACACATCCACATATGCACACACACACACATACATTCCATTTTCCTCCTTTATTGTGTCAATGCCTAGCTGTGTTGCACTGCAGGGATCTAGGTCTCTATCCACTTGAATTTCAGCCATTTATGTGTTAAAGTAGAGAAAAGAGGCTGATAATTGACCATCCTGCTTTAAAACTGCTTTTATTTCATGGGCCAGACTGTGGCACTGGATGGCACCATGTTCTCCAAGTCTGGGGTGATTTCGGGGGGGTCTCTGAGCCTGCGCAGCAAGGCTCGCCGCTGGGAGGAGAGAGACATGACCAAGCTCAAGGAGAAGAAGGATCAGCTCACTGCAGAGCTACGGGTAAGTGCAATGACAGGCCAGTGCGTGTGTGTGAGTGTGTTAAAGGTCGGGATAGCCTCGAGGTTAGAGCTATGGTGTTATACCCATAGGAGGACTCAGGAGGGAGAAGATGTTGAAAAGATGGGCATTTTTATTAACCCAAATAAGGCTCAAGGGCAGTAAAAACAATGACAATACTAAATCAATATAAATAATAGGGGTGCACGATTCAGAAAATGTCACGATTCGATACCGATTTTTAGGCTCACGATTCGATTCAAAATCGATTTTCGATTCAAAAACGATTCTCGACTGAAAAAAATTGATTCACAGTACACTGTAAAAAAAAAAATCGTAAAAAAACGGTTTTTTTCCGGCAGCTGGGGTGCCAGAAAAATACCGTAAAATAACAGAAAATTACTGTACCGTAAAAAAACGGTTTTTTTCCGGCAGCTGGGGTGCCAGAAAAATACCGTAAAATAACAGAAAATTACTGTACCGTAAAAATACGGTTATTTCCCGTAATTAAAATACAGTTTTTAGTTGTAATTTTACCAAGATTTTCCCTTATTTTCAGGTTTTTTAACATTAAATAACAACATTTTCACATTTTAAAACAATTAAATGACCTAGAAAAACGGTAAATAAACGTTGTATTACGAACATTATTCGTAATACAACATTTATTTTCCATTTTTCTAGGTCATTTAATTGTTTTAAAATGTGAAAATGTTGTAATTTAATGTTATTTTACGGTATTTTTTCTGGCGCCCCAGCTGCCAGAAAATTACCGTTTATTATAATTTTTAGTGTATAGTCACTTACCTGATCTTTCAGCCTTTGAGAATATGCCTCTCTCTATCACTTGTTCACACACTAAATCCATTTATTGGTCTCATAATTACAGAAATGTGCTGTTAAATTAAATTACCCATGAAGATGGTAGATTAACATTGTTATACGGGTAATAATGCTTACATTTACAGAAATGTGCTGTTATTAGTTGGTTTTAATGGCATTATTTGTTTAAAAATCCTGTATATAATTTTTTATGAGATGTAATATAATAGTATACAACAATAATTTGATTAATCTTTAAAAACTAGTTAAAAAAAATGAATATTTAAAGCACTTTCAACTTAAAAAAACTATACTCACCTAATAACACAATAATTATTTTAATTTTAAATGGTTTAAACCAGTTTTTGGCCAGTCGGAAAAGGGGCTTAAATGAATTGTGTTTGAACAAGACTAAGCTGAGAACAACTACAATTTCCCATTCTCTGTATTTTTATTCTGTATATATATAAAAAAAAACTAACAGGTAACCATACAGCAACTGGTTCTGAAACAAACAAAAACAAATTCAACTGAATTGGAAATGAAAGAAAAAAAGTTAAAAAAAAAAAACTAAACAAAAATCCACAGACTCTTGATATCTTCTAATATAATTTCCAACTCGACTGCAAATGTAAATGTTTTTTTTTTCAATAAGGCCCAATACATCAGCCCTTCATCTCCAAGTGGCATAGCAATCTTGTCACTTCTTGCGACGATCAGCTACTGCTGGGCAGCTCCGCTTGGGTGTCCAATGCACACAATGCTAGGCTGGTGGCCTCTCGATGAATCAGGATTCTCAAGCAATGATGAAATGCTCGTTCTAGGCTGTAACACAAAACGTTTGAATTACTACATTATTAAACCAGCATGGGGAGGAGACCACAACACAACATCAGGAGGTTCAGTGATGCAACCAATAAGTCATAAGACACAAACATACTTGCACAAAGTCCATGAGGTAGGAAATGGCTGATTTAACACTGCAGCGACTCCATCCAGCCCCTCGTCCTGATGGCATTGGTGGAAGAAGGTGTATGAGCATCTGAAGTGCTTTGAAGCAAAGCATGTCTACATGAAAATATTAGAATCCAAATTAGATATCTACCATTACACAAGGTTAAAGTGCATATGACACCTAAAAAAAAAAGGTAAACGGCATATAATTATCAAGACTATACATTAAACATAGTACTTTGAAGTCATGTGTAAACCCGATGATTGAAAAATTAGGTTTGTACACGATTTCAAAGTGTGGTTTTCGCGACGCTCTTCGGCAAGCAGTGCCGGCTTACCTGAAACCTGAAGTCTGTGGCAGAAAATTGCTCAAAATTGCTGAATTCTTCACCCTCCATCGATAGCTGTGTGGTGTGGGAACGAATGAAGTCTACCACCACTGACATCACAGGGTCACCTGGCAGTAGACCTCATTCGTTCCCACGCCACACAACTAGCGATGGAGGTTGAAGAATTCAGCAATTTTGAGCAATTTTCTGCAACAGACTCAAGCAGAGATGAGATTGAGGAAGACTTCGATCCGGATCAGTTTGTAAAGGTGATTGTGAGCATTGAGCCGTATCTGGAAGACGAGCCAGCAGAAGAGCCGAGTTCTGACAGTGATGACATAGAAGTTAGCTAGCCTCGCTGCTAATAAGTATAACGCCCCCCTCATTGAGGCAGATGTACCGTTTGCCTCCAGTCTCTTACAGTACCTTGCGTAAGTATTCACCCCCTTGGATGTTTTACCCTTTTATGGCTTTTATAAATCAGTCATGGTCAATATAAGTTTGCTTTTTGGACAAAAAAATTCACAAAATAGCTCTCTTTAATGTCAAAGTGAAAATATATTTCTACACAGTTATGTAAATTAAATACAAATATGTAATGAAAATAAGTGCTTGCATAAGTATTCACCCCCTTTATCACCCCCTTTGTATAGACTGACCTATTTCAACAGAGGTCCAGCCAATTGGTGCTAGAAGTCTCACAATTTGTGTAATGGGGGTCAGTGTGCAGTGAATGTGTCTCAAGTGATTGTAGTATAACGACACCTGTGTCTGGAAGGTCCATTCACTGGTCAGTATTCAGTAATCAGTATTACTGGCTATTGTTAAACCATTAAGACCCAAGATCACTCTAAGCAACTCAGAGAAAAGGTTGTTGAAAAGTATAAGTCAGGGGAAGGATACAAAAAAATGTCCAAGGCACTAAACATCCCCTGGAATTCTGTTAAATCCATCATCAAGAAATGGATGGATTGTGGCACATGTGTAAATCTGCCTAGATCAGGCCGTCCTCACAAACTGAGGGGCCGTTCAAGAAGGAGACTAGTAAGATAGGCCACCAATAGACCTATGACTACTCTGAAGAAGTTTCAAGCTTCAGCAGTTGAGATTGGAGAAACTCTGCATACCACCACTGTTGCCTTGGTTCTTCACCAATCTAAGCTTTATGGAAGAGAGCCACTGTTGAAAAAAAGGATCGACTACAGTTCGCCAAAAGGCATGTGGAAGTCTCCATGGTCAAGTGGAAGAAGGTTCTGTGGTTTGATGAGACCAAAGTGGAGCATTTTTTCAACAGTGGCTCTCTTCAATGAAGCTTTGATTGGTGAAGAACCAAGGCAACAGTGGTGGTATGCAGAGTCTCTCCCATACCAGCTGCTGAAGCTTGAAACTTCATAGGTGTCTTGGTGGCCTCTCTTACTAGTTTCCTTCTTGCATGGTCACTCAGTTTGTAAGGACGGCCTGATCTAGGCAGATTTACACATGTGCCATATTCCTTCCATTTCTTCATGATGGATTGAACAGAATTTCAGGGGATGTTAAGTGCCTTGGACATTTTTTTGTATCCTTCCCCTGACCTGTACTTTTCAATAACCTTTTCTCTGAGTTTCTTAGGGTGATCTGTGGTCTTCATGTTGTAACAGTAGCCAGGAATACTGATTACTGAATACTGACCAGTGAATAGACCTTCCAGACACAGGTGTCGTTATACTACAATCACTTGAGACACATTTACTGCACACTGATCCCCATATCACTAATTGTGAGACTTCTAGCACCAATTGGCTGGACCTCTGTTGAATTAGGTCAGTCTATATAAAGGGGGTGATAAAGGGGGTGAATACTTATGCAATCACTTATTTTCATTACATATTTGTATTTAATTTACATGACTGTGTAGAAATATATTTTCACTTTGACATTAAAGAGAGCTATTTTGTGAATTTTTTTGTCCAAAAAGCCAACTTATATTGACCATGACTGATTTATAAAAGCCATAAAAGGGTAAAACATCCAAGGGGGTGAATACTTACGCAAGGTACTGTAGCTCTTTCACAGCTGTTGTTTGTTAGGTCAGCCATTCTAAATACGTGAAATACATTCCCTATTTAATGGAAAGAGAGCAATGCTTCCAGCATTACTTCACAGCAAATTACTTTAGTTGTCATTTCAAGCTTGCTGGAGAAGGCACTCTTGTGCGACACACATTCTGCACCCACTTCTCGCGTACTTCCTCGTCTTTTGGAAATTTGAAAAGGCTAAAAGAATGGGAACTGACGTTCGAGCAATATGCTGCAACACACCGTGAAGGCATATTTACAACTGAGAAAATAGCCGGTGGCTCCCTGAGAAAATGTGTTTTCTGTCAGGAAAAATGGCGACCAAGTGCAACAGAGTACCTCCGTTTAAGTAATTTAAGTTTTTTAACGCAGGGTGGTAGTGAGTCGCTTGGGAAGTCGGTAGCTCAGTGGCGCTGCATTCAAATGATGATTTTAACAAGTCAAATGTGTATATTTTTCCTCAACATATATATATCGATTGTGAAATACCACCTTCGTTCTATTTATTAAAAAAAAATAGTATTGAGGTGTCATATGCACTTTAAGTTATCTTGAACAATTAAACTGGCTTCAGTTATTATCCATTGCATAAAAGTTATAAGTGCATTTCCCCCCTATCTTTCTGAATGCGAACCAACATACCATCACTGTTGTTCCTGGTGGTTGAAGGATTTTCCAGATCCTCAGACAACTCCAACGCAGCAACCTTCATTAGCTTAGGGATGATGTTCATCTGCCATTTGCGAAGGAAAAGATCAGCTTTCCCCTCAAACTGGCTATCGAAGTCAAACTAAGATGTACAAAGATAAATATTCCATCCAATTTATTCATTTGAATTTACAGGCAGGGGGGGGGGGTGTGTAAGTGTTCCTTTTCATGGGTTGAAGGTAGAGAGTGGACATGAGGCATCAGTCAATAATACCAAAAATACAATGGCCCTTATTTCTGAAACAATAAACATTTGGTACATCAGTAAAATGTGGGGTGGGAAGGTAACACTTACATATCCCTCATTGTGTTCCTGGATTTTGACACTCAATTTAGGAAACGTGGTGACAACATTCTTGTCAAGACGCACCTTGTCATCACTGGATGGGTAACTGAAAATAACAGACAGCATCAACCAAACCATTTCTAAACACACATTGAAGAGTTCAGAAGTCCACCTGACCTTTTTTGTGGTAAATTGGAAAAAACACAGCTGGCATGATTATCGTATAGTAGGCACTGAGAATATTTCCCTTTATATCATACCTAAATTTTTAAGTTTTTGCACCTGAACTCTTCAATTAGAAACATGTATTGCCATCAGTTATACTCACACTTCACATGTATTGACTAAAATATTAATTTTAAGTATGAGATATATAAGAACAACTTCCACTCCACTGTCAATACTTTTGAATCTCACACTTTGACAGTGTCGTCAACTTACAATCCTCATCTCTCCTCAAGATTGCTGACAGCAACCCTCACAAGTAGCACCCTGTTTTTTGTGCATATGGTACCAGATTTCTCATATTCTGTGAGTATGTTTGGAGCTTTTGATTGAATTAGTACTTTGAGTACTCCAATCCACTGTCGTCCAGCCTGTCATGGGAAGGTAGAAAATGTGTCTGTCTTGGCAGGGGAGGAGGCTGGAGAAAAACACAAACCAATACAAAAATGTATGAGCCATTGGTGCAGTTTAAAATCCCTAAACAAACATTTAAAACACATATTTTCAACAGGACTGCACAATTACTTAAAAAATTAGCAACAACTATTCAACCAAAGTTTTCTTATCTTACAGACTTACCGGACATATCAGTTGAATTTCTGCATGCGCTAGCTCAGAACCCGACCAGAAAAAAACAACTGAAATGTATCAAGTTCGTTGATGTCTGTGTTACGATCTGTATCAATAAACTCATTGAAGTCGGCATTATACATGAGAAATCAATCTATATATACACTTCAGAAGGTAGGCCATCTTGAGATTTTCATTCATCAAGTAATTCCTTCGCAGGTGGTAAACTATCTTGCAGATCTCTCTGCCATCTAGGTAGATAGATGCCAGTATTTTTTTTAAAGCTAGCCTCCATTTGCTGATAAAGAGAAGAAAAACAAGGTTTTAGTCATTATTCACTACAGTAAAAAAAAAAAAAAAAAAAACAGACAGCCACTTCTACCATTGCCATTGTTTTGCTAGCTTATCAAACCATGTAGCAAAATTAGATTGATAGATAGTGCCGTATTTGAGTAATTAAATCTTACCGAACTGTGTTTTATTTGAACCGTTCAAGGCCGGTTACTCTGTTGTAGAATTGAACAGAAAAAGAAAATGTAACAGGTCAGGAACAGACAATACAATGACCAATACTCAAGCTATGCATTCAAGTTCACAGGAGATTGCTCCCGATTCCATTGTGCCTTGTCTGTGGGGGGGAACTCGAACAAACTAAACTTAAAAGGCATTTCACAACCAAACAACACAATAACATGTAATGCTGGTGTGCCGTGAGACTTTTTTCCCCATAGAATACATAGATTGTGCTTCGAGAGAAAAGGGTTTGGGGAAAACTGATTTACACCACTGGCGTTGCCCCTGCTCTATGGTTATAATATAAAATGGAGCAAACTAGCCAACACGATATGCTAAATAGCTAGCCTTAAAGCTATGGCAAAAGAGTATCTATGATATGTGCTTAAAAGAGCCTTCGTCATTAGAAAACGCAATATGTTACTAGCCAGGTTTTTACTTTCTCTCACTCTGCATGTTTTCAATAGCAAATACAAAATGCCAACCAATTTTACAGATTAAATTATCCAGGTTGGCTAGCTAGCTAACTTGAACTGTACATGTTACCTTAGCTAGCTACTATGGCTTACATTACCTAACGACTACAAACTGAAGGTTGTTAGTGCAAGCTAGCTAGTCAAAGTTAGCCAGAGCCTCATATGGTGTTGGCTACACTCACATTACGGCCCCCATTCAGCACACCAACATGACAGCACGACAACCTATACACAATGAGCCTTTCATCGTCAAATACAATGCCAGGGTATTAAGCTTTTTATTTTTGAGAACTCAATTAAAGTACAAAGACATTTACCTTTAGTCTTCTGCTGTCGTGTGTCTTGTCAGTGTTGAAACTCCGTGGTAACCAGTGCAAGAATGTTCTATTTGGGCGCGCGCAGACCCTACATCGGCCTCAATGCGGGAGGCGTATGAGAGCATAGACATAACACATGTATATGTCTATGTATGAGAGCATAATCTGTATGCTAACGGTATACTTTTAGCAGAGAGGCTAGCTAGCTTAAGCTACTATGGTTCTTAATGGGGTTTTGGTCTACGCGAAATCAGCAACCTAAAATAATATTTGAGAGCCTTAGTTAAAACCACCAATACTGTGCACCATCCGTGTTGCACATAAACAACTAACCGAGTCAATGTAGACGTATAAAAAGTCGTGTAGATAGCTTAATTCACATCAAATATTTCCCACTAACAGGCTACACGCCGCCATCTTTGTTCAGTTTCGATATTTTTGAGTGACTCACTCTCAACCAATCAGAATGCTTGATTTCATCTACCCGTGTTACAACAGTAAATATACGTATTTCTAATGGGTTTTTTCTGTGTAAAACAACAGAAATATTCTGTGTTTTTACATTTACAGTGATTTCATGTTATTTTACATTTGTCATGTAAAATCACAGTTTCTTTTTGTAAAATGAATGGTATTTTAAAAATACAGAAAAAAACTGTAAAAAAAAACAGTAAAATTCTGTTTTATTACATTTTTTTTTTACAGTGTATGTAAATGTAAGTGCTGTCAAACGATCGTGATTAATCGCATTTTTGTCATAGTTAACTCAAAATGAATCGCGATGTATCGCAAATTAATTAATCGCAAATTTTATTTTAATGCTCTTATCATGGAAAAGTGGATTGGCTTGCTTTATGCAATGTTTTATTTTATTGAAAAACAACATTGCCAAACAGGGCGGTACAAAATAAAATTATAAAGTGCACATTTCAGATATAGTGCAGTTAAACCATGGCTTAATATTTTCTTTTTTTCAAGTTTGCTGTGAACATAGAAGTCAGCCTCTTATTTCAAAAACAATGAACCGTAACAGTTAGGTTACCAATAAAAGGTAAGCCTACTACTTCTGTGCTTTCAGCCAGCTGCCTGTTGACATTTTCAGACAACAGTGAAGCTCGCTTCTTTTGCACATCACAACTTTTAAAGGTAAACTTTCTATTCAGAAGCTTTTTATCAACCATTTCGCCATATCGCGCTCACCATCACTCAAACTGTAACGTTAGCCTACTACACAGTTTGCGAAGCCAAAAAGAACGTTCATTTTTTTGTTTCCCAATATGAATCGATTTTTGGAATTCTATGAATCGATTCTGAATCGGAAGCACTTGAATCGCGATACGAATGTGAATCGATTTTTTTGCACACCCCTAATAAATAATACAATTTTCAATAAGGACAAATGCATGGGCATTAGAGCCACAAACAAATAAGCAATTCACAGACTACTACGTATATGCATAAAAAGGACCATATTAACTGGTCAGCGAGAGTTCGTAAGGCTTGCGCCTTATTAAACACAATCACTCTCGAAATGAAACACAACAAAGGCAAGTAAAAGGACCAAGGTAACTAGCCCATAGTGAGAGCTCCTAAGACTTACGTCCTATTAAACTGGCAACTCTCCCGAACAAAGGAAAAGGCAAGTTTAAGTAGCCTAGACACGACCTCCTATTGGCTCATGCCAATTATTAAACGGCAAGTGTGTTATAGGCCCAGGTGCCAACACCTGTGGCTCACAGCAGCCATACTTAAATAAACAATGTCCCAAACAGCTGGGAAAAACACTATACCATAGTAGTAAACACGGCTCAGTGACTGCATAGCAGACACATAATACAGCAGCCACTAGAAACAAACGATTGCGCTAGGGATGCAAGATATTGAATTTTAGCCGATATCCAATATGCCGATATTTACAAGCTCATTTTGGCCGATTGCCGATACCGATATATGCACCTCTGCTTTTTAATTATTGAAAAGTCTCTCCTGTACTATAATTAATGATAGGGTACTTGCTGTAGATACGGGACATTACAAACTTGATTTGTATCATTTCAGAAATAGACATTCACTCATGAAAACTATTGAAATGGTTTCAAATATGGCAGATTTATTTATATTTTCACGTCACAATTTTCATACTTGAACAGTACCTCCTTGAACTTGAACAACTACTCTGGAAATGCAGCTTGGCTTACTTGGCAAGCTAACGTTGGTTAACTGACTTACAGTTTAATAACGTCCCTTCTAGGATTTCTAGACTAATCTATGTAACTTTATTGCCAAGTTAGCTGTAGAAATTCCATAAAAGTTAGCCATGTACAGATAGCGTGGGCTCGTGACATAACGTTTCACATCCCGTCAAATGAGGCATCATCAACTTCTCTGGTGTCACTTGACATGCTTGGCTAACTTGGCAAGCTAACGTTGGTTAACTGACTTACAGTTTAATAACGTCCCTTCCAAGATTTCTAGACTAATCTATGTAACTTCATTGCCAAGTTAGCTGTATAAATTCCATATATGCAAATGTAAGCCATGTACAGATAGCGTGGGCTCGTGACATAACGTTTCACATCCCGTCAAATGAGGTATCATCAACTTCTCTGGTGTCACGTAGCATGCAAGCTAACAAGCTAGTGTTGTCTAGCTAACTCCATAACTTATTAACATCTATTAGCGCGACAGGTAATGTTGAAAAAGCGTTGCACGCGGGTGGTCTGCATCTATGCATGCAACCTATGTTACGGCCAAGCTGTCGTCTCCTCCTCCATCTCCTGAAAAGTTTCCTGACAAATAGGCATTTTGTCATCATCCTCTGATACTGTGAAGTAGGCCTACCGCCAAACAACCGACGCTCAAAGAAAACTAAACATTTTCTTCGCGTACGCATAATTTGCACGTCACCTTATAGGCCAGGTACATCGGCAGAAATTCTTCATATCTGCAGATGCCGATAATTAAGTTTTGAATTCTCTTCTCTAATTAAGTTTTTAATTAATCTTTTATCGATGTTGTGCCGATGTTATCGTGCATCCCTATATTACGGGTTACTTCAGATTAACCCGGAATTTACAACGTTATATAAAACTCTTGCGCTTAACTGCACCGTCACAAGACGAGACATAAACAAAGGAAGACAAACGGTATGAAATATGACAATATGCTGTGTGCTTTTTAAACTAAATAAACAGAACATTTCTGACAGGACCTTGTAATTGTGTGGTGATTTTTAAACAGCAAAACTATACAGATGGATGTATTTCTAAACTGTAAACGTATACGAACATAGAACAAGCAAAACACGCCAAAACAACCGCACCCAGTCCAGTAAGGCAGCAGCCTGCAGGCTGCAGTGGCGGGTCACTCAGGTGCCCCGTCACAGAGTGTGTGTGTGAGCGTGCGTGTGTGTGTGTGTGTGTGTGTGTGTGTGTTAGGGGTGTAAAAAATAACCGATACGTATCGATATCCGTTTTTAGCGTGTAAGATACGACAACATCAATGCGTGAAGTCCCGTATCGGTTTTAAAATGTCATGAACCGGTCTTAAAAGTTATGAATCGGTTCACAAGCCTTTGTCCTCAGTTTTTTTTTAAACACAAAACACTCGCTGGCCTGTTGCTATTGATCTCAGTCAGAATAATGACAGCCTGTCATTGGCCAAAGCCCGCATATTATAAACCAATCAGGCTGTATTCTCAGTATTAACGCAAGGACCTGGAGAGAATGACAGATTCTCAACAATGCTATGCTAGCTTCGCTATTCATTTTCAATGGCCGATGCTATGCTAGCTACTTCAGCCAAGTATAATAAGTAATAATAATATAATAAATAGGAGAATATTTGTATCATTAACAATTATGTTTAATATTTATAGTCATGATTCCGAGACCGAGCCATCATGATTAGGGTTGGGTACCGAGAACCGTTACCAATACGGCACCGGTTCCATACAACCGATACCTACCCGGACCGAAATGCAACGCAGATTTCGGTGCTTCCTTTCGGTGCCTGAGCAGATGATTTTTTTTTTTTTTTTTTTTTTAATTAAAAATTTTATAATTTAACAAAACTAGCGATAGCTAACGAGAAGTAACGTTAGTGGCGTAGATCTTTCTGAGTACGATCTGTATACTTTTTTGTGTTGATAACAGATTTCGTGGGGCACATATAAAACTGCTCCATCTCCCAATATAGACTCTCGCCTGTGTCGCTCACGCTGCATTCCGTATGGGACTAGTGGAAACGGGATTTGTGTTGAGGAGTTGCCATGGTAATGGGTTGACTTGCGTGTGGTTTCGGTTTCAAGATAAGTGTGGTTGTTCTAAGCAGAAGTTGGATACGCTTTATTAAACGGAGAGCTACCGTCTCATCCAAAGATATTCCTTCTCAATGTGAGTTCTTAAGAGAGCACTAACTTGGACGCTACAATAACATTGCAACAGTCTGACAGCGAAGAGCAGGCAGCCTTGCACAGAGCAAGCACAAACAGAGCTAGCCATCAATATAACGGAGAAAATGTCGAAAGGTAAACGATCAAAAGTGTGGCTGTATTTCGCACAAAAAGATTCAAACAACGCGACGTGCAGCATATGCAACAACAAAATTGCGTGTAAATGGTGGAGAGAACTCAAGAGGCCCTGAAGCTAAACTTTTAAAGGGGCAGTACACATTCACGAAACCAGTGGGTTTAAATAAATGCAAACTAATTAATATTTGTTTTACTCTGAAGGCAAACATGCTCATATTTCTGCAAAAGTATTACTGAAGTGTGAAGTGTGTGTACAGAGTTTGTTATGTATTTATTTATATTTATTTAAGTATACTGTAAACAGTTGTTATAAGTTAATATATTGTTCATAGTTTGAAGTTAAAAGGTTTGAAGCCAAGTGTTTTGTATTTATTTTTATTTATAGTATACCTCAAACAGTTAATATATTGTTAAATTTAAAGAAAACTATTTGCCTTGGCAATAAATAAGCCTAATGTCTTTAATTTTTAAAAAAAGTATCGGTTCTGGCACCGTTTAGGCACCGGTATCGTTTTAAAAGTATCGGTTATGTACCGGTATCGGAAAAAACCCAAACGATACCCATCCCTAATCATGATGTCCTAACATAACTATATGCCCTGTATGAACAGTGCAATTGCCAGTGCAGACATCCCAAGTCTCCCGGAAGTTCCGGGAGTCTCCCACATATTGATAACGACTCCCTGATGCCTGCAAATTACTTAAAATCTCTCGGAATCAAGAGCGAGCGAACAAGACCGCGCACACGAGACAGACGTGCTCCAAACCGCGTAACATTTGTGTAGCGCGCGCACGACAGAGAGGGAGAGGGACCTAGAGACTGTGCGTGTGTGTGTGAGGCAGTGTGCGTGTGTGCCTCATGGTCATCCTGATTAGCCTGTTTCGGTCAAACAATCAATTTTCAGTGTGGACGGGCTTTTATCTCTTCTGCCGAACCAAATTAAGGGACAGTGCCCCCCAAAAAGAAAATATAAGAAATTTTACAACAGACTATACAAAGGTGTACCCCTGTAAATCACAATGACCGTCTTGTATGCTGTACTATCTGTTACAGTGATTTCAGCATTGCCCATGGTGGGTTAAATTACTCTAATAGACATGTTGCACCTCAACATGTCTATTAGAGTAATTTAACCCACCAGTTTAACAAGTTTAATTTCATGTGCATATTATTCATGCCAGCTAGTTACCAGGGCTACATGAAAACAACAAGCTCCTTAGACTTGTTTAAAGTTGCAATGGAATACAAATAAAAGCAGTTAGCATAAAAGGATAGTATTAGCAGCATATAATAAATAGTAAAAGTAATCTACATATTTAAACATAATTAACAAAGAATTGCATAGAAATACGTAGGCCTAGGGGGGGAATACCTCCCTGAAATGATTTTTTGCAGGTTGGGATGTCTGAGTTTTCAATAATTGAGCGGAATCGCATCGCATCGCATCGCATCGCATCGCATTGCATCGCATCGCATCACATCGTATCGTATCGTATCGTACTGAATCGTTTTTTATCAACATGCATCTTTTCTCGTATCGTATCGATCCCATGTATCGAGATACGAATCGAATCGTTTTTGTCATGAGAGATTTACACCACTAGTGTGTGTGTGTGCTCGTGCCTCACTGGCAGACATGGGCAAAGACAGGTCTGTGGAAAAGAGAGAGAGTGGCTATTAGGGCATGCAGGCTGCTCATGCACACTGTAGATTTTGCCTCTGTACTACTCTGATTTACTGTCATATGTGTATGTGTGCACATGTGTTTGTGTCCTGGCCATGTGTGTTGCCTGTGCGTGTGTCTTTTGTGTGTTTATGAGTTTTTGTTGCATTGCCTCACTGATGTGTGTGTGTGTGTGTGTGTGTGTGTGTGTGTGTGTGTGTGTGTGTGTGTGTGTGTGTGTGTGTGTGTGTGTGCAGGGCTCGAAATTGGCACCCGCCAAGCGCCAATGGCGTGTAGATTTTTGGGCTGGCGACTAAATTGTCTCCGGGGCTCCGCCACTTGGCGAGTGACATTACGGAGCAAATCTCCCGACTATTGCGCCCGTCATGGTTAAAAATAGCTTGCAACGCCAACACGAACAGTGGGAGAAGGGAAGGGGTAACATAAAGTTCTTAGAATTTTAATACAACAATTTTGCCAGCGAATACAAAGTTCTAATACTTTGCCGGCGAATACAAAGGTTATAAAGTTCATATATTTCGAGCACGATTTTAAAGTTGAAACCGACTTAGTTGACCACACGCAAGTTAACGCAGTTAAACGAAAGCTAAAATAATGTGCTGATTCATTGCCGTTGCATCACCTCAAGCAAAGGTGCAGAGAACATCTAGGGAGGAAGAAACAACAGCCACAACAGCAGCTACAGCTACACCAAGGGCATGTTGCAGTAGGTGGCTCATTGTATTTTGTGTAACACATGTATTCAAAACATCAAGCCTTTCGCCCACTACACCTTCATGCTCCGGTAAGTTTTTTTCCTTTGCTCTCGCACGCCCCCTTCAGTGAAGCAGAGGTACTGTTTGCCTTCCCTTAGTTTTTTTCAATGCGGTTTTTTGTCAGATCAGTAAGACTATAGTATGATAAGCTTTTGAATATCCATGCTGTAGTGTTAGTTGGACAATATTTATCTATCATATAGGTGTCATTTAAAAGCTTAATTTAGATTTTTTTTTAGTAGACCTAATGCAGCGCTTCTTATGAGGTTAAATGAATTCATCTGAAGTACATTTTTAATAGCCAACTCTTGAATGTGCTTTAAAAAATTATGGTCATGCAAAAGTAAATTAAATAATGAATGTGTCGTGAAGGAGGGCCTTTAAGGATTCCCGGGTAAAGCATACAGCGCGTGTTGCGGCAGTCACCAGCCAATTGGGCAATATTGGTTGATTTCTTTTAATCCATTCTGAGAGTGATTAACAATGATATTAAAATCATAAGCAAAGATTGTTTAGATCAAACAATGTCAGAGTAGGTCTGAAATGGCAGGTTTAATTTTGGCCGGTAAAAAATATGATTGGCTGGTAAAAAATTTCATCTACCAGCCATGTTGGCTGGTAAGCCAAAAAGTTAATTTCGAGCCCTGTGTGTGTGTGTGTGTGCGCGTGCGTGCGCTACTCACTGGTGTGTGTGTTTGTGTGCGTGACTCACTGGTGTGTGTGTGTGTGTGTGTGTGTGTGTGGGCACGTACAACTCACTGGTGTGTGTATGTGTGTGTGTGTGTGTCCTCTCAGACTCTGGTGAAACTGAGGCATAAGGAGGCTGAGCTGAAGCAGATCAAAGCACAGGCTCAGGGTAACCAGACCCGACTGAAGTACTCCCACACAGAGCTGGATGCCCTGCGCAAGAAGACCATCCCTGCATGCCAGGCTGTAGGTTCACTACTAACACACAAGTTCGGATTAGAACCACTGGCCTCGATGATTCTGATGGATCAATTTGTCAATTAAATTATGGATGGATTAGTTAGTTAGGTGGCTGATCAGTTGATGGATATATTGAAAAATATCTGATGTAAAAAAAAAAGAGAATTAGCTTTATCATTCATTAATTCTCACCAAACTTTCTAGGGATGTGTGCAAGGTGTGGCTATTAAGTAACAAGAGTGTTAGTACGAGAATATCCAAGTTATACAAATATAACACGTTTTCAGCATTACAATTGAATTACAACATCAGTCTCATTATTAACAGGCACACCTTGTATATGGTGTATTCCTCACAGGAGATCTCAGTCTCATTATTTAACAGCCACACCTCGTATCTGGTGTATTCCTAACAGGAGATCTCTCGGCTGGAGAGTGAGCTGTCTAACCTGGAGTCGCAGATTTCTGTAGCGGAGAAGAGCGTGGAGAAGAAGGAGGTGGAGCTGAAGAGACTCAAAGACAAGGCCAACCAGGTGAGACTCAGAAACAAGGCCAACCAGGTGACACCCAGGTGTGGAGTCATGGGGTCAATTCCAAAGAAAGACACGTTCTGACAGAACGAATACCTGTTAGGAATTATAACATCAAAAGGGTCTGGCAAATAAATGAATGCAAGTGTTAATAACATGATTATAATGAGTGTGTAATTGTGTTTATTTTGCAGTTTGTTATGTTATGCTGTGTTATCTCTTCCTGCCCGTCTAAAGCCTCTTTCCTTCCCCCTCTCTCTTCTCCCTTCTCCTCTCTGCGTCTCCCATCAGATGGAGGATGGTGTGTTTTCTGATTTCTGCCTCGAGATCGGCGTGCCCAACATCCGAGAGTATGAACAGGAGTATGTCAAACAACAGCAGGAGGTGGACCGCAAACGGTACACACACACACACACACACACACACCTTACGCTGTGTCCATTTTCCTAAGCCCTTTGCTCTGACTGGTCCATCTTTTTGTGTCTGGACGGGTAAAATCCCTTTTCGGTTACGGTTTCATTTGACCATATACGAGAAATACTGATTCTAGGTTACTGACTGTGACTGACTGGAGCAGTTCTTGTTCTAAAAAGCTTATCTGGGTTCTGATCGTGACGGGTCTGTTAACTCTGGGTTCTGATTGTGACGGGTCCGGTTGTGATTGCGGCGGGTCCAGTGAGCTAATCTGGGTTCTGATCGTGACGGGTCTGTCTGCTCTGGGTTCTGATCGTGACGGGTCCAGTGAGCTAATCTGGGTTCTGATCGTGACGGGTCTGATTGAACTGGAAATATTGCTATTCTGTTGTTGTAAGACATTGTATCTGCAACTCATTTTGGATGTGAAATGTGTCTGTCTCACTGAGAGCAAAGCAATTGACATGTGACCCCCCCCCCCCCCCCCCCCTTCCTGCTAGAATCCTTTGTGTCCTGGCATCAACCTCCTCTCCCAACTGTCTGCCCCTTCCTCTCACCTAAAGGGTGTGATCCTAACCTGCCCTATTGCATTCTACCTGACTGAAATGTATAAACGCCAACACATTCTGCTATTGGGTAGGCCTTTCTCTAAGCACCAGCTGAGAGGGGGTCTCCATGCTGAAATAAACCTACAGAAACATGACTTCGTCCTCCGGTCCCTGTCTTCAACTTTAGCGTGCTTATTGAGATTCTATAAGGTCTATCTGCTCTGGGTTCTGATTGTGACGGGTCAGTCTACTCTGGGTTCTGAGTGTGGCAGGCCTGTCTACTCTGAGTTCTGATCGTGACGGGTCTGTCTACTGTGGGTTCTGATTGTGGCGGGTCCGTCTGCTCTGAGTTCTGATCGTGACGGGTCTGTCTGCTCCAGGTTCTGATTGGGACGGGTCCGTCTGCTCTGGGTTCTGATAGTGACGGGCGCGTCTGCTCTGGGTTCTGATAGTGACGGGCGCGTCTGCTCTGGGTTCTGATAGTGACCGGCGCGTCTGCTCTGGGTTCTGATAGTGACGGGCGCGTCTGCTCTGGGTTCTGATAGTGACGGGCGCGTCTGCTCTGGGTTCTGATAGTGACCGGCGCGTCTGCTCCTGGTTCTTATTGTGACGAGTGTAAGATAATTTCAGTTCAATATAGTTTATTTGGTTTATTGTGACATCCAACGTACAATTGTCTCTCTGTGGCCAGGGCGTAGAAAGAACAGGCACAGGCAGATACGGCCTTTGCCCACAAACTGGTCAAATGGAATGTGAGCTATGCTACATTGTAAGTTATAGCTTGGATAACAGACAAGATAAGACAGAGGTGCAGAGGTTTCACACAAATATATGAGACATTATTGTCCATTTCTGCGATCAACAGATATACAACAGATACACCAGGGTAAAGGTCCCATGACCCCCACCTGTTGACCACGAGGGGCCCACGAAATGACATCAGTGAGGATGGACTATAAGAACTGTTTTTTCTGAGGACTCATCAGAATCCTAGGTTCTCCGGCGAGTGGTTGACTTCAAAATATGTTGACCATTGCTGTACATTTGTGTCGCAACTTAACAAGTAAAGCTCTACCTTGTTACAACAAAACTAAGTACTGGTGTATTTTACAAGTCCTAAACCATCACGCAGAGAGTACAAGAAATTCTCTAACACGGGTCCGTCTCCTACAGGCTGCAGTATGAGACCCAGCGCACGCGCCTCAACGCCCAGCTGGAGTACGAACAGGGGCAGCTGCAGCAACTCAACAAGAAGCTACATAAACTCCAGGACACCATCGCCAAGGAGGAGGACACCATCCAAACCCTGAAGAAGGTGTGTGTGTGTGTGTGTGTGTGTGTGTGTGTGTGTGTGTGTGTGGTTCATTCTCTAAACTTCTCGGCGGAATTGAATAAGTGTGTGCTCTGGTAAAGCTAGGCCCTTTCGCTGAGTCCCCTGTGCATGTACACATTCACACACACACACGCACTCTTATGTAGTCATCTCTCCTTTAGGAAGACAAGAAGATATTTGAAATGGTGAATGAGACACACACAAATTCAAATGACCACACACACACTGTTGATGTAATCGTCTTTTTTTTTGGAAGATGAGAAGATGCAGGCCCTGGTGGATGACACACACACACACACACTGCTGATGAAGTTGTCTCTTCTACTAGTCCTCTACGGGGAAGAAGATGCTGGCCCTGGTGGATTGGACACACACACACACACACACACACACACACACACACTGCTGATGTAATTGTCTCTTTTTAAGGAAGAAGAGAAAATGCTGGCCCTGGTGAATGAGACACACCCACACACACACACACACAGCTGATGTAGTTGTCTCTTCATTAGGAAGAGGAGAAGATGCTGATCCTGGTGGATGAGACGCACACACACACACACACACACACACACTGCTGATGTAGTCGTCTCTCCTATAGGAAGAGGAGAAGATGCTGGCCCTGGTGGATGAGACCCAGGCTCGTGGGCAGGAGCTGAAGGTTGTGTCTACAGACAAGAAGTCAGAGGTCAGCGTCGCCAAAGCCGACCTTGACCAGAAGGTCAAGAAGCTACAGGAATTCTCCAGGTGTGCTTGATGTGTGTGTTTGTGTGTTTATTATATCGGAAGCACCTTAATATCTTTTCTCTGGAAGTTGAATGGCCTGGCTCTTTACTCCTTCAGTTCATATAGTCTTTGCTTTTTCGAGGACATTCATTTGAACAGCTGTGTTAAAGGATCTTCCCCCTAGAGGACTAGTCAGTGGTTATGGTGGACTAGTCAGTGGTTATGGTGGACTAGTCAGTGGTTATGGTGGACTAGTCAGTGGTTAAGGTGGACTAGTCAGTGGTTAAGGTGGACTAGTCAGTGGTTATGGTGGACTAGTCAGTGGTTAAGGTGGACTAGTCAGTGGTTATGGTGGACTAGTCAGTGGTTAAGGTAGACTAGTCAGTGGTTAAGGTAGGACTAGTCAGTGATTATTGTGATCTTCCCCCTTGACGACTTGTCAGTGGTTAAGGTGGATCTTCCCCGTAGAGGACTAGTCAGTGGTTTAGGTAGGACTAGTCAGTGGTTAAGGTGTATCTTCCCCCTCAGAGGACAAGTCAGTGGTTAAGGGAGGGCAAGTCAGAGGTTAAGGTGGACTAGTCAAGGATTATGGGAGGGCTAGTCAGTGATTATGGGAGGGCTAGTCAGTGGTTAAGGTGGACTAGTCAGTGGTCAAGGTGGACTAGTCAATGGTTATGGCTCCCTTTCCTGTCCTCTCTCCCCTCAGAGAGCTGACGCGTCTGCAGAAGGAGGTGCTGTCTGTTGAGGCGTCTCTGGAGGAGAGGAGGCTGGGCCGACATAACCTGCTGCTGGGCTGCAAGATTGAGGGCATCCTCATCACTCTGCTCTCGGGAAACATGGATGACATCAGTGACGTGCAGGTACAATGACAGAGAAGGGTGTGAAGAGGGCAGGAACAGAGAGAGAAGGGTTAGGAGAGAGAGAGAAGGGTGGGGAGAGGGCAGATACACAGAGAGAGAGAAGGGTGTGGGGAGGGCAGGTAGAGAGAAGTATCCAGTATGTATTAATGTAGTAATTTTATTGTTTTGTGGATATAAACATAAAACTGAATTGAATAGAATTGAATTATAGGCTTTGTAGATTATGTATATACCGTGGATAAAAATTGCAATGAAAAGCATTTTATGAAAAGTGGTGGAAAAATGAAATGCCATTTCCTCCCTTGATGTCTGTGATGTGTGTGATGTCTGTAATTTGTGTGATGACTCTGATGTGATATCTGTGTTGTGTGTAATGACTCTGTTGTGTGTGATGTCTGTGATGTGTGTGACGACTCTGATGTGTGCGTGATGACTATGATGTGTGTGATGTATGTGAAGTACTGGTTGTGATGTGTGTGTGATGTCTGTGCCCCTGTACAGCTGGACTCTGAGTCCCAGAGCACCTGCACTCTGGGCATCTATGAGCGCGAGGAGCAGATGCAGATAGACTACTCAGCTCTGGCAGATGATCTCAAGGTGAGACGATAGACTACACACACATCACAGTTATCACACACATCACACACATCACAGTCATCTAGGGCTGGGCGATATGGGAAAAAGTTATATTTCGATTTTTTTCCCCCCAAAATTTTCGATTTCGATTTTATATCACGATATGAACAAAATCACCCCAAAATTTTTTGAAAAACGTACAGGCAATTTCCCGCATTCTGGTGCATTTTACCATGTTTTTCTCTGAGATGTAAATCATGTTATCAGCATATCAAATTCACAATTGATATAAGTTTGGTAGCCTGATAATTATGTTGGCTACATTCAAACTGACCACCTCATTAAAGTATGACTGTTCAGGTCAGAAATGGCCAAATGTGTATTGAAACCCATAGTCTTTAAGGATGGAAGCTGCCAGAAGTAAACGGTTAACGTAGGGGAAATAGTTTTCATACATGGCAAAGCTTGACAGCATGCTCAGCACACCAATGTTCATTTTATTTGTGGCATTGACATCATCTTTCGTGTGTGAGTCAAAGAGAGGTATACAAGTGAGTGACACATTAAAAAAAAAAAAAAATCTTCTTTGGTGAGTGTGTGTTTAGTCGCTGCTGTCGTTAGAAAAACTGCCATTAGCTAGCTAACGTTAACGCCAGATTAGCTCACGGTTGTTATGGCAATAACAATACGATTATAGCCAGATAATGTCCATTGGGTGGTCCTTAATTGTCCACTACAGGTAAAACTTGGGCAACTCTGACTTACTTTCCTCTTCTTCGAAAAAAAATCCGTATGTCCATTTCTGTGGTCTGCTTCTAGCGCAACGCTCCGATCAAATCAGAGAATGAATGAACATTAATGACAGTTGAATCTGCGTGCGTGATGAGGCTGCGTAGTACACCAGGAAAACGCGGAGTGGATTTATATTGCTGTGGGTATTCCCCACTGATAAAGTGGAACGGATTTAATTGTGAAGCAATGGAAAGAATAATGGACTAGTAGACCAGCAGTCACGCACGCACTATTTTGACTGCAAAAGTGGGGGGGTCGAAACGACTTGTTTTGAAAAGTGAGGGGGTCTTGTCCCCCCCCAAATTACATTGTCGCGACGCCCATGGGCTACGTGCGGCGCTGTATTCGCGGGTCTGTGAAAACATTGATTTTTTTTTTTTTTTTTTTTTGAAGGCGCCGTCTAATCGAACGTCTCATTTAAAACCGTAGAAAAAAATTACATCGCGATTAAAATCGAAATCGAAAAATCGCCCAGCCCTACAGTCATCACACACAGCTCTGGCAGATGATCTCAAGGTGAGACGATAGACTACATAGTTGAGACGATAGAGTACACAGCTCTGGCAGATGAGCTCAAGGTGTGTGTGTGAGATTACTGTGTGTGTGAGACGATAGACTACACAGCTCTGGCAGGTGAGACGCTAGACTGCACAGATCTGGCAGATTAGGCTTTTAGGGGTTTTGCTCTCCGTGGTGACAGGCCCTGGGTGACGAGGGGGAGGTGGAGAAGGAGCTGCAGGGCCTGAGGGAGAAGCTGTCCTCTCTGGAGGGAGTCATCCAGCGCTCAGAGCCGCCCAACCTCAAAGCCCTGGAGAAGATGAGGGAGATCAGGGACAGCTTCAAGACTGTGGTGGACGGTACGTCTCTCACGCACACATACACACACACACACACACACACACACACACGCAGTAATCACTCCATCACGATACCAAAAATTCAGTAGTCGGTGCCAATACCAGTAAAATAACACGTTTCTCAATGCCAATTTCGATACCTAGGGTCGGCCCTAGCACATTTGCTGCTCTAGGCGAGCTTCACTCCTGGCGCCCCCCCAATAATAAAAAAAAAATCCCACGAAAACGGTATTGCAACTTTCAAACGCTATTTTGCACTGCATTTCTTTCACCTAAACACAACAACGATTGCAACGATGAACAAACATTAATTGATGAACAAAATCACTGAGAAAATACAGGCCTGTGCTGAACTACGCTCCGGCTAAGCCCCCCTGTTCGACTGTTTATGGACACACACACACCTTCACGTCATCTTCCAATCACTTGCAAATAATGTTTTCTTAGTCTTCTAAAAGTGAATCGAAAATGATATAACAAAAGTGTTGTAACTAATCACGGAAGTGCGAAATATTTGTTATGGCTTTTTATTACTTAATACTAAACACAACACAATGTCAAATTTGGTTTGGGCTTTTCTGCCTGCTACATGTTATCACTGCACGAAAAGAAAGATTATCGGGCCCGTAAACACTGTGATACTGCCGCGAATGATATGCATTCCTGGTTGATATCGGACATTCCCCCGAAATTTCCGTCTGCCGGAAATTCACGGAATTTCCCGAATACAGACCAAAAGGGGAGAGGGGGGCGATGTGTTAATTCTCACCTCCCGCTGACAGAGGTGTGAAAGGCTCTTATTAGCATATTGACTGTAGCCTCACACACAATGCAGCCATTGGTTGAAAATGACCATGATTTAAAATGTAACCGTCTTGTGATTGGGGAAAGAGATTCTTCCCTATTGGTCAACTTTCAACTGACAAAATCGTAGCCCCTCCCATTAACAGCTATTGCCTCATAAAACGAAATTAATAATTTATGTATAATAATATAGGCTACTAATAATGGTTATATATGAAATTAATGAATTTCTTATTAATCATTTAAATAATCATAATCATAGTAGGCCTAATAGAAAGGCAGTTGCTTTAGACAAATCAAGCATTAGTCAGGAATTGAAAACCAAAGCTTTATTTACACAGAAAAAAGAGAAAAGAAAAAAAAAACAGCAGCAGCAATAACAGCAACACGGCACTGGGACAAAATATTTTTGCAATGGCTTTAATAGTGGCGGAAATGTCTCTTTGCAGCCTCAGAGTCATACACCGGTGGTGGTAGTCTTGGCGAAGGTGTGCCGACACGAAGCCTTCTATGGTGCGTCAGCGCATATCTCGGGTCCAGGTCGAGTCTTCCCTGCAGAGCCGCACACAGGTCAGAGAGCTCGCTGCTTCTGAAAACTGGCTGCCGGACGATCCAGCCAGTTTCCCCCTCGTCTGTGCCATCTTCTTCATCAGGTCCAGAGTTACGTCCTGCCATAGGTCCATTTCGTCCCTCGTCAAGACAGTCGTCCTCGCCTCCAACAGCTGTAAAGATAAACCAAATGAGTGCCGCTGTGCTGACACAACAATTACGCATATTTCGTCCATCAAATGTGTTTAACGGCTGGGATGTAGGCTACATTTGCTTATAAAGAACATCGTTTCTGATGTAGCTATTATGTAGGCTAGTTATCAAGTATTTTGGTGTATTTGGACAGCCTGACATACTTTTTTCATTCCAAGACGCATAACTCTTGATTAGTTAAATCATGTCTAATTAAACTGGATAGCTCGCTCGCACTATATTTGTAGTGTTGTTGCACTGGCTATTGGCTTTATATGCGCTCCCCCTATTAATCATGTCTTTTTTTGTATAATGTAGAATCAATGAAAACTCTATTAAGTAAGGAATAATGTATTGTTCGGAGGTCATTCTCCAAAAATAATTCCCGACGGGGCAAACAACACGCCGACTTATTATTTTTGGAGAATGACCGACGAACAATACATTATCCCGCTTATTATACGTTTACTTGCTAAAAACGATAGAAGACATTCCTCCGACATACCTCTTTTTAATGATTTAGTTGCAGTTTCATGAGTCCCGTTTAGAAATAAATAGTTCCTCAAGCAAATAGAACTTTGAAGTTTCAGGTGTTGCATAACAACCCATTACTTGCTGACTTCAAATTACTGTCTACTGTTGCGTTAAAATGACTGGACTTCTGGCGGAATGATATAAAAGATGTGAATTAGAAGTACAAAACCCGTTGCCAATGACAGTGGCCATTATCTTTTCGCAGCGGTATGTTAGCAGGAATTAATGTGACCTATGACGTAGGGATGGCCCATTGAAATCAACGGTACTTTTTGGAACATTCTGAAGAGCCGTATAATAAAGCAAAATAATTTGGCGTTTTTTGGCGCCCCCCTCTGAGTGCCGCCCTAGTCGACCGCCTATACCGCCTGGAGGAAAGGCCGCCCCTGTCGATACCACAGTAAACAAAAACAAAAAAACAGACATACAAAACATGTGCAGTAGAGCTGCATAGCACAACATAATAAAGTGCAATTAATAGTAAATAGGAATAGAATGGACACATTCGTCAACAATACCTCCACCTCTGCACCGGTGAAATTAGGTTTGGGTTTACCCCGGTGCTTGCTTTGACATGATTTTGATCAGTCTGAAGTTGCTTTTGCGTTGCCTGTGGAGTGTGCGCAAAAGCATGCCCTTATAAGGAGATAGCGTCGCATTTCTGTATGCAAGTTCAGGTGCATGAGAAAGCGTGTTCAATCAAGAACACATTTCTAGGCGTTCATGATTCAGGTGGAGATGTTTTCTGAGGTTGGTCTTTCGAAGTTGGTAAGAAGATATTTAAGAAGACACTTAAGAAAATGTTTGAGAATGAGGTCCATTGTTTCCTCACAACGCAGTGTTTTCAATTATTGAACTGCATTGAATGGAATCGCACTGAATGGTACTGAATCGTGCAACATGCATCTTTTCTTGTATCGTATCGTGCCCATGAATCGAGATACGAATCGGATCGTCTTTTTCATGAGAGATTCACACCCCTAATAATTAGACAACGATTTTGTGTTTGTGTGTCTGTGTCTGTGTCTGTGTGTGTGTGTCTCTCTTTGTGTGTGTGTGCTGCAGCTTTTGAGGAGAGCACCAACATGGCTCGTCGGTGTAACCATGAGTTTGAGCAGGTCAAAGCAAGCCGCTTTCGTCTCTTCAGCCAGTGCTTCGAGCACGTGTGTGTGGCCATCGACCAGATCTATAAACAGATGTGCAGGAACACCAGCGCTCAGGTCAGTGTCACACACACACACACACACACACACACACACACACACACACACACACACACACACACACACACACACACACAACAAAAATGTGCATGCATGCACACACAGACTAAACACATAAACATAGAAGTGTATGCCTGGTAAGAGATTCATGTGTATGTGTTTGTCTGTGTGTGTTTTCTGTATGTGTCGGTCTCTGCTTATGTTTTGTTTTGTGTCCACTTCTCTCCCGTTAGGCTATCCTCAGTGCAGAGAACCCTGACGAGCCTTACCTGGACGGCATCAGCTACAACTGTGTGGCCCCAGGCAAGCGCTTCATGGCCATGGACAACCTGTCTGGGGGGGAGAAGGCCATCGCCGCCCTCTCTCTCGTCTTTGCCATTCACAGGTGGGTTTAAGTTTTAGGTTTACAGGTGAGTTTGGGGTTCACAGGTGAGTTTAGGGTTCACAGGTGAGTTAAGGGTTCACAAGTGGGTTTAGGGTTCACAGGTGGGTTTAGGGTTCACAGGTGAGTTTAGGGTTCACACCTGACCTCATTGACAGGTGGATTTAGAGTTTAAGATGGAGGTAGAAGCCCTGGTTAAATGGACCTAAAATTGAGTTGAATGTTTAACATAGATTTAACACCTTAATGTTTAACATTTATGTTTTAAGTTTATAAGCAAGAAATGTCTGATCTAAAATTTGGAAAGACACATGTGTGACAGTAAGCGTTCTCTGTACTCTGTACTAATGGATTCAACCTCAAAATGGGAATGAACGCATAATATCAGAGTTTTTTTAAAGTGAGTGAGGAGTATGACTAAGGCCTGCATATTGGGCTGTCTGAGGTCAGAGGTGTGGAGTATGACTATGGCCTGCATATTGGGCTGTCTGAGGTCAAAGGTGAGGTGTATGACCAAGGCCTGACTCGTCACCTTCTCTTCTCTGCCAGTTTCCGTCCCGCTCCTTTCTTCGTGCTGGATGAGGTGGACGCCGCTCTTGACAACACCAACATTGGCAAGGCAAGGCCCGGCCCATTCATTCATTCATTCATTAGTTGGTGTTTTTCATTCATTCACACTTGAGTCCACAGTTAGGAGTTGATGTTGTGGAATAGAAATAGAAGCAGGGGGTTTTCTAGAAAAGAATAGTATCAGGGAGCACACCCCTGCACCGAGGTGGGGGATGGTGTGGAAGGGGGGGTTACCACGGTGCGAAGCCTTTGAAAAATGTAAGCTTAAATGGTACATTCTGAGGCTCTGATCTTAGAGAGAAATTCTAGCTCTTGTGGTCATCCTGAAAAACAAGACATTATCAACTGTTGAGTTACTGTTTAACTTTTGGTAGAAGTGTACAACTTTACCCTGTAAATGAACTCGACAAATTTCAAAATATTGGCCAAACTTTTATTTAGTAGGACTTGGATTGTTCTTGCATACTTGCTACAAGTTACACACTAACCAGGGTTATACCACTATGCCACTATGTCAAGGAGAAAACAATGAATTGTACTTAAAATAAATAAAGTGTCATGTCATGTACAATAACTGACTTTATAATACGGGTAGATGAAATCAAGCATTCTGATTGGTTGAGAGTGAGGCACAGGGTGTACTGTATTGAGTTATAATGTACTGTACCACCTGTTTACATTTACCTGAGCGTTCCATATCATGGCGGAGTCTCGGGAGCCTGTAAGTGGGAAATATTTAAAAGGAATTAAGCTATCTACACCAGGGGTCCCCAACCTTTTTTGCACCACGGACCGGTTTAATGTAGGCATTTTTTTCACGGACCGGCTTCAAGGTGTCATTTTACACGTCTAATTAGTCACGTCATCCATTCATATTGATGTGAATCAATCAATTGCACCCGTGAGGCAAGCGCGAGTTTGATAGAATGAAGCCCGGTCTGCTCATACACAAAAGCTAACATTAACGTTAGGTGGAGTTAATTTGCGGCCAACACCATTGTATAACGAACGTTAAGTGCATGAAAAATACAACTCACCATAACTCTGAATCAGTGCTTGGTCTCCATGTGCCGAAGCAGTTTTAAAGGCTTCATTGGCTCGTTTGCTAGCTTGTTGCCACATATTAAACAGAGCGGACTTGGTGCGTGAGAATCACCTGTTGCGATAAACCCGCATTTTAAGTATGACTCCTGGTATTGTTAAAAGAAGCTTTCTCTTTTGAAGGTCGTAGGCTCCTCTTGTGGCTCCTTAGTTGGCCTTTTCATCTTTGCAAAGAAGCTCTCCAAAGATGTTTAATTTTTTTAACTAATTTTCGCTAGTTTGCGGGTTTATTTTTTGAGTGACGCATCACTTGAACTTGACAAGCGTCTTGACGTGACAAGAGGCACAGGCGAATGTGACGTCCGTGAAAATCAGCGCGTTTTTCAAAATAAAACCTTTCAGACGCTAATAATTAATACAGCGGAATTGATATAAATTATTTATTCTTTCTGTGCGGCCCGGTAACAAATGCCTCACGGCCCGGTGGTTGGGGACCACTGATCTACACGACTTTTTATATGTCTACATTGACTCGGTTAGTTGTGTATGTGCTACACGAATGTTGCAGAGTATTGTAGGTCTTAACCGGAGCTCTCGCCGGTTAGGTTGCGCTTAGACCAAAATTCCATTGAAACACATAGTAGCTAGCTAGCTAGCCTTGCTGCTAATAAGTATAACGTTAGCATGCTGATATGCTCTCAAAAACAACATGGCAACTCGGTCTGGGAAACTCCAATTCGGATCGTTTTTGCACCGTCTAATGGTCGGATTGGAATATTTTTGGAGTAATTATAACGTATTTGAGGATCTGACACATTGTCAGGTGGTGGTGCTGGGATATTTTCGCAGAGAAAAGATTATTTTGAGAAATAGTGTATGTTGTACGGCAGCATGTAAATACAGGCCCAAGTGTGACTTAGGTTCAATCGTCATTTCGGTAAGAGTGCGCACGCCGGGAGTATGAGGACGCAGCGCCCCTGTTCCCTTGTTTAGAAAAAACCCTGAGAAGTGTACTTTGAGAAAAATAAATCTAATGAGGCCATGTCTGTGTCTGTGGGCTTTCCCTCCCAAGACCCACCTCTTCTCCATTTCCCAAAGACCTTCATTATCCCTTCTAGAGGCTAGTGGTTTGGGGGGGTGGGGGGCTGGACTGTGTTACACTGTACATCAGGCTATGTGATATTCAAGTGTGTTGTTATGGTTCAGGCTCCTGCAATAGTTTATGTTGGTAGGCTATGACCCTTTGAGGCGTCTGACGTCATGCGTTCTTGTACTGCTTGCTATGACCTTCAGTAAAAACCCGTAAAGAAACCTCGGTGTCTTATTCCAGCACAATTACATGTTAAGACACTACAATGGCGACGAGGATCTTACTCATCGTGTAAGAAAGAATACGCATGTCAAATTCCGACGGTGATAGCAATACAGATAGTGAAAGTGACCAAGAAACAGTCCGGTCGGGAGCAGCCACAGTAATGACAAGGAGGATGGCTAGCATCGGTAAGCTCGAGGTGTTTGATGAAGCACAGGAAAGCTGGGCGAATTACACAGAACGGTTGGAGCAATACTTTATTGCCAACGACGTTGCAAACGCAAACGAAAGTGCCTGCCTTGCTCAGTTTGATCGGGCCAAAGACCTACGGATTGCTAAGTGATTTGACTGCACCAGAGAAGCCATCCAGCAAGACGTTCGAGGATCTGGTAAGGACATTGCAAACCCACCTAGCTCCCAAACCACTAGTCATCGCAGAACGCTTTTGTTTTCACAAACGGGATCAGAAAGATGGAGAGAGTGTGAATGCGTATGCAGCAGAGCTAAGGAGGCTCTCCGAACAATGTGAGTTTGGGACTATTTATTTGAATGACACACTCAAGGACAGATTTGTGTGTGGCTTGGGACGGGACATTATACAGAAACGTTTGCTAACAGAGTCTAACTTGACTTTAGTGAAGGCAATAGAAATTGCATTGAGCATGGAGATAGCTAACAGAGACACGTTAGAATTACAAAGTAGCAGAGGCCAAGCTACGGAGCTACCACCACTACATAAAATGGATCTCAGGAAACAGCAGGCCCATGTGGCTGAAAAGTGTTACAGATGCAGTAGAGAAGGGCACAGAGCTGACGACTGCCGTTTTAGAGAGGAGACATGCCACAAATGTAAGCGCAAGGGCCATATAAAAGTAGCATGCAAATCACAATGGAGAACAGAAAAAAATAAAGAATCAGTACATAAAGTAATGGAGGGAAGCGATAGTGATTCGGATGACAAGTTCCTTGGAACTATGGAATTAAACACAGTGCCAACAGAAAACACTAACATAATATGGGTGACACCAGAAATACAAAACACACCGCTGAAAATGGAATTGGATACAGGGTCGGCAGTTTCCATTATCCCCTCGACAACCTACGAGAAACATTTCAAAAACGTGAAGTTGAAGTTGAGGAAGACAGACATTATACTCAAGACGTATTCAGGGGAAAAACTAAGTCCCAAGGGAATGTTACAGGTACAGGTCCGATATGGTGAGACAGTACAGGAATTACCACTATATGTAGTGAACGGAAATGGTCCCCCACTATTCGGCAGAGACTGGCTGAAACACATTAAGCTAAACTGGAGGGAGTTAAAGCTGCTGAGAACTGTGAGAACCACAGAGACAGACAAAAGACTAGAGGATCTGTTAAAGAAATATGAGGCTGTTTTCCGAGATGAGATGGGAACTGTGAAGGACTTTGAAGCAAAACTGGTGTTAAAGGACACAACGCCCACATTTTACAAAGCCAGGCTGGTGCCATTCTCCCTACGTCCAAAAGTTGGAGCTGAAATAGATCGCCTGCTGGCTGCAGGGATACTCTCGAAGGTGGATAGAAGTGAATGGTCGACACCAGTAGTGCCCATCATCAAGAAGGATGGCTCAGTAAGGCTGTGTGGGGATTTCAAGTGTCAGTGAACCCCAAGCTGCAGGTGGATCAATATCCCCTGCCACGTGTAGATGATATTTTTGCTGCAATGGCTGGAGGACAACGCTTTAGCAAGATAGACTTGAAGCAAGCGTACCTACAGCTACCCGTGGAAGAGACATCCCGACCATATGGTGCAAGCGTACCTACAGCTACCCGTGGAAGAGACATCCCGACCATACCTCACCATAAACACACATATAGGTCTATATAGGTACAACCGACTTGTTTTCGGCATTGCATCAGCCCGAAGCACATCTGACCAATGTTGAGAGTGTCCTCAAACGACTTGAGGAGTATGGGTTGCGTGTGAACCCACAGAAGTGTGAGTTCTTCAAGGACAGAATTCAGTTCTGTGGACATGAGATTGACAGCAGTGGATTACACAAAACTCAAGAAAAGATCGATGCTGTGGTTGGAGCACCACAGCCACAGAATGTCACACAGCTAAGATCATTCATGGGGCTGATCAACTACTATCGCCGATTCCTCCCCAACCTTGCCCCCCTGCCTGCAACCCCTCAATCAACTGCTTGAGAAGAACAGGAAATGGGGCTGGACAAGACAGTGTGAGGAGGTGTTCCGGGAAGCAAAACGGCTCATCACATCAGAACAAGTACTGATACACTATGACCCTGGACTCCCAGTCAAGTTAGCGTGTGATGCCTAGCCGTACGGGCTAGGGGCCGTTCTTTCACATGTTCTACAGGATGGATCAGAGAGGCCCGTGGCATTTGCTTCTAGGACATTAAATAGTGCAGAAAAGAACTATTCACAGATCGATAAAGAAGCATTAGCACTTGTCTGGGGGGTCAAGAAATTCCACACATACTTATATGGAAGAAGTTTTACACTTGTAACAGACCACCAGCCACTACTATCCATTTTCAGTCCACAAAAGGGCATCCCAGCAATGACAGCTGCAAGGCTACAGCGTTATGCACTCTTCCTGGCAGGACATGTGTATAATATTGAGTATAAACAGACATCACAACACACAAATGCTGATGGACTATCAAGGCTGCCGTTAGCCCAGGGCCAGACCGAACGTGTGGACGCAGTGGACGTGTTCCATGCCACACAGCTGGAAGCGTTGCCGTTGACCAGCGCAGTGGTAAAACGGGAGACAAGACGGGACCCAATATTATCACAGATATATGAATATACCATGACTGGCTGGCCAACCATTGGCAGCAAGGACGTAATGCCATACCTACAGAGAAAAGAGGAAATAACCACACATCAGGGGTGCTTGTTATGGGGCATGAGGGTGATCATCCCCAAGAAATGCCAAAGGCAAGTGCTACAGCAAATACATGAGGGCCATGTGGGCACAGTAAAAATGAAACTACTGGCCCGTAGCCACTTCTGGTGGCCCAAAGTGAATGAACAACTGGAAATGATGACCAAGAACTGTAGTGGCTGCCTAGAGACTCGTCACATGCCCCCTCCGGTTCCGGTCCATCCGTGGGAGTGGCCAACAGAACCGTGGCATAGAATACATGTGGATTATGCGGGACCCTTTGAGAACCACAACTTTTTGGTGATCATAGATGCACATTCTAAATGGCCAGAGGTCTTTTGCACAAAATCTCAGACATCAGCTCAAACCATTGAGTGCTTGAGAACAGTCTTTGCTCGCTTTGGACTGCCTCTCCAACTGGTAAGCGACAACGCACAAACGTTTACTAGTGACGAATTTGCACAATTCATGGCAGTGAACGGAATCAAACACACAACCTCTGCTCCGTTCCACCCAGCCACCAATGGGCTGGCGGAGAGGTTTGTACAAACCCTCAAACAGGGGCTCCGAGCATCCAAACAGGATGGAGGAACGATACAGACGAGACTATCCCGGTTCTTGGCGTCCTACAGGAACACGCCACATGCCACTACAGGGGAGAGCCCTGCAGTACTGATGTTTGGACGGACTTTGAGGACACGTCTAGACCTCATGAAGCCAAACAGACGCAATGAAGTGCTGAACAAACAAGCAAAGATGCTGCATGGGGGGCAAGAACGTCAAGTCTCCACAGGACAGGAAGTCATGGTAAGAGACTACCGGAGGGGTGGAAAGTGGGCATACGGAATAGTGCAGGCCCAAACAGGACCCCGGACCTACGAGGTGCAAGTCGGTCCGAACATGGTGTGGCGGCGACACATAGATCAAATGCATTCCAAAGGAGGACAAACTGTGCAGACAAGGTCACCAGGAAAACAAGCACGGGAGCAGGAATGTGACAAAGCTACAGTGGAAACATCTACAGCCAATCAAGACACTAGGATGGATGAGACAGCAGCAGTCACACAGTCCGTTACAGAGACACAGGACACACAACCAAGTATTAGCGAAGAACTCGACAGGGATGAAGGGGACTATAGTACTGTCTAGATATCCACAGAGAACACGAAACCCACCAGACAGATTAAGTCTGTAGGCCATATCTTAGTGAGGGTCAAACAGTAATTCTTCTTAGTTCTATGTTGTGCTTGTTATTCATTATGTGTTCTTTTTATGTCTATACAACATAGATTGTTGAAGGGAGAAGTGTTATGGTTCAGGCTCCTGCAATAGTTTATGTTGGTAGGCTATGACCCTTTGAGGCGTCTGACGTCATGCGTTTTTGTACTGCTTGCTATGACCTTCAGTAAAAACCCGTAAAGAAACCTCGGTGTCTTATTCCAGCACAATTACATGTTAACCCATTGGCGCCGGATGCTGCGTAGCGCAGCATAGGCTTTCCTGCCGGTTGCTGCGTAGCGCAGCATAGGCTTTCCTGCCGGTTGCTGCGTAGCGCAGCATTTTGTACACGTGCTGTTTTCATGACGAATGCAGCGTATAACTCACTCTGGTTGGTTAAAATTACACATGGGATGGGTCTTAAGGCTTTGCTAAAGATCAGATGACCACCAAAATGAACTTTGGTTGGCTGAAAATCACGTCAATCAATCAGATAGCCACGCGATATTCTGTGCTTGTTTTCAGTGATACCATGCTGGCTAGCGAGAAGTAGCAGTGAAGAAGTAGCAGTGAACATGGAGTATTTTGATAGCGATGTCAGTGATTTCGACATAGATTTTGAAGGATTTGAGTCTGAGAGGGAGAAGGATAATGACTTTGTGTCAGAGGATCCATTAGATACGGCACAGGAGTGGGATTTTGTGGGCACGGAAGGAGAGGAGGAGGGATTCCAGGTGGACTGGACAACCGGCAATGATCTGGAGGTAATTATTTATGTTTTGTTTTCTTGTGCGATCTTCCGAGTTCTCTTCTCTTAGAAAACGGAATGGGCAGTAATGATAGTGGTGCTATAGCGATTACTAATGGTGATGATGGTTGATAATATATACATGCAATAATGTTAGTTATAGATACAATAATGGCATAATGAATAAATAGCATTTACATTTAGCAGACGTTTTTGTCCAAAGATTTTAGATAAGAAAAATAACGTGGAGAACTGTATAGCATAATACATCATAATGAATAGTAATACAATTATGAATAAATATAAATACTATAAATAACATTGATGGAACTGGAAATATACTATTCTGTTAGTGTAGCTTTATTGTGTATCCAACTTGAATGTGTACTCCCTGTCTGTGCCTCAAAGAGACCTGAACAATTGGCATATGAACACCTATAACCCCTATACCCTATAGACAGTCTAGTAGGCCATTGTCTTAGCACCAGCTGAGAGGGTGGGTCTCATAATAATACAATGATTGAATGCTTTGCCACGTTTTTACAGATATCTCCATCTCCAGGATAACGTTGACCCCGCCATGGCTTCATGCTCCATGTGAACTGCGAGGCCAGCTCCACCCCAGGATGTCTCCATCCCTCTCCTCTCCTCCCTCCCCATTTCTCTTTCCCCCTCCCTCCCCCTCTTCCCCTCCCTCATAATGTTTGCATACTTGAAAATTGTATTTATTGTATTTTATATCATTGATTTATATTGTTTTTGGGTGTTTGAGAGTTTTTTACAAATGTTATTGTTGTTTGTGTGCTCAGGGAGCAGGTTTTAATAAAACCTGCAGTTCTTACCTTCACAATGCTTCTTATTTCATGTTTCCAAGTGCTACAGAGGCTTAGATATTAAGGTTTTTGTAGACGTTGACAATTCTTACTGTTTTCTCAGAAAACCCTCAGGAAATGAGGTACTTTCTCATAGAATAGCATAGGATTTAACAGGCGTTTTTAGCAGGCGTTTTAGGCAGAAATGGGTTAAGACACTACATGTGTGTACTGTGTTACACTGCCCCCTGGTGGTGTGTAGGTGACGGGGTTCATAAGAGAGCAGTGCCGGGAGAACTTCCAGGTGATCGTCATCTCACTCAAGGAGGAGTTCTACTCCAAAGCAGACGTACTGCTGGGTGTGTACTCTGAGGTAAGACACACACACACACACACACACACACAGACACACACACAAACACACACACACACACACACACACAAACACAAGGACATACATGAAAAAACTCAGAAATGTGCATCTCTCCCATGAACACACACACACACACATATGTCTTACAATTGTTGCAATACACATACTGTACATAAGCTCAGGAGACAAACTCATAGACGGCTACTGTACCCACACGCGAACACACAGATTTGACTGGAATTTGTATTTTTCTCTCTCCGTCCTTCTCTGCTTGACGTTCTTCCTCTGCCACCCCAGTCTGGGGACAGCATCTCCAGTCGTGTGCTCTCCATAGACCTCACCCCTTACCCCCTGACTGAGGACACCCTCTCACAGAGAGACAAGGAGATGTAGACATGCAGACACACAAGGACATATAGACATGCAGACACACAAGGAGATGTAGACATGCAGACACACAAGGAGATGTAGACATGCAGACACACAAGGAGATGTAGACATGCAGACACACAAGGAAATGAGGAGGAGATGTGAGCAATATTAGAGAGGAGAGAGATGTTATGGTTTGAAGCTTTGTTAAGGACTTTTCGTTGACTGAGTTTGTCTGTTTGCGCTGTATTTTATCAAAGAGGTTTTTATTCAGTTTTTACTAAATTGCTTCTTAACTGTCAGATTTAGTAGATTTTAACAGATTTTCAACTGACTCTTCAAGTTGCTTTCAAACTCCCCAAAATCTGGACTTTGTCATGTTTTGACGATGATGTTTATATGTGGTACTGTTGCAACGTTATCTATTTTATTTGTTATATGTAGTTTTTATGGTCAACTGTAAAAATCAGTTATCAATAAATGATTGTGGCTTTGTGAACTTGTCAGTCATTGGCGTTACAGACATGTTGTTTCACTGTCCAATGTCTACGTGGTCATCATGGATCAAGCAGAAGTGTTTCCTCCCAATGAGGGTTTTCAAGGTGACCTTGGTGTGGAGGACACCACAGGTCAAGGACGTTGGTGTTCAGGTATAGTTTCCCCTGGCAACAAAGAAGCTCCCGTCTTGTAAGTATGAGCTGTGCCCCTATACAACTGTACCTGAAAACCCAGCCCAGTGTTCCAGTCAGTGTAGTAATATTCTGATCAACCGTGTCAAATACTGCACTAGGGTTCAATAACACTGGGACTGATAACAGTATTAAAACATTTATTTATGCAGAGTTCAGTTCGATTGGCAAGAACTCATGTTTGAAATGTTGATCATAATTCTGCCACCCCTATGCACCTTGTTAATGATGCAGATGTTGTACAAAGGCTTATCTGTAAGTTACCAGACCTTAATTCCCATCTCCTGATCTTAGGGGGAGACTTAAATTGTGTTATTGTCAGGCTGGAGCCAGTGACTGAATCTGGGCTGCTGCGATATTAATACACTGTGTATGACACTGGGCAATTGAGGACCCAAGTGCAGATATTAGTGTGAAACAAATGCCTTTAATAATCAAGAATACATCCAAAAGCTCAGAAGATCCAGACAAAAACAGAAGGTATCTCACGTGGAAAAAAACACGGCAGATAATACCCGAGAATTGTAAACACGTCTAATAACAGTTCAAGCAGCTACAAGGAAAATGAAATCCATAAACTCTCAGTGAAGACCAAAAGTTTAACCCCAGCGTTGTGAGTCACTTGTGCACAGAACACACAGACTCAGTGACCCGCCGTTGGTTGTGCACCGGAGAGAATGTGTGTGTGTTCCTTTGTTCAGTCAGTGTAGTTCCGCGTGCATGTTTGTGAACACACATGTGATATGAAGAAAGAACGAGCCCATGTGAAGCGTGGCGTTATAAGTGTTCCCTTCGCATGTGTGGCTATGTTGAGGCCAATGTTTGTGTTATCCTTGCGATTACGGTGCCAAGTTAGAGGAGGGAACTGGTTAGTGTTACATGTAAGACCATATGTCCCTGGGAAGCATACCTCACAACTTCTATGGCTACCAGATAACCATGACTATAATAATACTTATAATAATAATAACATTTATTTGTATAGCACCTTTCATACACAGAATGCAGCTAAAAGTGCTTTAGATTTGGAGCTTTAAAAAGATTAGATAAAGAATTATAACAGATATAAGTGCAAAAAAATCAAATACATACAGAAAAAGCTGAAACAAGAATAGATAAAACAAATGGTAACAGAAAGTACAAGCAGACAAAAAAATAGAAGACTTACTGTATCCAATAGAATAGTAAAAATACAGTGTGAATAGTACAAACTAACCCTCCATGCAGTGAATAGTACACACTTGTATAAGTGCAGGATTTGAAGAACAAGTAAATACAATAGCAGCAATGGAATGTAGAACCGATGTGAAGAAATACAATATAACTAGAAAATGCATTTCCTGAAGGAAATACCAGTGCATGAAATGCAAAAGTTAGGAAAGGAAGAAGAAAAGAAAGAAGAGTGGAAGAAGGAAAGAAGAGTGAAGAAATGAGAGAAGAGAGGAAGAAGGAAATAATAGTTGAAGGAAAGACGAAAGGAAAGAAGACTGAAAGAAGAAAGGAAAGAAAAGTGAAAGAAGGAAAGAAGAGTGGAAGAAGGAAAGAAGAGTGAAAGAGAAAATTATGTCATAATGGCCCAATGTAAGTCAATGGGAAAATTTAGATTCGTTTTTATTTAATATCTTAAAAAATATAAAGTTTAGAAAAGTGAAAAATACATAGCATAAGTGTCCTTTACAAGACCTACGCGACAAAGTTTGAATGAAGTTTCTACGTTAAGCGGTTCGGGCTGAACTAATCGCAGAAAAAGGTGAGAAGAATAACTAGAAAATGCATTTTCTGAAGGAAATACCAGTGCATGAAATGCAAAAGTTTGGAAAGGAAGAAGAAAAGAAAGAAGAGAGAAGAGAGGATGAAGGAAAGAAGAGTGAAAGAAGGAAAGAAAGAAGAGTGAAGAAAGGAAAGAAGAGTGAAAGAAGGAAATAATAGTTGAAGAAGGAAAGAAGAAAGGAGAGTGAAAAAAGGAAAGAAGGAAAGAAGAGTGAACAAGAGTGAAAGAGAAAAAGAGATTGAAAATATTGAAAAAAGGAGATACAAATGGAGTGAAGAAGAGAGATTGAGTGTGAGAGAAAGTAGACTGAGAGGGATAGAGAGAAAGATGGAGAGAAAAAAAAGTAGAGAATGGAAGGTGTCTTAATGTTCCTAGTTACAGTTAAATTGAGAGGGACAGAGAAGAGGTTCCTTGGATTTGGCGCAGGTGTCAGTGAAGCACAGGTGCAAGCCAGTTTAAAGACCCTATTATGATGTCATAATGGCCCAATGTAAGTCAACGGGAAAATTTTGATTCGTTTTTATTTAATATCTTAAAAAATATAAAGTTTAGAAAAGTGAAAAATACATAGCATAAGTGTCCTTTACAAGACCTACGCGACAAAGTTTGAATGAAGTTTCTACGTTAAGCGGTTCGGGCTGAATTAATCGCAGAAAAAGGTGAGAAGAATAACTAGAATGCGTTTCGTGAACGAACTGCGAGAGTGTGCTTGCTCTGTGACAGAGAGAACAAGTGCCTATGAATTAACATGTATTTACATCTACTCAATCAGTGTAGTGGGGCCTTCTTCCAATATATTTTAGCAAGCAACCAAGCTCAACCATTATATTTTGGCTCCACTGACGTTTAGACATATGAGGGTATTTTTGTTGTTCTGTTTTTGTTTGTTTGTTTGCTTGTTTATTGTGAAAGGGTCTAGTGTGTTACATTTGGTCATAGCCTAATAGTTCCAGAGTTTCGTTATACTGACTTACTGAGCTAAGTGAATTGTTGAAATTGTTATCTTGGTAAAAGGAAACATCTCTGCAACAATATTGGAATGAATGCGGTTACATAGCCAGCTTTACTTAAAGTTTATTGTAAGATAGGCCTATATGTTAGACTTAATGCAGTTCTCTCTCAACAGTGATGTCTGGCTTGTTATATGTTTTATCCATATAAGGAGGGGGCAGCTAAACTCGAAGACTCTCAGAAAATATCTAAAGTGTAGCTCACTAAACTAGAAATATATTGAAATGCCATGAGATGTAGGCCTACCACTAACTAGGGATGCATACCTAAACCCACGTTCAGGTTCAGGTCCGAATTCGAATCCAGAGGTTTAGGTTCAGGTCCGGACCTAATAAGTCCGGACCCGAACCCATGGCATAATTGAATATATGAACTGTTTAAAGTATACTATTAATATAAATACATACAAAACATTTGGCTTCAAACTACAGCTTTTTTTTTTTTTTTTACTTCAAACTATGAACATTATATTAACTGTAAACAACAGTTTATAGTTTACTTAAATAAATATAAATAAGTACAAAAAACACACACACACTCTGCACACACTACAGCTTCAAACTTATTTTGCAAAAATATGAGCATATTTGCCTTTGGAGTCAAAAATGTATTATTTTGTTTGTATTGTATTATTTATTTCATGGAATTTCACCATTTCTGATACCTATCTTTTCTATCTGTTTATAGTTAATCTTTTTTACTTGAACACACTGAGTACGAGAAAATGTGCACTTCCCCTTTAAGAGACTAGGATACGTTTTGCTGTGATCTCCGTTTATTTGTCAGTCTGAGGTTGCTGATTTGCTGTTGACCTTCTCCCCTCTTTTGCATTTGCTGCACGTCGCGATGTTTGAATCTTTTTGTGCAAAATACAGCCACACTTTTGACCGTTTACCTTTCGGTATTTTCTCTGTTAAAAGGTTTATGGCTAGCTCTGTTTGTTCTTGTTCTGTGAAATGCTGCCTGCTCTTCATTGTCATAAGACTGTTGCTATGAAAACACCAATGAGCAACACAGGACAAAGTTTATATTGGGAGCTAGGGCAGTTGTGATAGTGCCCCACGAAATCTGCCTGGCAAAAAAATACAAAATAATTCATATAGATCATAGTGACACCACTAACGTTACTGCTAGTTAGCTATCGCTAGTTTTCTACTGTTTTGGAAGCAGCCCCTGTGTTTCATGTTGCAGCCTGAAATAATTCCTGTTTATAAGACAACATTTTACATAAGTTTTCAAGATTTAGCTGCATGATTTGTTCCTGTTATTTATTTAAATCGGCTCAGGCACCGAAATCTGCGTGACATTTCGGTCTGGGTGCGTAACGGTATAGGAATGACTTTTTCCACCGCGAATTCCGCGACCTATGGAAGGTTTAAGATGGTCTTGAACGAAAAGGATATAGTATGTGAGTGCTAGATTTTTTTACAAGTCCAGTACCGAATCACTGGGGTTTCGGTTTTTCTGGACCTGGACCTAAACGTTTTTACAAGTCCAGAACCGGTCCGGCGTACCGGTACGCATCCCTACCACTAACCATTTCACATTTACAGACATAAACCTATAGACATGACACAAAACATCTTCCAAAGACTTTATTATCTCAGCTGCATTATTCAGTAGCACAAAGTAGTCTATTACATTCATATTTACTTCATGTAACCCTGCCATAGCAATACAACACCTTTTTGACAGCCTATATAGCCTAATTGCAAAATTAAATATATAAATAAATACTACACTGAAATAACGCAAACAAAGTGAATCTACAGTGAGCCAACGCTCGTCCACTGACAGTGTGGAAGAATGACAGCGACGTGAGCCAGGCCACATTCCAAGATTACGTTACTAGAAATGTCACTTTACATGAGCTTTGTTCATAAGCCATGCAGTCCATAAAATAGGAATACTCTGTGTACTAACAGTATAGTAAGACCGGTCATATGTTCAGAGTGTCAAGTCTCGCCCTGTTAGATAGTTTATGTTCCCCCAGTGTTGTCATTAGCTATGTTCTGTGTTGTGTTTGTTTACTCATCTCTCCTCTCGTTTCAGACACGTCACGCCCTACCCTTGTGTGTGCTCCGCTCTGTTGATTGTCTGTCTCGTCATGATTGTTGTCACCTGTCCAGTCATGATTGTTGTCACCTGTTCCTCATCACCTTGTGTGTATATAGTCTGTGTGTCCCTGTCTCTCGTTGCCAGTTCGTCTTAGTTTCTTTATGTCTCTAGAGTTCCAGCGTTTTTCAGTGTTCTTTGTTCTCTTGTTGCCGACCTTGGATTGCCTAACGGATTACGTCTCTGCCTTTCCCCTGTCCGGATACCCTGCCTCATCTTGGACTGACTACCCGTGTACCGAACTCTACCGTACGTTCAACGGATCACGCCTCTGCCTTTCCCCTGTCTGGATACTGTGCCTCAACATCGACTGCCTGCCTGTGTACCGACCCTGGACTGTTATAACTACGAACTCTGATTGTGTACTTGTTTATGGACTGCCGTTACGTGTACAAATATCAGTAAAGGAATTATATTGCACATACCTCTGTCTTGTCGTGCGTTTGGATCCACAGTCGCAACTGAAAGCATTACAGTACGAACTGGCCAGTATGGATCCAGCCGACATAGAGGCGGTGCGTGTGGCTCTGCAAACTCAGGGAAAGAGGATCGTGCAGACCGAGGAGGTTCTGCAAAATGTCAGCAATGAGGTGACTGGGATTTCCACCCAGGTGGGCCTACTGTCTACACAGCTCGCACAGCTGTTGACTCAGATTAACCCTCCTCCTGTCGGACAGCCTCAAGCTCCCATCGCAGCTCCAGCTCCGCTGCCTTTTCAGGTGCCGTATGTAAAGCAACTTCATCTCTCTCACCCCGATAAGTTTTCTGGTGAGTCTGGTGACTGTCGGGCTTTTCTAGTCCAATGTGGGCTTCATTTTGAAATGCAGGCGCTATCATTTTTGACCGAACGCGCTCGGGTCGCGTACATTATATCTTATCTTACCGGCCGAGCTGAGAAATGGGCGACTGTCGAGTGGGCGAGAAACACCCCTATCTGTGCTTCAGTACAGTTGTTTACGGAGGCCCTTAGCAAAGTTTTTGACCATTCTCCTCATGGCAGAGAGGCAGCAAGATCCCTGATGGATTTACGCCAGGGGAGTAGGAGCGTCAGTACTTATGCCATGGAGTTTCGCACTCTAGCAACAGAGAGCGGTTGGAATGACGAGTCCCTGTTTGACGCTTTTATGCGTGGACTAGCAGATCATATAAGGGATCACTTGACAGCCCTCGAGATGCCAAAAGACCTGGACTCCCTCATCGCCCTCGTCAACATGATCGAGAACCGGATTAAGTTGCGAGAGAGAGAGAGATCCAAGCAGCAGGTCTTCCCTCTGTTCCAGAGGGGTCCGGCGACTGATTCTCGTGGTTCCTGGAGATCTTCCGCTCGGCCCAGTCCTATTGCCGGCTCACCAGCGCCTCACGTGGATTTGGAGGAACCAATGCAGTTGGGTCGGACCAGACTCACTGCAGAGGAACGCCAACGTCGGATACGTGAGGGGAAGTGCATCTACTGCGGGGAGAGGGGCCACTTCATCTCGGCATGCCCATTAAAAAGCCAGACTTTCGTAAGGAATGCACTGGTAAGCCACACTACATTTTCTTCATTTCGGCCTGTTATTCAGGCACAGCTTATAACTCCTTCTCAGACTGTTACTCACCCTGTTTTAGTAGACTCTGGAGCTGATGAGAGTTTTATCGATTTGAGATTAGCTAAAAGATTACAGATTGAATTAATTTCTCTTCCCAAGCCGTTAGAAGCTCACGCTCTGGATGGACGCCTACTGTGTAGGGTGACTCACCGCACCTGTCCTATCAAATTGACTATTTCTAAGGATCATACAGAGAGTCTGAGTTTCTATCTCCTTAACTCTCCATCACACCCTCTCATTCTGGGTTTCCCATGGCTGTCAAAGCATAACCCTCACATTGACTGGTCCACAGGGAGAATATTGGGTTGGGACAAGAGGTGCTCTGTCACCTGCTCCTCTTCAGTAGCTACCTCAGAGGGTTACCACATTTCTGATGTATTGTCTCCTATCAGCCTTGGACTCACTGCGGTTCCAGGCAGCTCTGCTACTTCTGAACCAGCATCGCTGGACTCCGACTTCCCGGATCTCTCCGGGGTTCCTCCGTGCTACCTCGACTTCAAGGAGGTTTTCAATAAGACCCGGGCCTCTGCTCTACCTCCTCACCGACCTTATGACTGTGCCATTAATCTGTTACCAGGTACTTCACCTCCTAGGGGGCGCCTGTATTCCTTGTCTACACCAGAGGTAGAGACCATGAGGAAATACATTGAATCCTGTCTGTCTACGGGACTCATTCGTCCATCCTCTTCTCCTGCCGGTGCAGGATTATTTTTTGTCGACAAGAAGGATAAGTCTCTTCGTCCCTGCATTGACTACAGAGGGCTTAACGACATCACCATCAAGAACAGGTATCCTCTCCCTTTGATGTCCTCTGCTTTTGAGTTGTTGGGGAACGCCAAGATCTTCACCAAACTGGATCTAAGAAACGCATATCATCTGGTGAGGATAAGGGAGGGGGACGAATGGAAGACTGCCTTCAACACTCCTAGTGGCCACTATGAGTACCTTGTGATGCCCTTTGGATTAACCAATGCCCCAGCTGTGTTCCAGGCCCTGGTCAATGATGTCCTCCGAGACATGCTTGACCGTTATGTTTTTGTGTACCTAGATGACATCTCATTTTTTCTCCAGATGAGACGACACACGTTCAGCATGTCCGGCAAGTTCTGCAACGCCTTCTCGCCAACCAGCTGTTTGTTAAAGCAGAGAAATGCGAGTTTCATGTTCCCTCCGTCTCGTTCCTGGGGTTCATTGTCTCTAAGGATAATATTGAGATGGACCCTACTAAGGTCAGTGCAGTGACAGAATGGGCTACTCCGTCTACTCGCAAGCAATTACAACGCTTTCTGGGCTTCGCTAATTTTTATAGGCGATTTATAAGAAATTACAGTTCGGTTGCTGCTCCCCTGCATTCTCTGACCTCTCCCATCAATAAGTTTCAGTGGTCTCCCTCAGCGGAACGAGCCTTCCAGAGGCTGAAAGAAATCTTCACTACTGCTCCTGTCCTCACTCTTCCTGATCCCCACCTACAGTTTGTGGTTGAGGTTGACGCCTCCGATGTCGGAGTTGGTGGCATCCTCTCTCAGCGTTCACCTAAGGACAACAAACTCCATCCCTGCGCCTTCCTCTCCCGAAAGCTCTCTCCTGCTGAGAGGAATTATGATGTTGGGAATAGAGAGTTGTTAGCCATCAAGGTGGCTCTGGAGGAGTGGCGTCACTGGTTGGAGGGAGCAGAGGTTCCTTTCCTGGTGTGGACCGATCATAAAAATTTAGAATACATCCGTTCTGCTAAACGGCTAAATTCTAGACAGGCCAGGTGGACCCTGTTTTTCACTCGGTTTAAATTCTCTCTGTCTTATCGCCCTGGCTCTAAGAATGTTAAACCTGATGCACTTTCCCGCCTGTTTGATCCTAGCTCTGCTCCCAGATCCCCCTCCAACATCCTACCTCCATCCTGTGTGATAGGGGCGGTCACGTGGGGAATCGAAGAGGAGGTCAGACAGGCTATTGTTAACTGTCATGTGCCGGAGGGCTGCCCCCCAAACCGGTTGTTTGTTCCTGTGCTCCTTCGTTCCCAGGTCATCCACTGGGCCCACACCTCCCTGGTTTCCTGCCATCCTGGAGTACGACGAACACTCTTCGTCGCCGGGCAACGGTTCTGGTGGCCATCCATGAAGAAAGAGGTCGAGGAGTATGTGGCGGCCTGCTCGGTGTGTGCCCGGAACAAGGTTTCCCACCGCCCTCCCTCGGGTCTGCTTCAGCCGCTTCCTGTGCCCCAACGTCCTTGGTCTGACATCTCTTTAGACTTTGTCACTGGGTTACCCTACTCTGAAGGTAATACCACAGTCCTAACAGTTGTGGACAGATTTTCTAAGATGGTGCATTTTATCCCCCTGCCCAAACTGCCTTCTGCCAAAGGGACTGCGGAGGCAGTATTGTCCCATGTTTTCCGCATACATGGTTTTCCCAGGGATGTGGTGTCAGATCGAGGACCGCAGTTTATTTCGCAATTCTGGAAGGCTTTCTGTTCTCTCCTTGGTGCCACGGTCAGTCTCTCGTCAGGATACCATCCCCAGTCTAATGGTCAAGCGGAACGACTGAACCAGGAACTGGAGACGGGACTACGCTGTCTAGTCTCACAGAATCCAACCACTTGGAGCAAACACCTTATCTGGGTGGAGTATGCGCACAACACGTTACCCAGCTCTTCTACTGGTCTGTCTCCTTTTCAGTGTGCTTACGGCTACCAGCCACCGCTGTTCCCTGACCTGGAGACGGAGGTCAGCGTCCCCTCTGCACAGAAGTTCATCCACCGTTGCCGGCGCATTTGGAAGGGAGCCCGGAATATGCTCCTGAGAAGCGCGGCCCAGTCTAAGAGGATGGCCGACCGACGACGGATTCCCGCTCCCACTTACCAGCCTGGTAATAAGGTCTGGTTGTCCACACGTGACCTCCCCCTGCGTGTGGAATCCCGTAAGTTGGCTCCCCGGTTTGTGGGACCATTCCCAGTGGCTAGTATTATTAACCCTGTTGCAGTGCGCCTCAAGCTCCCAAGGTCGATGAAGGTTCATCCCACTTTCCATGTGTCCCGGGTCAAGCCAGTTAAGGAGAGTCCTTTGGTTCCCCCCGCTAAACCTCCTCCCCCTCCCAGGATGATCGATGGTGGTCCTGTTTTCACAGTGAAACGTCTTCTGTCTGTTCGGCGTCGCGGCCGCGGACGGCAGTATCTGGTGGACTGGGAGGGTTACGGTCCTGAGGAGAGGTCATGGGTATCTACCAGTAACATCATGGACCCGTCCCTCATCCAGGATTATCATCGTCTCCACCCTGACCAACCTGGGACGTCAGGTGCCGTCCCTAGAGGGGGGGGTACTGTCAAGTCTCGCCCTGTTAGATAGTTTATGTTCCCCCAGTGTTGTCATTAGCTATGTTCTGTGTTGTGTTTGTTTACTCATCTCTCCTCTCGTTTCAGACACGTCACGCCCTACCCTTGTGTGTGCTCCGCTCTGTTGATTGTCTGTCTCGTCATGATTGTTGTCACCTGTCCAGTCATGATTGTTGTCACCTGTTCCTCATCACCTTGTGTGTATATAGTCTGTGTGTCCCTGTCTCTCGTTGCCAGTTCGTCTTAGTTTCTTTATGTCTCTAGAGTTCCAGCGTTTTTCAGTGTTCTTTGTTCTCTTGTTGCCGACCTTGGATTGCCTAACGGATTACGTCTCTGCCTTTCCCCTGTCCGGATACCCTGCCTCATCTTGGACTGACTACCCGTGTACCGAACTCTACCGTACGTTCAACGGATCACGCCTCTGCCTTTCCCCTGTCTGGATACTGTGCCTCAACATCGACTGCCTGCCTGTGTACCGACCCTGGACTGTTATAACTACGAACTCTGATTGTGTACTTGTTTATGGACTGCCGTTACGTGTACAAATATCAGTAAAGGAATTATATTGCACATACCTCTGTCTTGTCGTGCGTTTGGATCCACAGTCGCAACTGAAAGCATTACACAGAGAGCTTTCTAGCAACCAACAAGTTACAAGTAGGATAAACATATTAGCGAAATCTGCGTTGTCGACAGACCATCGTTTTGACTGGAGTTTTGATGTGCTTGTTAGCACCAAGTGGATTACCTCATCTACAATACATATGGGCTTGGACTCAAATCACTAGTAGGCCTACTTCACGATCTTCTATGGTTACCAGCAGATAAGGTAAATAATAATCGCCATATTTGCTTTAATGTTTTATAGAGTAAGAGGCTATGTGTAGGCTATTAGCTAATCAGAAATGTTGTAGATGCCAGAGTTGGCAACTATGGCTCAGATTTAGGTTGTTATCCATCAACATTCATTTTACAACTTACATTAGTTTCGTTGTCATTCGACTCGAAAATCTCTGGCTCAATTTGGCAAAGCACTACTGCTCTCTCCAGGGTAAACATACGTGTACCTCTCGGTGCTGTCATTTTGCCAATCTGGCTGGCTGAGGTAATCGAGTGATTAGAGAAGGCTACAAAGTGGAATACTAAGCAGTTTGTAGCGGGAAAAATTGAGAGTGAAATGTAACAAATTATACTGTATAATTACCAATGTCACAAATAGCTTAGCGGTAATATGAATAGCTTAAATGGGATGGCTACATTAGCCAGCTAGTTAGGAGAATCTCCGCTCTCTTTCTCTTATATCATCCTGTTCTGCAGCGAAGGCACATCACGTAATAACGTTATTATTTCTCAAAATAGTTAAATACAAATATATATATAGCTTTTAAGATAAAAATATGTCCAATAAGGCTTAAAGAATTAAATCAGGTGTGTAGATGAAGTTCAGCAACAGCATTTCTAGTGTTTATATCCATGATTGTATGCTGGTCGTCGCTGGCCGTCAACTGCCGTTACAGGAGAATACAGAGCTTCGCCTTAGTGGGTGACGTCACAATGGCTCAACCTTCCCCATGTTAGTCAATGAGAGAAAAAGGGGATGAAAAAGAGGGATAAAAAAGGAGTGGCAAAGAGTATCGCCACGAAAAGTCATAGCAGCTTGCACCGGATCGGGCCGGACGTTTTGGTGTTTGAATGGCGTCTCTAGCTCAATCGGGCGAGGAGTAGTTAGCTGCAAGAAAAACGTACGGAATAAATAAAGAAAACTTGACGATAACAATACTGTGCTTCCCTTCGGGCAAGCACACTAACTAGAAAATGCATTTCCTGAAGGAAATACCAGTGCATGAAATGCAAAAGTTTGGAAAGGAAGAAGAAAAGAAAGAAGAGTGGAAGAAGGAAAGAAGAAAGGAAAGAAGAGTGAAGAAAGGAGAGAAGAGAGGATGAAGGAAAGAAGAGTGGAAGAAGAAAAGAAAGAAGAGTGAAGAAAGGAAAGAAGAGTGAAAGAAGGAAATAGTAGTTGAAGGAGAGTGAAGAAAGGAAAGAAAAGTGGAAGAAGGAAAGAAGAGTGAAAGAGAAAAAGAGATTGAAAATATTGAAAAAAGGAGATAAAAATGGAGTGAAGAAGAGATATTGAGTGTGAGAGAAAGTAGACTGAGAGGGATAGAGAGAAAAAAAAGTAGAGAATGGAAGGTGTCTTAATGTTCCTAGTTACAGTTAAATTGAGAGGGACAGAGAAGAGGTTCCTTGGATTTGGCGCAGGTGTCAGTGAAGCACAGGTGCAAGCCAGTTTAAAGACCCTATTATGATGTCATAATGGCCTAATGTAAGTCAATGGGAAAATTTAGATTCGTTTTTATTTAATATCTTAAAAAATATAAAGTTTAGAAAAGTGAAAAATACATAGCATAAGTGTCCTTTACAAGACCTACGCGACAAAGTTTGAATGAAGTTTCTACGTTAAGCGGTTCGGGCTGAATTAATCGCAGAAAAAGGTGAGAAGAATAACTAGAAAATGCATTTCCTGAAGGAAATACCAGTGCATGAAATGCAAAAGTTTGGAAAGGAAGAAGAAAAGAAAGAAGAGTGGAAGAAGGAAAGAAGAAAGGAAAGAAGAGTGAAGAAAGGAGAGAAGAGAGGATGAAGGAAAGAAGAGTGGAAGAAGAAAAGAAAGAAGAGTGAAAGAAGGAAATAGTAGTTGAAGGAGAGTGAAGAAAGGAAAGAAAAGTGGAAGAAGGAAAGAAGAGTGAAAGAGAAAAAGAGATTGAAAATATTGAAAAAAGGAGATAAAAATGGAGTGAAGAAGAGAGATTGAGTGTGAGAGAAAGTAGACTGAGAGGGATAGAGAGAAAGATGGAGAGAGAAAAAAGTAGAGAATGGAAGGTGTCTTAATGTTCCTAGTTACAGTTAAATTGAGAGGGACAGAGAAGAGGTTCCTTGGATTTGGCGCAGGTGTCAGTGAAGCACAGGTGCAAGCCAGTTTAAAGACCCTATTATGATGTCATAATGGCCTAATGTAAGTCAATGGGAAAATTTAGATTCGTTTTTATTTAATATCTTAAAAAGTATAAAGTTTAGAAAAGTGAAAAATACATAGCATAAGTGTCCTTTACAAGACCTACGCGACAAAGTTTGAATGAAGTTTCTACGTTAAGCGGTTCGGGCTGAATTAATTGCAGAAAAAGGTGAGAAGAAGAAGAAGAAGCCTAGGAATAACAATACAGGGCATTTCATGCACTGTAATAAGAAGAAGAAGAAGCCTAGGAATAACAATACAGGGCATTTCATGCACTGTAATTAATGAAATAAAGGCCTTCTCATACAGGTATGTTTGCACCCCTTTTTTAAAAGATGTTCACAGAGCTTACCTGTTTTGATATACATGGACAGGGTGTTCCATAGCTTTGGTGCGTGATGCATGAACACAGCTTCCCCGCTTTGCTTGTGGAGTACTTTGGGCACAGTTTAAAGATCGACATTGGAGGATCTAAGGTGCCTTTGGTTGATAGGATATAAAGAGTTCAGATACGTATGAAGGTGCTATGCCATTTAGAGACATGGGTGATAAACCAGCATTAGAAGATCGCGGGTTTTTGAAAGCAAGTATTTGACAAGAGAGTTTGTAATATAACTTGATCCTAGCCCATTAGGGGCTTTGTTTATAAAACTAATTGTAAAGGTTTTTTGGAAGCCAGTGCAGAGCAGCTTAAACTGGACTAATGTGCTCTCTCCTCTTGGTTCTGGTGAATAGCTGAGCTGCAGAGTTTTGAAAGAGCTGAAGCCTCTCAGTTTTTTTTTTCGGGAGGCCAGTTAGAATTGCATTTCAATAATCAAGCCGGCTTGAAATAAAGGCATGTATCAGTTTTTCAGCCTCTTTTTGAGTATTTATACCATTGAGTCAGGTAGAATACAATAGGGGAGAGGGTGACCACACCCTTTGATAAGAGGAAGGGGAAGACTGGGGGGGTTCACCTATAAGGGGGGGGGGTTGATAACTGTTTTGCATCCAAATATTGCTGTTCAGTGCCTTATCATCTAGGTTGGGTTTCTTTAGTAAGGGTTTTACCACAGCTTTTTTGAAGGCATCTGGGAAGATGCCTGTTTGAGGAGATGTATTCATTATCTTCAGGACAGTGACTTGAAACACTGTTGAATACCCGCTTAAAAAATGCTGTTGGTACAGAGTCAATACATGAGGTGGACCGTGGAGGAGTTGCAGTAACAGTCTTACAAAGATCCACCAATGTGATGCAGGTGAAATTTTTAATGGTTGCATCTTTTTCACTGTGTTTTTGGAGGCCATCTGCATTCACATCAGAAATAATACTAAAGGGTTAGATAAACTATATCTCTGCAGAGTTTAATTGTCTATCTTATGTTATGCATTTTATGTATTCTATTTTTCATCTTAAATCTATATGCCGTCTATCCCTTTTTTATGTTCATTTTATTTGATGCACTCCATCCTAGTTTTTATGTTTTATGTTTATTTGATGCCAATTTTTATGGGGATCTCCGTGAAATTTCTTTGGGCACGTCATTTCTTAATGTTAAGCCGTTTGAGCGGCATTGTTTTGTATGAAAGGTTACAAATAAAAGTTTATATTATTATTACTGAATATACTTTTTGGGGAGACCAGTAAAAGGTGCTTTGCAGTAGTGTAACCTACTAGTGATGAAGGCAAGGATTAGTTTCCCAATATCTTGTTGTGTTAAAAAGGGGTTTGATGTCTACCTCTGTATCTAAGATGACACCTTGGTTTGTTATTTTTTATTTGACCTGGATTCCAAGATTACTAAGAACGGTGTCTCTCTTTGATTTTGGTCCAACCAAGAGTACCTCTGTTTTAGCTTTAAAAAATCATCACTCATCCACTACTAGTCAGTGGAGGCTGTAAGGGAGCAACAGCCATCTGGGTTTCTCTGCCAGTAATGTACTAGTTTAGAACATTATCAGAGAGACCCACTTCAGAGGGCGGTGAATTCAATTTGATATAGGTTTAATCAGATTAGAGTCCCTGGGAATCAACCCATGATCTTGGTGTTTCTATTACAAAGTCCTGTTACAAAAAGGCAAGTTTCACCACTTTGCAGCCATCTTGGCAATGCCACCAGTCAGCTATTTTGGACAAACAAGATCAGGCTCCTATTGAAGGGACAAGGATGTTGTTAGTTTAATAAATACATGTATATCCAATGATACAATATATCTCATTCCTAGTGGTAATTTTAGTGTTATTTGGAAAACGTGAGAAGTTTTAAACACTTCTCATGTGTATTCTGTTCCTGGCCTACATGAGGTGTGAGAGAGCCCTCAAACTTCCTCCTTGACCAGAGACGCAGTCCTTAGTTTTCCTCAGCCTCATGCATAGATCTTGAATCTTTGATCATGGCTGGATTTCTGACACCCCTGTATCTCTGTGAGCAAATGTAGTCCAGACCTGGAGACTCCCAGGAAGAGATAGGAGCCATTGGGTGACAACCCGACACTCCCCCCCTTGCTTGCCTCCTTAAAATATTATTGATGTATTTTAGTTTTGAACTGTATATATATATATATATATTTAAAAGTAAATAGTTCAAGGTTTCTGTGGATGTTCTTTTTATGTGTCTAGGACAAAAACTTGCAGAGCTTTAAAGGCATATTGACAACAAGGAAATAAATGCCTAATTATGTATGGAATAAATACAAGGAAAGGAGTGGGAAACAATCCTTATGATACAAATAATCTTATAATTTTTTTTTAATGTTAATCTCATTTCTCAGCTGTTTGGATGAGGAGTGTAGCAGCCCGACTCGTTCCCCAATCTCTGAGCTCACAGCAGACAGTGACTGTATAATTAGTGCCTGGCGTCAGGCCAGTAAGAGTTGTGCTGCATGACTCTGTAGAGGTGGTCTGTAGTTCAGTCTCTTCACTGTGGTAGGAGATCAGGAAACTGTGTGGAAACCCTCATAACCGGCCAAGATTCCAACTAAGATTAGCAGATAAAACATGTATTAGTGATGAACAAAATGTAATCTCAGATAACATTCTGTAATTTGTCTCTGCTGACTTATATTGAGCCACTGTTCATGACTTTTTACTTTGCACTTGGATCACTGTTGGGTCCGCCGTCAAAGGACACAGGCAGCCACTTGAATGTGGAGTGGGTCAATAAGTAGCTGCCCATGTCTTTGAGTGTGGACCTCCGTTTCCTCCTGATTATATACCATTCATGGAGGGTAATGTGCTGTCTGAGTCTGTGTGTACACGTGTGTATGCATTCACATGCTTCTGAAACTTAAGGAAAAGCACAGGCTTGTTTGGATTGTATGGAGGAGCATAATAGCTTGCTCTAATCTCTTACTATACTTCTGATCATTGAAAATATATAGGTATTTGAACTTAAAGAAATCAGATATGGAAATGGAATGGAATGGAAAAACTCCCAGCCAAGAGTCTCATACCTGTTCTGACGGTTTTAGAGATGGGCTTGCTCTGGCCTCCTTTTAGTACTTTGGAAACACTAATGGTGTATTCTGCCTCCCTTTCCAACCCAGTCCAACGATGTTGAAGAGATCTAGTGGAAATGGTGTTTAGACATCCTCCATCTCTGTGGAGGGCCAGTAGGAAGGAGGCCTGAACAACTCCCTCCGGTTTGCTCCACTTCACAAGCACTGTTGTGGGATCCACAGCCACAGTAAAACCCTCGGGTGGAGAAATATCTTAGAAAAACAAAATACTTCATTATTTAACTGAGGTATCTTTAGATTAAAACAATGTTTCAAAACAGCTGGTAGGTTTATTAGTTCTGAGTGTTAAATCACAATGACTTGAATGAGACATCTGGGTTTTGCATCACATATTAATTTAATTTCAACGACACCTTATCCTACTCAGAAAGCTATCTCTATACAGTATCTACTGTATGAATAAAGTAACAGAAACAAACCTGTGCGGACGGTTGCAGACACACATGAACTCTGTCTGCCATCATCACTGAGGGTGGCCACACTAAACAGGTACACCTCTCCTGGAGTGAGCTCCTGAACTTGTAGTATCAGGTCTGGCATTTCAAGATGCTCCTGTCTGCCATCACCCGACCATGTGACCCTGAATCTGTGGGGTCCAGCCTGCCCCTCAGGAGGTCCCCAGCTCAGACACACAGAGTCTGGCTTCACTGAGGGGAACTCAATGGGCCCAGGAGGAGGTACAACTGGGAATGAAGATCAGTGCAATGATCATGAACCTTTTATATACTTATACTCATGATATCGGTGTTGTGTTTACCCTGGTCTACTTTGGGTAGAGGACATCACAAAATATGTAGCCCATAAATCCCAGTTGAATGATTTAAAATCAGTAACATTTTAAATTGTTGCAGAAATAATAGATATAAAGTATACTTAAAAATTGCAATTTACCTGTCTCATTTTCCATCTCTAATTTATTCTTTTGCATATTTGATGTTTTCTTCTGCAGATGCTGAGTATAAGAAAAAGCATAAGATAATGTTAAACATAACATAGAGGGGTTTTGTGCTTCCATATACTGTACCTGCTCTCTCACACACCGGCAATATATTTCGAGTTTCCATCCTGCTGTGAAACAGTTTGGTAACCAACCAATATAACGAATGTTAAACATCGCAAAACTCTTACCTCTCTCTTTTTTTCTTTTCCCACACCAATTGTACTTACCTCTCAACCAAGTGTTGTGATTTCAGGTGTCGAGATGGCAACGAAGTTCTTAGATTTCCGGACTTCCTCTGGATAGAGTGATCAGTTTATACCAGTTTATATCAATTTGTTCGAGCATTAAAAAAAAGCGTGGAATTTGAAGGCGGGACCTTTTTCGATGACGCCGACCTGCACACTCGCTAGACTGTTCCATTGTTTGTTCTCTGAATGCTACAAATGCAGTAGAACCGATACTGTGCGTCTTTCCTCGGCCCAGATTGACACTGATGTGTCGCAGCCAACGGAAGATTTACCACAGCACATAACCTGAATAAATGACCTTCAGTAAGAAATATATTTAAAAAAGGGCTTAGCCTAACAGTGGTGATTTTTGTAGTTCTATTTAACTGACACTAGAATAAAGAACAGCTGAATTGTAAATATAATAATAACTAGAAAATGCATTTCCTGAAGGAAATACCAGTGCATGAAATGCAAAAGTTAAGAAAGGAAGAAGAAAAGAAAGAAGAGTGGAAGAAGGAAAGAAGAAAAGAAAGAAGAGTGAAGAAAGGAAAGAAGGAAAGAATAGTTGAAGAAGGAAAGAAGAAAAGAAAGAAGAGTGAATGAAGAAAGGAAAGAAAAGTGAAAGAAGGAAAGAAGAGTGGAAAAGGAAAGGAAAGAAGAGTGGAAGAAGGAAAGAAGAGTGAACAAGAGTGGCTCTGGATAAAGAGAAAAAGAGAGTGAAAATATTGAAAAAAGGAGATAAAAATGGAGTGAAGAAGAGAGATTGAGTGTGAGAGAAAGTAGACTGAGAGGGATAGAGAGAAAGATGGAGAGATGGAGAGAAAAAAAAGTAGAGAATGGAAGGTGTCTTAATGTTCCTAGTTACAGTTAAATTGAGAGGGACAGAGAAGAGGTTCCTTTGATTTGGCGCAGGTGTCAGTGAAGCACAGGTGCAAGCCAGTTTAAAGACCCTATTATGATGTCATAATGGCCCAATGTAAGTCAACGGGAACATTTTGATTCGTTTTTATTTAATATCTTAAAAAGTATAAAGTTTAGAAAAGTGAAAAATACATAGCATAAGTGTCCTTTACAAGACCTACGCGACAAAGTTTGAATGAAGTTTCTACGTTAAGCGGTTTGGGCTGAATTAATCGCAGAAAAAGGTAACAAGAAGAAGAAGAAGCCTAGGAATAACAATACAGGGCATTTCATGCACTGTAATAATAACTTTATTTATAAAGCACCTTTCATGTAAAAGAATGCAGCTCAAAGTGCTTTACAGCAAATACATTATGTGCACAAAGAAATTACATGCACATAAAAATAAACATAAAACATGAACATTTGAAATTGAACACATAAAATGTATAGCAAAAGAAAATAAAACTCTGCAGAGATATATTTAATCTAAAACCCTTAATAGCACAAGTAAGATAAAAGTAAGACACAAACAAAATATATAATTACATTGAATTAAACGTTTATATATATATATAGCTAGTTAAAGGCTAATGTGAAGAGGTACATTTTTTGTTTTCTTTTAAGGATGTTAAGAGAGCTGCATTTCTTTCCAAAATATTTTGTCATGTAAATACGTACTTGCAAATATCTACTGATGACTGTTGAGCTATTTTTTATTATATAAATAATAAAACCAGTGAAGCAGTTTTTTTATTCTATGTGAAAAATATATAACATTTATGACAAAATTTGTGTTTCGGGTGTGTCTGTCATTAGAGGGCACTGTTATTTGCAGTTTTACATAGTAATACTTTTTCAAAAGCACAGTAATGCCTGTATAGCAACTCAATCATCAAGGACTTGAAGTCATAAATGGCAGTTAACCTATATAGTTAACTTTCAGACCAAACTGAAGGTAAGCAGCACCTGCTCACTTGGGTTTGTGCGTCAAAGTGAGATGATCGACAAGGCTCAGGCAGGTGCACAGACATTTTGGGGGGCAGGTGCTCAAACCAAAAAAAGGGGCACCCATCGCCAAAATTATTTAGAAAATTACAAATAATTATAATAAATAAATATATAAAAAACACAGTAGGATATTTTCTCCATCATTTGTTTTACTAGTTGATGGCCTGATCCAAGATAAAAGGGAGCTGCTACCCTGAGCTGCTTGCTGCAGTTCCCTGTCCTTCTGCTTTTGGAGTCTCTCTTTTCTTGGCATTATGCTGCAAATTTTGTAAATGAGATCAATCAATCAATGTTGTGCATAATAATCAAGAGTGACACATATTCTATATAAAGCTGACAACACAGTACACACACATTGTTTTACTGTTTTCTTACAGAATTGAAGCATAAGCAGCATTACACTAATAATATGCCACAATATACCTCACCAGACATGTTGCTCAACTTAAGACCTACTTTTCATTTCAACAACTACGATTTAAAAAAAACTAGTGAACTTGTCTAATTTGTAGAACATTAAAACTACCCTTTAAATGATCTGCCTGTCTGTCTGTCTGTCTGTCTGTCTGCCTACCTGTATCTCTCTCCCACTCTTCATTAAACATGACAAACGTCAGTAAACAGCTGGACAAGGATTTGAAATCACGTTTTTGTTTGTTTATTTTTTATGGAAACGTCGGACCAGTTGCAACGTAATGTTTTCAGTGGCGCTAATGTTGTGGTTAATTTATCACCAAACAACGTTGGGGGATTGCAAAAATACCGTCATTACCTGTTTGTCTGATGCTGCGGGTCAGAGAAGAAGTTTTGGCCTTGCACTCAACACTGCATGAGCACTAGGAGGAGGAGGGAGGGGCGAGGCTGGGGCTTGTAAGTGCCGCGGAGCATGCCGTGGCGAAATTTTCACAAGAACTCAAATAAATGCTCTGTCAGATATCAAAACACATTCTAGGGGAATTGATGACAGAGAGAGTAATTTTGATTCTAAAATATTGATGAATGAAGACAAATTTGGGCTCCAGCAGAAGGGGCACTTTCAGGGCAAAAGGGCAGGTGCTTGAGCACCACTAGGGGTCTATCTGTGCACATGCCTGACAAGGCTATTTATCAACAAGGCTGTTTATCAACAAGGCTATTTATCAACAAGGTTGTTTATCAACAAGGCTGTTTATTGTGTTGGAAATCTGATAATATCCAGTCAAATGAAATCAGTCTTATAATAAGAGTAAGTAAGTATAACGTTTATTCTTCTTCTGCAGAAGGATCAGTAACAGAAAGAGTGAACAGCAAGCAGTCTGTGAGAATCGGAGGAATTCTCTCACAGGCAGTTTCTATGTAACAGAGTTACAGAGATGAGAAGAACAGGGAGTATCACTGTTCCAGCACACTATATTCTCAAGGACAGAACAAACAATCACCCCTGTTCTCCTCAACTTCACATGTTTTACACGATAACACTTGCAATTCGTATAATTTGTAATATATTATCAACAAGGCTGTTTATCAACAGAGTTCATGAGTTCATCAGAGTTCATGATCACGGTTTAAGAAGGCTTTAGTCCTCACCTTTTAATGTTTAAATGACCAATAATCCCTAATCTACTGTATGTGTCCAGAGTTCTCACTAAGTCCCTGATGTATGTTCCTCCTGTTTATTTGTCCAGAGTTCTCACTGAGGTTTAGTGGCCGACCTCTCATAAGAAGCTTATAAATGGTCTTTCATTGTCCTTATGAATGCTGAGTTGAGGTGGCTTGTCAGTATTGTGACAGCCTTAGCTCAGAATAATTCTTAAAACAGGACTCAAGTCAAATGCCCTGCTTTTGCCTCTTTTTCAGTGTGCGTGATTCATTAAAGTTTTTCTCCATTGCTTTGGATCATTTCAGGAAACAGAAATGACATTCTCAAAAATTTGGCATTTGGCAAAATAGCCTATATGGTTCAGCACAACATAGATCACCTTCAAAAGGTCATATCTCACCCAAAACAGTTTACCCAAGCTTCAAAACCAAATCATTTTCTCATATGAATAGTCGTTGCCCCAAAAATGAAAGGTTCCTTCTTGATTGCTGTGGCTCATCTCTCGAAAAAAAAAAGCACATTCTCAGGGCTTTAAATACATTTGCCAAAATGACCTAGATAGTTTAGCAAAACACTATGGTACACCTGCAAAAGGTCATATCTCTCCCAAAACAGACAACTCATCAGTCAAAACGAATTCCTTTTCTCATACAAATAGTCAGTGCCCCCAAAATGAAAAGTCCCTTTGGCATTGTTTAAACTCTGCAGGTCAAAACGTTTAGATGTTTTGTCAGTATGGCAGTGGACCATAGAAATATCCCTCAAGTGCACATTTCAATCTTGGCTCAGTCTTTTGACACTGAGGGCCTGATTTACTAATATGCGAGCGCTTCTTAATCTGCGTTCGCAAATTAACGCACGGTGTTTTTGCGCATTTTACTTGGTATTTATCAAGCCAGATCTGCGCTGGGCAAACTGTGCTTACTCCGCCCTTTAAAGAGCCTGATTTACTAAGATTGATTTGCGAACGCATCTTTGCCAGGCGCACATTAACGCACGGTGATTCCCCGCATTTTCCGTGATATTTATCAAGCCAGATACGCGCTGGGCAATCATTATTTAGCGCACCGTTAAAAGACTGGAGAACTTGCCAGCAAGTTACTGCCACCATGGAGATTCGAGGAAGAAAAAATTAAGGTTCAGCGAATAGATAGCGAATAGATAGCGAGATAGATATATTGGTTCACGTTCGCTCAATCACTGAACCTGATTCAATGGGTTATATTGTTGTTTTGCCCGCCATCATCTACAGCGAGATGTTTAAAAAAAACACGATTATAAATAATATGCTATTGGTGGCATTAATGCATAAACTGTCTATTATAACAATATATATGTGTACATGGCGAGATTAATACGTTCTACAAGGGACATGGGTTCACTACAATATATCCCCACTGAAACAAATACATTTACCAAGTAGACAGGCCTCTCCAAAATCACCGTTGCTCAATCATGGATAAATGGCACTATTCCGAAAGATAAAGCTGTCATGGACAGACCACTTCCACGTAAGTAATGGTCATGTTGGCATCACATATGACCTGGACATTCATTGAATATGTGTGCTTTCTGTTTCGGTAAACGTGTTCGCGGATTGAAGGTGGGACTGTTTGCAAGTGGGTGCGATCAATTTCTCCAATTACGTTCGGAAAGTTTAATTTCATATATGTGAATATATGAATTATACGAGTTGAAACAAATATTTCTGTTCGCTGTCTCTGTCTATGTCTTTGCCTTGCTGCTGCCATATCAACGTTTTCAGACTCAGTGGAAATGCGTTTGGTTAAGACGTGCTTTTATGAGGCGGAGAATTAGCCTGCAAATCAGAGATGTGCGCTCGCCGGGCAGTTTAGTAAATACCACGCAGTTCATCATTAGGCGCACTCCTCCCATTAAATAGCGCTACACGCCTACGTTACCACCCACGTTTCCGAACCATCCCACCTGTTTGCAGGTACACACCCTCAAAGCGTTAATATGCGCTGCGCCAGCTTAGTAAATACCGTTTTTCGTTACGACCGCTATTTTACGCCAGAAAATGGGCGCAATCCTGTTAGTAAATCAGGCCCTCTGAATGTTTACTGCAGTAGATGTTTTCTTTCCAGAATACTTTGTGTATCAAACAGAAAAAATAATAATTTAAGCGTAGCCTACAAGGTAGTACTCATACTGCACTCATACTGCCATGGAAATTGTTACAGTTATTGCCATGCATCGACATCGTGGTTAAAGTAACATAAGAAAATGTGTATAGCACAATATACTGTCATACAATAAGCACATCAAAACTAAAATTATGTATAGCCTACACTAACAACACAACCTGGAGCTTCTGGGTATTGTATGGGCCAAGACTGGTAATGTGGGTGACTACACCATTCTCTAAAATGGCATCACACATGGTGATGTTGCCCCCGCGCTGGCCTGGGAAATCCACCGTTGCTCCTATTTTGACAGTGGAGTGAACTATTTTGCAGGTGATGATGTACACAAGGAAATTATGCCAACATGTTTTGCAGAGAACAGCGACTTGACTGAGAAACAACAGTCAGTTTTGACCAGCAAGATATATTCAATTGGTAATTGGGCTTACGGAAGGCAATTGAACCTAACCATTTTCAAAGATGTACTACATCATTTGAAATGTGTGCAAACTGTAGGCAATTGTACTTGTCATTTACAAGGTGTGCAAATACAATTGCAATGTGATTAAAGGAATGAGAAATTCCAATCTGTTGTGAACAAGTGCCCAGTGGTTTGAAGGTTTGCACGTGTTGTTTTCGAGAATGTCATTTCTGCTTCGTGAAATTACCCAAAGCAATGGAGAAAAACTGTAAAATACACAGGCTTGGGGAGTAATGGACTACATGGAACTGTACACATGTACTGTGTGTATGGTCTTATTTATATATACGTATTTTGTATGTGTGTGTGGTTTGTCTGTTTGTGTGGACGGCATCAGCTAAAACTGTGTGGCCCCAGGCAAGCGCTTCATGGCCATGGACAACCTGTCCGGGGGGCCATCGCCGCCCTTGCTCTCGTCTTCGCCATTCACAGGTGTGCTTCGTAACGCAAACTGTGTTGCACTGTACGTCAGGCTATTTGAGAATGTTTGAGATTCAAGTGTGTGGACTGTGTTGCACACTGTACGTCAGGCTATATGAGACTGTTTGATATTCAAGTGTGTGTACTGTGTTACACTGCCCCCTGGTGGTGTGTAGGTGACAGGGTTCATAAGGGAGCAGTGCCGGGAGAACTTCCAGGTGATCGTCATCTCACTCAAGGAGGAGTTCTACTCCAAAGCAGACGTACTGCTGGGCAGGCACGTGCACAGACATTTTGGGGGGCAGGTGCTAAAAAAAAAAAGGGCACCCATCACCAAAATTTTTAATGAAATTAAATCTCTCTCGCTCTCTGGCTTCCACTCCCTTAACGTCTGATACATCAAATGATGTCTTGGGTGCATTTTTTCTGTAATTGGTCCACCTCACCATGCTTGTGCATCAAATCTGAACTTGGGGAATACTCCAGCCACCCATTTTTAGAAAACCAATGCTTTTGGAATGACCGCCCTTCATAATTTTTTGGGAGGAAAAATTCTGGTTGTCGTTGTAAAACAGGCAAAACGAAGAGATACATAAATATCACGTTAAACAATGAGGGACAAGGATAGCATGACCCCGAGAGCTAGCATAGTTTACCTGCTATTTTCTAGCTGTGAATTCTCATGACATTTATAAAACAAACATTCAACATACTCTCGAAATTGTTTAAACGGCATTTATACAACACAAAATATGCACTTTCAGACAAATAATGTCATTAAACCTGACAAACGTCAGTAAACAGCTGGACAATGCTTTGAAATCAAGTTAGTTGTCTGTTTATTTTTTTAAGGAAACGTCGGACCAGTCCGGTTTTCAGACGTATTGTTTTCAGCGGCACTAATGTTGTTAATTTATACAACGTCGGGGGATTGCACAAACACCGTCATTACCTGTTTGTCTGATGCAGGTCAGTGAAGAAGTAGGCTGAACCTGTTGGCCTGCCGCTCAACATTGATGTGGGGGATGAGGAGAGAGGGGCGCGGAGGGGGCTTGTGAGCACCGCAGATCATAGGCAAAGAATACTTATTCTATGTCTATGCCGCGGAGCATGTCGGGGCGAAATTCTCACAAGAACTCCAAATAAATGCCCCCTCAGGTATCAAAACACATTTGGGGAAATTGATGACGAGAGACTAATTTATATTCTAGAAATATTGATGATTGAAAAAAAAATTGGTCTCCAGAAAAAAAGGGCACTTTTACTCAACCAGGGCACAAGGGCTGGTGCTTGAGCACCAGTTGGGGTCTATCTGTGCACGTGCCTGCTGCTGGGTGTGTACTCTGAGGTAAGACACACACACACACACACACACTCACACACACACACTCACACACACACACACAGACACACACACAAACACACACACACACACACACACACACAAACACAAGGACATACATGAAAAAACTCAGAAATGTGCATCTCTCTCATGAACACACAAACACACACAAATGGCTTACAAGTTTTTGTAGTTGCAATACACATACTGTACATAAGCTTGAGAGCAGGGACGTGCAGTCATAGGAGGCACGGGTATGGAGGACCAAACCTGCCATATTTACAAATGAATGAATAAATAAATAAATGTCCACATCCATGCATTTAGACAGAAATAAATGGATAAATGTATTAAGTAATGCACAATTGTCAATCAATAGTTACTTATAATTTACATTTACGTATGTATTTATTTATTCATTCATATATTTATTCATACATTCATTAATTTATTTATTCATTTATTTATTTATTTATTTATTTATTTATTTATTTATTTATTTATTTATTCATTCATTCGTTGTTCCCAATATGATAATGAGAGGAGGCCAGTAGGCGTGGAAACTGACGTGGAAACTGACGTTCAGACCTTTTGCAATCAATCCAGAGCCTTGATAATACTGATTTAATGGCTTTGTATCAGATCGCCATGTTATTGCTCTCAGGTTGTGCTTATGCATACCATGGGATACTCAGGAGTAGGCTTCCCATTCAAAAAATTCTACAAAGATTTAAATATAAAAAGTTATTAATGGCCTTTTGGGACGTTTTGTTCAACATTGAACAAATAGGTGGCGTTTGCTATCGCTAGTAGCTAGGAGGATAGCTCAGACTGCAATTTTTCAAACAGTAACATTAGCATTTTGACGGTAACATTAACATTTTGATTTTAACATTAACACATTTGTTGGAGAGACTAGTTATGTACTTCTGATGGTAATAATACTAGTTGCCATGAACCACAACTGTTAGGGGATGTTCTCTCAACAAGATAGTTAGTCATCATAACTAGCGATAGATAGCTAGCTAACTGCAAGCAGCTTAATTTATTTTGGAGCAGACATATGAGTATTTTGCGATATATTGAGTTGGGAGTGGTGTCTCCCACACTGTTTAATCCACAACTGGCAACTTTCCTCATATGTTTTGGGCTTTGGAAATGCGAACAAAAACGACGTGTCCCTCTAATCTCTCAGGGTACCTTGTGTAAGATCTACAAGTCCCGTAGGCACTCTGGGGACGGCCCAGTGTTCCGAAAGGCCAATATTCCGAAATGTCAATATTGCGGGGGAAAAAAGTCCCCCGGGCATACTTTAGAACTAGTTTAAGTGGCACAAAACACACACATGTTTTAATTTGCGCAGCAGAGACGCCCATCGGGCTATCACGCAGATCACTTTTCCTAGGCAATATTTGTAGCCTGACGATGTCATACTCATAATTCTAGTCAGACCAAAAATTTTGTGGGCGGAGTTCAGGCTGGTATCCAGGCTACAATATTTGTTAACTTAGCCTACTATGGTTTTGAATATGGGGTACCTTTCCTGTGAAGGAAATCACCGTTATTGTAAACAAAGCACCTAGTGGGGCCGGCAAAGTGCTCAGTATCGTGCCAAATGCTCAAAATGATCGTATTTGGAGGATCATTATTGTGCACCTGGCAACACTGAGAGGGCTGTCGATGACCTATGACAGTTCTCTCTAGTCAGAGCTCGCGCAAGAGGTTGGAACATAAGGGAGATACCCTTTCCAAAACTTGTAAGGGTTTAAAAACGAGTTTGTGAAAGACCCAGAAACACAAATATCCGATGACGCAAAATCCCGTACAATTTTGGAATCCCAAAAATGTTTAGGTCTCGGAATGTCCGGGTAAAAGAGGACGTTTGGTCACCCTAAAGCACAACCTGAGAGCAATAACATGGCGATCTGATACAAAGCCATAGCATTAAATCAGTATCATCAAGGCTCTGGATTGATTGCAAAAGGTCTGAACGTCAGTTTCCACGTCAGTTTCCACGCCTACTGGCCTCCTCTCATTATCATATTGGGAACAACGAATGAATGAATAAATAAATGAATGAATAAATGAATGAATAAATGAATGAATAAATAAATGAATGAATGAATAAATATATGAATGAATAAATAAATACATACGTAAATGTAAATTATAAGTAACTATTGATTGACAATTGTGCATTAATTAATACATTTATCCATTTATTTCTGTCTAAATGCATGGATGTGGACATTTATTTATTTATTCATTCATTTGTAAATATGGCAGGTTTGGTCCTCCATACACGGGAGGCAGAGCCTCACCTGTCATTTTGAAAAGTAAAAAAAAAAAAATAATAATAATAATATATATTTATGTATTATAAAATAAATATTCATATTTCTCTAGTTATCTGTGTTACGAGTGTCATTTCTGCATGATTCCGATCATTTCGAGCATTTTTATTATCAAAATCGCTGAATTTGTTTCCGGTTCCCAGTGACAGTGATCAGCCAATGAACATGCACGTGCCGTCAAGGGAGGCAGATGCATTGCTGTCTATGGGCAGCTGAGCCAGTGCCGCACTAAAGATTGCGCAATCACTCCAAACTGGGTTTAACGCATGCATGCGCAAGCGTAGAACCTTTGAGTTGAGTTGAGTTGAAACGCATTGAAAAATATTGTTTAGTGAGGCAAACAGTACCACTGCTTCAAGAAGGGAGGCGAGCGAGAGCGCAATTGTCGAGTATATTTTGGTTCTAAAAGTCGGTCTTCTTCTACACTTGCTTGTATTGCTAAGCTGAAGCAGTTCAAAACTGGACTTGCAGTCCAAACGTGAAATGATTAATAATGGGAGACTAATGGCGGAGCTAAAATGTTTGCTTCAAACGACGGGACAGAAGGTATTGACATTTGCAGTGGAGTGTTTCAAGTTTCCCAACGGGACATATTCATGAAAAGGACAACGGATTTCTACTGAACTGTACACAACATAGTGGATTACTTTGGTTTCACCTCAAATTGACTGATAGGTGAAAAATCACCCTAGTTAGGTCAGGACTCCGGAGCTGCATGAAAGCACATTCATTAGACAGACAAACAACAACAATTACAATTGGGCTCCCCTCCCAGCCGAGGCTGACAGTGAAGCAATGATAAACCCTTCGCACAAGGTTTATAAAGTCAGAAGTTTAGCTTTCAGCAGGGATGATCACGTGGTGGATTTCTCACGTCCGAAGCTCCCTGTCTTGCAAGGATGGCAGCTTTGCACAAGGTCGGAAGACGCACAGTTCCTTTCTTATCTCCTCTGGTCTAAACATGCTCTTGTTCATATGCAGACTTAGTGGCACCTAATATTCTAGTTACACACACAGAGAGAAAAGCAATGCTCCTGCTTTCATAAGCACATGATTCATACAAGGAATATATTAAAACAAGGCACTTGATTATTATATTCTTAAATCATTAACAGTGTTTGGATATAATCTCTATCATTGACGGTTAAGAGCTCCAACGAAATGCGCCAACTTTAAATTATACCGGTCAGTAGAACATTTTGGTATTGTGTGCTATATTTTGGTTCTAAAAGTCGGTCTTCTTCTACACTTGCTTGTATTGCTAAGCTGAAGCAGTTCAAAACTGGACTTGCAGTCCAAACGTGAAATGATTAATAATGGGAGACTAATGGCGGAGCTAAAATGTTTGCTTCAAACGACGGGACAGAAGGTATTGACATTTGCAGTGGAGTGTTTCAAGTTTCCCAACGGGACATATTCATGAAAAGGACAACGGATTTCTACTGAACTGTACACAACAGAGTGGATTACTTTGGTTTCACCTCAAATTGACGGTTAAGAGCTCCAACGAAATGCACCAACTTTAAATTATACCGGTCAGTAGAACATTTGGGTATTGTGTGCTATGTCTGCGGTGTTTAACTGTTTGCTTGTTAATACGTTGTGTAAATAAATATGTAATTGTTTTTTTTCTAAACTGCGAATTCAAGTGTCCGAGTTGTGTAAAAGGTAATTTAAATTAGCATCCCACCAACATAGTTATATTTTCCCTAGACAAAATGAAATGAGCCATATCATTGGTGGGAGGGCTACATACGCTACCTTGTAACTATTAATATCTTATATCTTAATAACTATTGAGCCGCATAACTACAATAAAAAAAACGATCGTTTAAAACTAATAGTATTAGAACAATAAAACATAAAGTTTTTTCAGTTCTGGTGAGATGACAATTTTTAAACCATAAGCATATATACATGTATGATGTATACATTTCTATTTTTTTAAACAACTAGCAATCGGAATGACGTAATCACTTCCGGTTTCTGTGCCGCACCAGCTGCGAACCTCACGGCACGTCACTGCTTGAAGGCGGCTGCATGCTACAGCGTTGGGGGTTAACGGTTGCGCAAAATTTACTCGGTGCAGTTCATGCTCCCAAAGGTTGCGCGTGTTGTCATGAGCCTGCCATTTGCCTGGCAGATAGAAAGCTGTTTAGAAAGCTGTTTCCCTAACAGAAAGTCTGAAGCTTGAAGTTCTTTTCAAACCTTTGCTTGGGTAGCACTGTTAAACTGAGCAGACATGCAGACTACATTTGAGTAATCTCATCACGTAACATTCGTTTTCTAAAAACAATCACATAGTATTGCATGTTTAACTGTGGTAGAAAATACGTTAGCTTAATGCTAACGTATATGGAAAATCCTATAGACACCGCGCTAGGTATTAGCATCAAGTAATTCACGTTAATGTTTTTGTATGAGCCTGACATTTGCTCTGCAGATAGATAACAGGTTCCCTAACAGAAAGTCTGAAGCTTGAAGTTCTTTTCAAACCTTTGCTTGGGTAGCACTGTTAAACTGAGCAGACATGCAGACTACATTTGAGTAATCTCATCTCGTAACATTCGTTTTCTAAAAACAATCACATAGTATTGCATGTTTTACTGTGGTAGAAAATACGTTAGCTTAATGCTAACGTATATGGAAAATCCTATAGACACCGCGCTAGGTATTAGCATCAAGTAATTCACGTTAATGTTTTTGTATGAGCCTGACATTTGCTCTGCAGATAGATAACAGGTTCCCTAACAGAAAGTCTGAAGCTTGAAGTTATTTTCAAACCTTTACTTGGGAAGCACTGTAAAACTGAGTAGACATGCAGAATATTTTAGTAACCTCATCTCGTATCATTCGTTGATAGAATGCAGGCTGCGAGGCTCGCGTAAGGGCTTACGTAAAAAATGACGCAAGTCTAGAAAAAGGGGCCGACGCACGCAAGACGTAAGAAGTCGCGCAAGGGTCGCGCAAGGGGCTTGCGCGGCCTCTTGCGCTTGCGCTTACGCTTACGTAAGGAAGCATGAATCAGCCTTTAGAGACAAACTCAGACGGCTACCGTACCCACACGCAAACACAGGGGCGGATTTAGAGGCGGGGCCAGGGGGGCCGAGGCCCCTCCTCTAATTTGATTGGCCCCTGATTGGCCCCTGTTCTGCCAATCACCTGGCGAGAAAACCAAGCGGAGAATTAAATTATCACTGCTGCAGTTCCACCCCATAAACTGTTGGTGGCAGTGCGCCGGTTGCGTCAATACAAGTGAATAGAAGAAGAAGCTCAAATGGTGCACTTGTACCCAGCGGGAAATCTACTGTATGGAGATATTTCTGCTTAGTAGACTATGCAGATTCTGATTAGGCTGTTGGATATGTCCAATGTAAGAAGTGTGATGTTTTAATGAAATATGACTCATGCAACTCTCGTTCACCACAACAACATGGATTAAACCTCGATGGTTTGATGTAGATAGTTTCAGAACGACCGTCAGCTTGCAAAAAGATCTTCAATGGTAAGACCTATCTGTTGTGCCTCCGCTGGGGTATCATAAAACGTGAGTTTTATTAAAGCATAGCGTGTGTAATGTGTAGCTATTTCATTCCGTTTGTTAACCTTTCCTGCTGTCTGTCTCAGAACGTAGTTGGAGATTGCAGGGGAGTAAAATGCTCCACGGCCGAAGTAGATTAGCCTACATGTTTTTTACTTCGGGGTTAATTCTCTGTCCTTTACGTCTGCTGCTGGTTAGTAAATACAGACAGCAGGAAAGGTTAACAAACGGAATGAAATAGCTACACATTACACACGCTATGTTTTAATAAAACTCACGTACTGGTTAACACTGTTACAGCACATAAATGTTTGTCGCTACTGTCCAAACTATGCATCACCGCTGTCACTTCCCGTACGTGCACTTCTTAAAGGAGCCGCATCATTTTACTAAACGTTCTTGCAATGTGAATCATTTAATTTTAATATGCTTATTTGCCTTATTGTGCACGCTTGTGCGTTTAACAACACTTGTTTGTGTGAGAGAGCATTTAGCCAACAGAAAAATTCGTCCCGATCCATGCTCGTGTGTGTGTGTGTGTGTGTGTGTGTGTGTGTGAGAGAGAGAGAGAGAATATGTTGTTGTATATAGGCCTACAGTTAAAAGCTGTTGCTATCTTTTATGTTTTGTGTGTTTTATGTGCCCTTTATGCACACTGAATTAAAACATATATATATATATATATATTACAATTACTAATTCATGATTTTTTATTTCAGTTTCAAAAGGGATACTGAGTTATTCATTGTTGCTTTTGGATAGTTGACTAGAAGTAGATGTTCTTTACTGTCAGTATGTGTGTATTGCCTTGTCGCAAATTGATGTTTATTTAAGCAGCGTCATCACTGGATATCAGATGGTGATGACACTGTTGGCCCCTGAAGGTTACATTTGGCCCCATTGTGGCCCCTGCTTCAGAAAAATCCTAGAACCGCCACTGCGCAAACACCCAGTTCCGACTTTAATATGTATTTTTTCTCTCCGTCCTTCTATGCTTGACGTTTGTTCTTCCTCTCCCACCCCAGTCTGGGGACACCATCTCCAGTCATGTGCTCTCCATAGACCTCACCCCTTACCCCCTGACTGAGGACACCCTCTCACAGAGAGACAAGGAGATGTAGACATGCAGACACACAAGGACATATAGACATGCAGACACACAAGGAGATGTAGACATGCAGACACACAAGGAGATGTAGACATGCAGACACACAAGGAGATGTAGACATGCAGACACAAGGAGATGTAGACATGCAGACACACAAGGAGATGTAGACATGCAGACACACAAGGAGATGTAGACATGCAGACACACAAGGAGATGAGGAAGAGATGTGAGCGATACAAGAGATGAGACAGATGTTATGGTTTGACTTTGAAGCTTTGTGGAGGAGTTTTCGTTGACTGAGTTTGTCTGTTTGCGCTGTTTTTTATCAAAGCGGTTTTTATTCAGCTTACACTAGATTACTTCCTAACTGTCAGATTTAGTACATTTTTACAGATTTTCAACTGACTCTTCAAGATGCTAAACTGCCCAAAATCTCGACTTTGACAAAGATGTTTATAGGTGGTAATGTTGCAACGTTATCTATTTCAATTGTTATATGTAGTTTTTATGGTCGACTGTAAAAATCAGTTATCAATAAATTATTGTGGCTTTGCAAACTTGTCAGTCGTTGGCGTTACAGACATGTTGTTTCACTGTTCAATGTCTACGTGGTCATCATGGATCAAGCAGAAGTGTTCCCTCCCAATGAGGGTTTTCAAAGTGACCTTGGTGTGGAGGACACCACAGGTCAAGGACGTTGGTGTTCAGGTATAGTTTCCCCTGGCAACAAAGAAGCTCCTGTCTTGTAAGTATGATCTGAGCCGCTTGACTACTGTACCTGAAAACCCAACCCAATGTCCCAGTCAGTGTAGTTAGGTTTATGATCAACCGTGTCAAAGACTGCACTAAGGTCAAATAACACTGGGACTGATATCGGTTTAAAGGTGTTTATTTATACAATTATGCAGAGTTCATTTTGATTGGCAAGAATTAACATTTGAAATGTTGATCATTATTCTGCCACACCTTGATGATGCAGATTTTGTACAAAGGCGTATCTGTAAGTTACCAGACCTCAATTCCCATCTCCTGATCTTAGGGCGAGACTATCATTGTGTTATTGTCAGGCTGGAGGCAGGGATGAACCTGGACTGCTGGAATGCTAACACACTGTGTATGACACTGAGCAATGGAGGACCCAAGTGTAGATATTAGGGTGAAAAAAATGTCCTTTAATCAATTTGGAAATACAGGGTTGGTGGTCTTCCTGCTGGGCATTTCTGCCTGACGCACCTCCTCCGGTGCCATTGGAACTCAGGTGTACCTGAACATCATTTTGGGCCTACTTGGGTCATCAGCTGGGGACCACCGGTCATTGATGTTTCGCTCCTTTAACCCCAGGACATCGACCGGTGGCGGAGCGATGGCTGGGAATTCTCCCTGCCAACCCCTCTGATGCCCTAGGTGTTACTCGGCCCCCAGCTCCTATACTTCCTCCGCAGCCACAGCCAGAAGCTGCCCTTCTCGGCCTCCTCCGCCAGCTCCTTTGTTGCTCTTCGATGGCCAGCTCCTGTGCACCCCAGGTCTCGGAGCAGGCGAGAGGTTGAAGAGCCAACAAAGCCCCTACACCCCACCTCTACAGGGCATATAGTGGCTTTCCAGCCAGCCTCCCTGCACTCAGCTGCCAGGTCCGAGTACTTCGCCCGTTTCCTCTCATATGCAGCTTCCAGTCCCCCCTCCCATGGAACAGTGAGCTCCACCAAGAGGACCGTTTTGATGGCCACGGACCATAGCACCATGTCTGGCCGTAGCGATGTTTCAGTGATCTCCCTGGGGAACTGCAGCTGCTTTCCGAGGTCGACTTTCATACTCCACTCGCCGCCGGTGCGAGGAGCCTTCCCGTGTTTGATGGGCGGGGGCTTTGATGTTCTCGCCAGCCCTTGCAAACTGGATGGTGTGCCTTGCTGGGGCAGCTGCCCGGCTGTTTGCTTCCCGCCTGCATGACTCGGCCACCTCTGCCAGCTTCTTCAGGACAGCATCGTGCCGCCATCTGTAGCGACCTTGGGACAGTGCTGTCTTGCAGCCTGACAGGATGTGCTGGAGGCTAGCATTGATGGTATTGCAGAGGGGGCAGATCTCTTCAGTGCCGAACCACAGGTGGAGATTTTGGGGACAAGGTAGGGTGTTGTAGGTTGCTCGGATCAAGAAGCTGATCCTGGCTTGGGGCATCTTCCACAGGTCGGGCCATGACATCGGCCTGTCCAAGATGCCTTCCCATGATGACCAGCCCCCCTGCCGGCTCTGAGACACCGCTTTGATGGTATAGCGTTCCTGCTCAGACCTTGCCACTTCCAACACCACCATGGCTTTCCTCTGTTGCTTGGAAGCCTTTGACCAGAAGAGGGGGGTCTCGCTCCGGCCAAGACCTGCTCGACCCACTTGGACTCGGCCAACCACCTCGCGATGTTTTAGCCTCCCGATTGCCTTGTCGACCTCTTCCTCTGCCTTCCACTTCCTTCCTGTTCGTACTTCGGTGCCCGCTGCCCTGACCATAGGGTCGGAGGATTCTCTCAGCTCCAAGACCATCCGAGCCTTCTCCTGTTTGTATCCCAGGCTGATGGAGTTGAGCGGCAGTTGGAGTGTGTTCCGACCAAAGAGGCCCACATCTGAGAGGCATCTTGGCAGTCCCAGCCATTTCCTGATGAAGGAGTTTGCCAGCCCGTCCAGCTTGCTTGCCATTGAGGAAGGGACCTCACTCAACTTCAGCGGCCACATCACCCGGTGGTAGAGTATGTTCTGGTAGCACCACACCTTGTACTTGCCCGGGAGCTGACTCCGGTGGATCCTGTCAAGGCCGTCTGCAAGCTGGTTCCTCACGGCCTCTCCCACCTGCTTGTCAGAGAGCTCCGCCGTGTAGGATCGCCCCAGTGGTGACGTCGTCCATAAAGCCTCTCAGCCGTGGTAGCCTTTGACCGGATTGCAGCTTCATTCCTCCGACCATCTTCCTCGCCCCGATGAGGATGATCTCGAAGGCTGCGATGAACAGGATGGGAGAGATTGAACATCCCATTGCTATGCCCACTTCAAGCTGCTGCCAGCCTGTGGTGGAGTCCTGATGGGCACAGCACATCTGTAGGTCAGCGAAGTACTTGGCCACCAGGTCTTTGATGCAGTTGGGGGTGTGGAAGAACTCCAGGGCGAAGTTGATCAGTTGGTGTGGAACGGACCCATATGCGTTGGCAAGATCCAGCCATACAACGTGCAGGTCGCTCTTCTCTCTCCTTGCCCTCTGGATTTGCTCCCAAATGACGGCTGAGTGCTCCACGTACCCTGGGAATCCTGGGACGCCGGCCTTCTGACAGCTGGTGTCTATGTAGCTGTTACTTGTGAGGTAGCTGGTCAACCTCTTGGCCATGACGGAAAAGAAGATTTTCCCTTCTACGTTCAGTAGCGCGATGCTCCTGAATTGGCCGATCGAGTTGGAGTTCTTCTCCTTCGGAATAAGGACTGAGACAGCTCTCTGCCATTCTGAAGGGATGATGTTTTTTTCCCACGCCACTTTCTGGAGTTTCCACAGGATCTTCAGAACCCCTGGGCAGTACTTGTACAGCTTGTACGGTACGCCATTGGGGCCAGGGGCTGAGGCTGCTCTTGCCTTTCGAACCACATCTGCAACCTCACTGAGTTTAGGGGGAGCTGTGTTGAACGGGATGACTGGAGGGGCTGGGCGAGGAACATAACCTGGGGATCCCAGCGGGGTGGTTTTTGCTGGGTCGCTGTATTGATCCCTTATATGCTTCTCGAGCTCTAGCTTTGTGATCTCCAGTTTCCCACTCCTCTTGTCCTCCAGCAGTTGTTTTACGTGCTTGAAGGGGTTCTTGAAGAAGTTGCTCCTCTCTTTCTCCTTCCTCCTCCTGCGCTGGCGGATCCGCTCTGCCCTCCTCAGGTTGGAGAGGCTCATCCTCATCTCCTCCCACAGAATACATACAGAATCAAGAATACATCCAAAAGCTCCGAAGATCAAGACAAAAACAGAATGGAGAAAAAAAACAGGGCAGATAATAACAAAAGAATCCTAAACACAAAACAAGTCAAAAAACAATTCATTCTAGCAGCTAACAAGAAAAATGAAAACCAAGAATGTCTCCGGCGTAGAGAATCACTGGTACACAGAACACACAGATTCAGTGACCCTCAATCAGTTGCACACCAGAGAGATTGTATGTGTGTGTTCCTTTGTTCAGTCACCGTAGTTCCGCTGCATGTGTGTGCACGTTTGTGAATATGAAACGTGTCATTAACTTCCATTGCTATGCTGATGACACCCAACTCTACCTATCCATGAAACCTGATGAAATTTTACATTTACCCAAGATAGAAGCTTGCCTCCATGATGTAAAATCTTGGATGGCTAACAACTTCCTGCTCCTCAACTCCGATCAACTGAGAACTTCACTATCTACCCTTCTACCCACACTCAATGGCTTCCCAACACCCAACACTAACATCAAAAACTTTGGTGTAACTATCAACCAAGACCTCCTACTTGACTCACACATAAAACAGATCTCAAAGACATAATTTTTTCATTTAAGCAATATCGCCAAAATTAGAAAGGTCCTATCCCTCCAAGATGCAGAAAAACGAATCCACGCATTTATTACTTCCCGCCTCGATTATTGTAATGCTCTCCTGTCCATATGCAGCATCAACACAATAAAGAGTCTCCAACTAATACAGAACGCTGCTGCTCGTACACTCACCAGAACTAAAAAATATGAACACATCTCACCGGTACTCGCCTCTTTGCATTGGCTCCCCGTCAAAAGTAGAATCGATTTCAAAGTACTCCTGCTAACATATAAAGCCCTAAACGACCTGGTTCCAAACTACCTTAAGGAATTAGATGTCCCCTATTGCCCTCCAAGGCTGCTCCGTTCCCAGAGTGCAGGCCTCCTGGTAATTCCAAGAATATCAAAAACCACAATAGGAGGCAGAGCCTTTAGCTACCGAGCCCCTCTCCTCTGAAACAATCTCCCTGCCTCCATCAGAGATGCAGACACCGTGCCTATATTCAAATCAAGACTTAAGACATTCCTCTTTAGTGCATCCTATAGCCAAAAGTAATCGCGTCAACAAACCCATCACCTGCTGTGCCAGCCACCCAGACATATCCGAACACAAATATTGTCCTAATAAAAATAAAAATCAAATATGTGCTACAGACAGCGCATGTTGTACCGTGTAGGAAGGCCTTTACGGTTCCCTGGAAGAGCATACGGCGCATGTTGCGACTGTCACCAGCCAAATGGGCACTGCTGCCCTGCAACCCTAACAAAGCTTACGACTAAAATCTCCACATATACCAAACTAAATAAAATGCTCAATGCCAGCAAAACTAAACATATCTAAACACATGCAATACCCCCCTAATCAACAAAACTGGGCTACAGACAGCGTATGTTGTACCGTGTTGGAGGGCCTTTACGGATCCCGGGTACAGCATACGGCACGTTTTGCGACTGTCACCAGCCAATTGGGTTCATCTGATTGTAGACCCATGTACATTTACCCCAGATGCTGCCAGAGAGGTCCGAAACTCTTTAGAGGTGATGTGCGGGTTGACTTTTACCTGATTTATTCTTCTTCTGGTGCTTCTTGGTGATGGTCTTGATGGGCGTCCACTTCTAGGCAGAGATGCGGTCATGTTGAATACCCTCCATTTCAAAATTATTTGTCTTGGATGGATGGATGGAGCTGGAATCTTTTGGAGATGGTCTTATAGCTTTCCCAAGACTGATGGGCTGTCAGTACCTTCTTCCTGATGTTCTCGGATATCTCGTTTCCTCTCGGCATTGTTGATCTGTGTGGGTACACCTTGGCACTACAGTAGTTTGGTTGGTTTCCTCTCTCTTTTAATCTGTATGGCCCAAACCTTTCCCTAAGGATGTCTCAGATGATCGGTTTGCTCAATTGACTAATTATTCACACAAATAAGTTTCACTGAATCTGTTACCTGCTTGACTTTATCAATTCAGCTGGGGGTTCACTTACTTTTGAAATGGACTAATTCCATGTTTCATGTAGTTTTTCAGCTTCTCAAACAATTTCCTCTAAACAAGTACATGCAAATGATAAACATAAACCTGACATTTCATCTATGGAAAATTGGTGATAAAAAAATGAAAAATCATGCTAAAACAACAGAAACCGCTTAAGTCCTCAAGGGGTTCACATACTTTCAAGTGGCACTGTATAGCACTCAATAATTATTCAATTACATTTAAGTTAGATAGAGAGATAGATAGATGGATACTTTATTGATCCTGAGGGAAAGTAAGGTCATCCAGTAGCTTATACACATAAACACTTAACTTAACTCACACACATACATACATGAATCACAATAAAAACAATAAAAACAATTCACATAGGGAGAACATGTACACAGGTAGTGGGGTGTTTGCAGGTACAGGATAAATATGGCCCTATATAACAGTGTGCATTAATTGTGACAGTGTTGAAAGTAGTGGAGAGTAGTGCAAGGAGTGAAAAGAGTGTTAATGTGTGGATAGTGCAAATAAAGTACTGTGCTTGCGTGTGTGAGGATAGTGCAAAGTGATATAAATAGTAAAGTAAAAGTAAAGTCTGTCCAAGGGGCTAGTATAGCCAGTAAAAGGATGGGCAGTGGGATGGAATGGAATGGAATATAGTGAGGTGAAAAGAGGAGGGCAGACTGAGGTAAACTCATGCAGAGAAGTCCATCTCCCTCCCCTTCTGCGTGGCGTTGTAAAGCTGTATGGCCCTGGGGACAAAGGACTTCCACAGCCTGTCTGATGAGCATGACGGTGACAGGAGTCTGCCACTGAAAATGCTCCTCTGTCCATTGAAAGTACTGTGCAGTGGGTGGTGGTCATTGTCCAAGATGTTCAGCAGCCTACTCAGGGTCCTTCTCTCCGCCACTGTTGTTAGACAGTCCAGTTCGGTGCCAACAACAGCTCCTGCCTTTCTCACCAGCCTGTCTAGTCGCCCTGCATCCCTCTTCTTTATGCTGCCTCCCCAGCACACCACAGCATAGAAAAGGACGCTGGCAACAACAGACTGGTAAAACATGCGCAGGAGTTTGTTGCAGACATTGAAGGACCTCAGCCTCCTCAGGAAGTAGAGTCGCCTCTGACCCTTCTTGTAGATGGCATCTAGTATGTTGGCTGACCAGTCTAGTTTATTGTCCAGATGAACTCCTAAGTACTTGTAGGTGCTGACCACCTCCACACTGACACCCTCTATGGAGATTGGTAGCAGAGGAGGCTGAGAGGCTGAAGTTACGTAAATAGATAGCCTTAGATTTTTGGTCTAAGCGTTAGCAGTAACCTTACAATAATGGTTTTGAGCTTCAGCTAAGACCTACAATTCTCTGCATCATTCGTGTAGCACATACACAACTAACCGAGTCAATGTAGACATAAAAAAAGTCGTGTAGATAGCTTAATTCACATAAAATATTTCCCACTAACAGGCTCCCGAGACGCCGCCATCTTGCTACGATTTCGAATCTAACATTAATTCAACTCAAGCATTGGTTGATCATCTGTCAATCATCGTATAAAGCCCACCCTGACAATTTCATTGGTCAGATCATTTTGCTGAAAACTGATCATTTCTCCCCAATGGAGCAGTGCCAGACCGAACTTCCCGAACTCAAATGTTTTGGGCGGGGTTCGGTCTGGTATCCAGGCTAATAAAATACATCTTTCCTTGTCCCAATACTGCTACTGTCTATTGTGTAGATTATGTGCACTAACAAAAACCCTCCAGTGATAGTTCTGGCTACGTGGCCTGATAAAATTCTAATGATATTAAAAGGCCTAATCGATAAATTGGGCGTTCGGGTGCACTTCTCAGAGTTTGAACTAGGAAAAACGTGTTCCTAGTTGTCTTGAACACGGGATTAAAGTCCTGTCATTTATAAATTATAGTTTTTATTGATGCCAGCAAAGCTCACTGGACTAGACTGAACCAAGCGAAAGACGCCGAGTTAATATCAATGTGTGACCTTTAAAAAAAATCGTAGAATTTGGAGGCAGGACCTTTTCAATGACTCAGACCTGCACACTCGCGTCTAGACTGTTCCATTGTTTATTCTCCAAATAAATGCAGTAGCACCGAAGCCGTGCGTGTTTACTCGGCCCAGATTTACATCAACCCATATGTGCCGCAGCCAGCCGAAGGTTTACTGATAACCACAGCACACAACCTTAAAGGCACCCAGTGCAACATTAGGGCATCAAAATGGAAATATTCTGGAAAAGACCATCTTTATGATATTGACATTTACTTCACCATATTAGCACATTTGCATCATTATTTGATACTTTGGGCGTTAAAAAGATAAAACTAGCCGCAAGAGCGTAGCCCTTTATTTATTGGTGCCACCAATAAATAAAGCAGGATTCCAGTCAATGGAAAAATGGCCTCTCTCCACCGGCGATTGTTGTTGTTTAAGATTTTCTATCAGTTCTCACCACACAACGACGTCTCATCTTTGCTCCTTGAATGTCGATATGTAATGGTATGGAGTTATTGAAACTTACTACGTGTAAAAAAGACTAGAAATGTAATGTTTATTTTTCAAGTCGCAAGCCTATAAAGTTGCACTGGGTGCCTTTTATAAATTACCTTCAGTAAAAACATTCAAACAAAAAAGCGTCAAAGTGATGAGTTTTGTAGTTATATTAAACTGACACTAGAATAAAGAATACCTTAATTGTAAATAAAAAACATATTTTCCAAAATATTTTATCATGTAAATACCTACATTTACATATCTACTGGTGACTGTTCAGCTATTTTTTATTACACCGAAGGTAAGCAGCACCTGCCCACTCAGGTTTGTGGTATAGGCTACTATCGGGCGAGTGTGTGCCAGAAAGTGTTTTATTGTCCGCGACGGAAGCAATCCGATTCATAAACAGGCAGCACACCATAGACATATATACATGTATATGTCTTTGGGCCTCATTTATAAAACGTACTTACGCACAGAACTGATCTTAGACTGTGCGTGCGATCAAATCCACGTCTAAGTACAGATTTATAAAAACCGTCTTAGACGTAGAAAAGGACGTATCTCTACGTCTGGTTTCAGTTCGTGTAAGTACATTTCCTTGCGGCAATACTGGAGTACTGCAGGAATTCAGGACTCTCCGAGCGCCGACACGCAGTTTCATCAACGTCAGCACCACCGTCACCATTTGGGCTAATGGTGAAAGGCCAAATTAATGTTTTGCTCAATAAAATCAAATAAACTATTAGAATAATTTACACATGAATGAGATTCACATCTTATAGGTATTCCGTTTTAATTTCACAAGTGTAAAACATTTCGCTCAAACTTATAGCCTATAAAAAGACTAAAAGTGGCTTACTTTTCAGTAGCAGATATGGCTGCATTGGCGTTGTTAGAGGATATTGCCAACTGCGCAATAAGGAGAGAGAGGGTTTTTTTGTGATCGCACAGACTTTTTGACACAGGATGATGTATGTCTGATAAGCAGGTACCGCTTGCCGAGAGCTTTGTGCACAGTGGTGTAGTCCAGGTATACCCAATTATTTTTCAGTCAGCATTGGATTAATCACTTCTCAAAACAGGGCGTTTATCATGTGCTGTATGGGCTGCTTAAAAAACAATAAAGAGTATACCCACTTCTCCAGGGACCACTATACCACTGATTGTGCCCAAATGGCCTCTCGTCTAGTAGAGAGGCGCACCAGAGGCAACCAGGCCATACACGTTCAGGTATTGTCCGTTCTTGGATTCCTGGCTACAGTAACGTTCCGATGAGACCAGTCACTATCCCATATGCCCGCAATTTATTAGATTTCCATACAGTGCCCAGCAAAATGTGAAAGAGGATTTCCTGCGTAAAACAGTGTTCCCAATGTATTCTCATCCAGATTTCGCACACTCAGAAAGCCTAGGAAGCCCACTTCAATACAGCACAGGTCGGTAGTGGAGCGCACCAAAGCCTTGAAGCTGCTGCCGCAGATGCGGCTTCTGGTGCTGCTCGTGCCGCAGGTGCTGGTGGTGTTGGTGGTGCTTCGGAGACGTGTCTACTACATGTCAAATACTTTGCTTTTGCCATTACGCCACCAGACAGGCTTTCTAACAATGTTTTGGCCCGCATCTGCTGTTCCATCAGCAGAACGTCGATGTCAGCCTCACTTTAATTCTTCTGTTTACATGTTTCTTTCTTGCTTGCCACTGTCACAGAGAGTTTGTGCATTGAGGATGCGCTCTGTTTGTGCATTGATAATATGCTGATTAGATTAAATAGGGGCGTTTTGAGGGCGGAGATTCAGTTGCGCACAATTTCACGACCATTTGTGATTTATAACCGAAGGATTGGCGTACTGTTTTTTGTGTGTACGTCTGTTAACTGTGGATCTCACTTACGCTCATTTCAGGAAATGTCTTAGACAAAATGTAGGATGGTTTCTAAGCAACGTTTTATAAATGAGGCCCTATGCAGCACAACACACTCAGTCCGGACCTGGACCTAGATTCAACACCAGAGTTCGGCCGAGTCAGGCGCCCGTAATCGAACCGCATTCGGCCCGCAGGTTTTTTGTGCTACCATTTATATACTGCTCTCTCTCGCACTGCCAATATGGTCGCCAGAACGGCCAAGTAACAGCCCAGTCTAACGTCAAGTGTCCAGTGTCACTAAAAAGAGATTTTTTTTTACTCCATAAAACATTTATTTAGTCCAGATTCGATTACCCGACAAGACTGCGACAGAAAATGCGTGTTTGTTGAGGCCCAGGTAATGTTTGCGAGAAGGCCTGGTGTTCTCTGAAATAAAGGTTAATCATACAGGTAGAAGTCTGCAGATTTTAAAAGCATATCAAGGCAGGTCAATTCGCCTATTTGGGGTAGTCATCCTGTTGTGACACAGTAACATTTCATTTAACTAACCTAATGTAAATGTACACCGCAAAACTCTCTTTTTAAAGACCAATTGTAGGATTCTTATCTCAAGTGTCGAAATGGCGACGCAGTTAGAGATTTCCTTCTTACTTTCGATTTCAACGCAGTCTTATGCCGCATTCAACTCTGAGTTCATTTTTTTTTCTACTTAAAATCCCCCAATTCTGATGACTCATTAACAGCATTATAAGATATCATGAATAATCCGTTGGTCAATATAGAAAAATGGTAACACTAAAAAGTAGGCTACAAACCTCCAGTCGACTCCCGTAGCCTACGCGTTCCGGTGCGCTTCTCCGAGTGGGAACTAGGAAACAACGGTTCCTAGTTGTCTCGAACTCAGGATTAAAGTCCTACCAGTTAAAGTGTACACAGATGCCTCCTGTTGGTAAAATGCTGGAATCGAAACAAAAGGCTTCCCCTCACTGATCTGTAACACTTTGTGCCTCATCCTTTAAAAGCGAAAGGCTACAGCCCTCCATCACACAACAATTGTGTGGCCTTTTAAGGCATGCAACAGCACTAAATAAAATAAGAACCATAAGAATTCGGAGAACTGAAGTACCAATTATTTAATCAATGAATGAAACGGACATTAAATAGATGATGATGATGATGATGTGTGCAGCTGTGTTCCCTTGCCACGTTTAGGTGAGGTTACCTGTACCCCTCTTCTCCATCTCATCACCCCTCTTCTCCAGGTTATCACCCCTCTTCTCATCACCCCTCTTCTCCATGTCATCACCCCTCTTCTCCATGTCATCACACTCTTCTTCTCCATGTCATCACCCCTCTTCTCCATGACATCACACCCCTCTTCTCCATGTCATCACCCCTCTTCTCCATGTCATCACACTCTTCTTCTCAAGGTCATCACCCCTCTTCTCCATGACATCACACCCATCTTCTCCATGTCATCACCCCTCTTCTCATCACCCCTCTTCTCATCACCCCTCTTCTCCATGTCATCACCCCTCTTCTCCATGTCATCACCCCTCTTCTCATCACCCCTCTTCTCATCGTCATCACCCCTCTTCTCCATGACATCACACCCCTCTTCTCCATGACATCACACCCCTCTTCTCCATGACATCACACCCCTCTTCTCCATGTCATCACCCCTCTTCTCCATGACATCACACCCCTCTTCTCCATGACATCACACCCCTCTTCTCCATGACATCACACCCCTCTTCTCATCACCCCTCTTCTCCATGTCATCACCCCTCTTCTCATCACCCCTCTTCTCATCACCCCTCTTCTCATCACCCCTCTTCTCATCACCCCTCTTCTCCATGTCATCACCCCTCTTCTCCATGTCATCACCCCTCTTCTCATCACCCCTCTTCTCCATGTCATCACCCCTCTTCTCCATGACATCACACCCCTCTTCTCCATGACATCACACCCCTCTTCTCCATGACATCACACCCCTCTTCTCATCACCCCTCTTCTCCATGTCATCACCCCTCTTCTCATCACCCCTCTTCTCATCGTCATCACCCCTCTTCTCCATGACATCACACCCCTCTTCTCCATGACATCACACCCCTCTTCTCATCACCCCTCTTCTCCATGACATCACACCCCTCTTCTCCATGACATCACACCCCTCTTCTCCATGACATCACACCCCTCTTCTCATCACCCCTCTTCTCCATGTCATCACCCCTCTTCTCCATGTCATCACCCCTCTTCTCCATGTCATCACCCCTCTTCTCATCACCCCTCTTCTCCATGTCATCACCCCTCTTCTCCATGTCATCACCCCTCTTCTCCATGTCATCACCCCTCTTCTCCATGTCATCACCCCTCTTCTCCATGTCATCACCCCTCTTCTCATCACCCCTCTTCTCCATGTCATCACCCCTCTTCTCCATGTCCATGTCATGGAGAAGAGGGGTGTGATGTCATGGAGAAGAGGGGTGTGATGTCATGGAGAAGAGGGGTGATGAGAAGAGGGGTGTGATGTCATGGAGAAGAGGGGTGTGATGTCATGGAGAAGAGGGGTGATGACATGGAGAAGAGGGGTGATGAGAAGAGGGGTGTGATGTCATGGAGAAGAGGGGTGTGATGTCATGGAGAAGAGGGGTGTGATGTCATGGAGAAGAGCTCCATGACATCACACCCCTCTTCTCCATGACATCACACCCCTCTTCTCCATGACATCACACCCCTCTTCTCATCACCCCTCTTCTCCATGTCATCACCCCTCTTCTCCATGACATCACACCCCTCTTCTCCATGACATCACACCCCTCTTCTCATCACCCCTCTTCTCCATGACATCACACCCCTCTTCTCCATGACATCACACCCCTCTTCTCCATGACATCACACCCCTCTTCTCATCACCCCTCTTCTCCATGTCATCACCCCTCTTCTCATCACCCCTCTTCTCATCACCCCTCTTCTCCATGTCATCACCCCTCTTCTCCATGACATCACACCCCTCTTCTCCATGACATCACACCCCTCTTCTCATCACCCCTCTTCTCCATGACATCACACCCCTCTTCTCCATGACATCACACCCCTCTTCTCATCACCCCTCTTCTCCATGTCATCACCCCTCTTCTCCATGTCATCACCCCTCTTCTCCATGTCATCACCCCTCTTCTCATCACCCCTCTTCTCCATGTCATCACCCCTCTTCTCCATGACATCACACCCCTCTTCTCCATGTCATCACCCCTCTTCTCCATGTCATCACCCCTCTTCTCATCACCCCTCTTCTCCATGTCATCACCCCTCTTCTCCATGACATCACACCCCTCTTCTCCATGACATCACACCCCTCTTCTCCATGTCATCACCCCTCTTCTCATCACCCCTCTTCTCCATGTCATCACCCCTCTTCTCCATGACATCACACCCCTCTTCTCCATGACATCACACCCCTCTTCTCCATGACATCACACCCCTCTTCTCATCACCCCTCTTCTCCATGTCATCACCCCTCTTCTCCATGTCATCACCCCTCTTCTCCATGTCATCACCCCTCTTCTCATCACCCCTCTTCTCCATGTCATCACCCCTCTTCTCCATGACATCACACCCCTCTTCTCCATGACATCACACCCCTCTTCGCCATGTCATCACCCTCTTCTCCATGTCATCACCCCTCTTCTCATCACCCCTCTTCTCCATGTCATCACCCCTCTTCTCCATGTCATCACCCCTCTTCTCATCACCCCTCTTCTCAAGGTCATCACCCCTCTTCTCCATGTCATCACCCCTCTTCTCATCACCCCTCTTCTCCATGTCATCACCCCTCTTCTCATCACCCCTCTTCTCCATGTCATCACCCCTCTTCTCAAGGTCATCACCCCTCTTCTCCATGTCATCACCCCTCTTCTCATCACCCCTCTTCTCCATGTCATCACCCCTCTTCTCATCACCCCTCTTCTCCATGTCATCACCCCTCTTCTCATCACCCCTCTTCTCAAGGTCATCACCCCTCTTCTCCATGTCATCACCCCTCTTCTCATCACCCCTCTTCTCCATGTCATCACCCCTCTTCTCATCACCCCTCTTCTCAAGGTCATCACCCCTCTTCTCCATGTCATCACCCCTCTTCTCATCATTCTCATCACCCCTCTTCTCCATGTCATCACCCCTCTTCTCCATGTCATCACCCCTCTTCTCCATGTCATCACCCCTCTTCTCCATGTCATCACCCCTCTTCTCCATGACATCACACCCCTCTTCTCCATGTCATCACCCCTCTTCTCCATGTCATCACCCCTCTTCTCCATGTCATCACCCCTCTTCTCATCACCCCTCTTCTCCATGTCATCACCCCTCTTCTCCATGTCATCACCCCTCTTCTCCATGTCATCACCCCTCTTCTCCATGTCATCACCCCTCTTCTCCATGTCATCACCCCTCTTCTCCATGACATCACACCCCTCTTCTCCATGTCATCACCCCTCTTCTCCATGTCATCACCCCTCTTCTCCATGTCATCACCCCTCTTCTCCAGGTCATCACCCCTCTTCTCCATGTCATCACCCCTCTTCTCAAGGTCATCACCCCTCTTCTCCATGTCATCACCCCTCTTCTCATCACCCCTCTTCTCCATGTCATCACCCCTCTTCTCATCACCCCTCTTCTCATCACCCCTCTTCTCCATGTCATCACCCCTCTTCTCATCACCCCTCTTCTCCATGTCATCACCCCTCTTCTCATCACCCCTCTTCTCCATGTCATCACCCCTCTTCTCATCACCCCTCTTCTCAAGGTCATCACCCCTCTTCTCCATGTCATCACCCCTCTTCTCATCACCCCTCTTCTCCATGTCATCACCCCTCTTCTCATCACCCCTCTTCTCCATGTCATCACCCCTCTTCTCCATGTCATCACCCCTCTTCTCCATGTCATCACCCCTCTTCTCCATGTCATCACCCCTCTTCTCCATGACATCACACCCATCTTCTCCATGTCATCACCCCTCTTCTCCATGTCATCACCCCTCTTCTCCATGTCATCACCCCTCTTCTCCAGGTCATCACCCCTCTTCTCATCACCCCTCTTCTCCATGTCATCACCCCTCTTCTCCATGTCATCACCCCTCTTCTCCATGTCATCACCCCTCTTCTCCATGTCATCACCCCTCTTCTCAAGGTCATCACCCCTCTTCTCCATGTCATCACCCCTCTTCTCATCACCCCTCTTCTCAAGGTCATCACCCCTCTTCTCATCACCCCTCTTCTCCATGTCATCACCCCTCTTCTCCATGTCATCACCCCTCTTCTCCAGGTCATCACCCCTCTTCTCATCACCCCTCTTCTCCAGGGCATTAAATCCCTTATGACAGCATCTACTGATCATATACGGATGCACACAGAGTCACTTAAGAATTTTGCTAATCCAGAGATAGATCTAGAAACAATTAATATTGAAAACACATTAATGCATGTTATTATCTAACTCAACCCAAAGGACTTACACAGAGAAAGAGGCCACATCACGTGTGTGTGCTGGTGATGCAGATGGAGGCAATACACCTGCACTGCTTTCAGTAGGCTGTTTATCAACAAGGCTGTTTATCAACAAGGCTATTTATCAACAATCAGAGTTCATGATCACGGTTTAAGAAGGCTTCTGTCCTCACCTACTAATGTTTAAATTACCAAACATCCCTAATCTATGTGTCCTGAGTTCTTACTAAGTCCCTTATGTATATGTCCCTAATGTGTCTGTGTGCAGTTTTTCCACTACGTTTCTAATGTATATATGTGTCCAGACTTCTCACTAAGTTCTTAATGTATATGTGTCAAAACTTTCCACTAAGTCTCTATTGTATATGTGTCCAAACTTTCCACTAAGTCCCTAATGTATATGTCCCTAATGCCTGGGATATTACTGTATGTCATGTCCATTGTGTTCAGCTATCAAACATGATAAACATATTAGAGTCCGGTCAGTCCTGCAATAAATCTCCAGATCTTTATGGTGTCGTTGGCACAGCCTCTGCTCCAGGTCTTCAGTGGCCTCCACCAGCGTGTGTCTCTGCAGTGCTGGAGCTGTGTAGTGCTGCCTCACGTGGACCTCACAGAAGGAGGTAGTGCAGGTCAAGCAGGACTTGGAAGCCTTGACTGTAAGAGACAGAAAACATTAATGCATATATTTATCTAACCACATTTAAGTAACAAAAATCACACACAAAAGCCTTTATCTGCTATACTGTAATTTTCTGAGTAATTAAACGTGGCTCATGCATTGCTTTTGTAACCTTTCTGCAGCCCTGCTGTTAAAGGCTTCTCAGATACGATTTTTTTTTGGTAAATGTTACCTATAGTTCACACTGTCACACTGAAATGGGACATAGACATCAGCATGGATTACCCGAAAAATCACACTGATAATGGAGAAAACATGTACAGGGGAGATAATAGTTGAGGCTAAACAGTTCTCTTGCTCTTGCTCAAATGGTCAGCGTTTAGTTTTATGACGCCATGTTGCAACGTGGTTAGTACACGGGTGCGGTCAATACATGGGTTTGTTTTATACAATTACATAAAATCCTGTCGTGTGGTTAATGAACAGTTGGGAAAGCGTGGTAAATGTCTTCTGAAGTCTACAGCAGATGTTATATCCTTAGCAGTTACAACTTCATCCTGTGCCCACCAACATAATGAGGATATGAAGATTTTTTTTTAATGAATGCAAGATAAGTCCCAGAGGAATGAGCTCTGAAACTTCTACAGCTTTACAATAAACATTCTGCTGTGTATTTCTACATAAAGTTGAAGGGAAAACATTCATCATTCTTCACATTCAGATGTTTCTCCACACATACCCAGTAGCCTCGTCAACAGGAGTGGAATTATCTGACAGCTTACAGTCTGGTCTGTCCAAATCAACCCTAGTGACGAGATGAAGATCAGATTAAATTAAAAGGAATTTATGGTATGTGACGAAGATTTTAAAATATCCATTTGTTAAATGATAAAGCAAGTTGTTATACGAGACGCAATATGAATACCTAGTGTGTTTACTTCTTCCTGTAAATTCAAAAGGAAGATCCTTTGACTGGTCACTCTTCATAGAAAACACAGTGGGTGAAAGTCTGCACATATGAATGACCTGAAGTGAGGCTGTATCATTCATTATACATACATACTCACATCATTAGACTGAATTGATGTACATTCTGAGAATGCTTGGTTACTATACTGATGTTCATTCTGAGAATGCTAGGTTACTTTACTTTTTTACAGAAAAGACACTTTAGGAATCCTATGCATTACTCTGGTGAAGATGGTTTGTGTTACGCTCACCTTTGACCACTGGTACCCACACTTTCACCGAGATGATTGTCTGTAGAGGGGACCTCCCAATGACACTCTCCAGATTGGGTTTCCCCACTCTTAAATTCTCTTTGGGGTCTTATGTTGGGATCCTCTACCTCCACCTCCATACTGTTATTAACATCCATTGTTTTTTTAGGGTAACTCATGATGGAGGTATGGCAAGACCAAGAGTTCTGCGCTGAAAAAAACAATGCATAAAAGTAATTGATTAACACTGTATGCTATACTCAAACCTTAGGATGTTGAAGGGATAACAGAGGGGACTGCTGTCAAAAAAGATATAATCTTGGCCTACAATGGATTTTGATGTGAAGTTTAAATAATTTAAACTTTTTCAGCTTAAAAAAGAAGTTCTCAGTAAATTATACAGACATGGAGAAGCTCAAATATAGAATAACAGTGGTGCATATTTGGAAATGTTCTTTTTCTTTTGAAAATGTTTGTATTATAATTATTATGTAGATGTGGATGCAAATTATGACTTTGGAATGGTTCTGTGGAAAGCTAAAATGTTAGTGTTGCTATACCCTTATCAAGGTTACAAAGCCTATCCATGGTTGGAATTTACAATTGATTATTTAGATTTCATATAGGACAATAACACAACCAAGGTATTCGTTGTATCATGTTTAATGCATTATGTCTGTCTTGCATTGAGGGATTAAAAAACTGGTTTATTACAAGAAAGTAGTTGATCTCGTGTTGTCATATGATGTTACGAGTTCTCTCATTCTACATTTAAGCTGGCCTCACTTTAGTTTCCTTATTCAGCTATGCTGCAAGTTAAACATCACCACACAATAAGCCTTGGATACAGAGACTGAAGTTGAGTTGAAACAGAAATACAGATGCATACATCAATAAGTAAAAAAGTAATGTGAATTGTACAAAAACATAGGATGGATACAAGCATGAGGCATGTAGCATACCAGTGTATGAAGCAAGTATGAACTGCTTTAGCTAGGTGAATCGAAATGAAGGTATCCAACAGACAATGAATTGACTAATACAACTTCATTATAAACATTTCACAGGACAAATGCAATAACTATACATGAACATTAATTCATATTTTTCACTCACAGGGAATGCCTTCAAAGTGTTAACAAAAAGAAGAGACGGATAAGAACAGGCGCGAACTTTCCATGCTTCCATAAATGACCGAATTCCTGATATACTAGTTCTCGCTCTGTTTCTCAATTCAAGTTCTTACATGACTAAAACAATTAAACAAATCGCTGACAGAGCCAAAACAATATTTATCCCAGATGTCGTTCCAATTGTGTCCAGAAGAGGGAAGCACAACAACAGCTTCTGATTAGGTCTTCTTAGGTCTATGGGCAAAGGGCAATCTAGAAGTACTGGGATAACTTTGGCAATGCAAGTATATAAGTTGTGCTGAGAGAAATAGCCATGAGGTTATTCTGTAATGCAGGGAGAAACATCAGTCTAACTGGAGAGATAGCCGAAGGTGTTATGATAAAGTTCTGCAAATTCCGGACAATAATTATAGTGGTTAGTAGATAGTACATAGTCATTTAGTAAAATCACTAACATAGCACATAGCACTAACATAGCACTGGTCATCCTCACTGAATAAACCATAACTGTTTCTGTTATGTGCATTTGGATTCATACAGAGATTGAACGCTCTGTATTTTCTACTACAGTAGGCCTACACCATTCCTTTCTCAGAATACCAGATTGCATTTACACACCAGCCCACACTTCTTACAGGAGCATTCAAAACAGTCCTGGAGGCCTGATTCCTGACTCTGAACATTAACCAAGCTTGGTCTCAGGCTGAGGCTCACTGGGGGTCTTTAGAGATAAATGTCACCTAAATGCCTACATAGGGGTATATTTTACACATAAAGGATGCAATAACTCTGTGAGTCTGATGGGACCCGTGAGTAGGCCTTTGCAGTGAGGGGCCCAAGGTATTGGGTTGGGGGGGGGGGGGGGGGGGGGGGGGGGGGGTAGGAGCCCAGGGTATAAGGGGTGGAGGGGTAAGCTATGTTGTTTCCTCTCTGCGCATAATCCCCTGCCGTCTGACACAGGTTTCTTTCTATTTCTCTATTCTCTGGTTCTGTCTTGTTTTTCTTCCTCCGTGGATGAACTCACTGTTTGTTCTCTGGGGCAGGGAAGGACACCCGACTGCTCCACCCAGAGCTCTCCGTGTTTATTCTTCCAGAGCAAACAGGAAAGGTCTGCAGCCTCCACGGGACCTGAAGGACCTGGAGGAGCTGGAGGAGCTGGCGAGGTCAGAGCAGGGCCCCTCAGTGCCAGTGGCACACATCTCAGTTTGAGATGGAGAGAGAGTTATGGAAAGAGAGAGAGTTACAGATAGAGAGAGAGAGAGACAGATATGAAGAGAGAGAGTTATGGAGAGAGAGAGTTATGGAGATAGAGTAATGGAGAGAGAAAGTTGTGTGGAGAGAGAGAGAGAGAGTTATATATATAGAGAGTTATACAGAGAGAGTGAGATATGGAGAGAGAGAGAGTTACTCTGTTTATGAAACATCTTATCCTGTGTTTCATAAACAGAGAGAGTTATAGAGCGAGATATATGGAGAGAGAGAGTTAGAAAGAGAGTTATGGAGAGAGAGTACTGGAGAGATAGTTATATATAGAGAGAGAGTTACATAGAGAGAGAGTTATGGATATAGAGAGAGAGTTATAGAAAGAGAGAGTTATATATAGAGCGAGTTACAGAGGGAAAGTTATGGAGAGAGAGAGAGTTATGGAGAGAGAGAGTTACAGAGGGAGAATTATGGAGAGAGAGAGAGTTATGGAGAAAGTTACGGAGAGAGAGTCATGCTGGTCAATGTCACACCTGATTAGAGTGTGAGATACAGTATATCCTGCTGGTGCTTGGGTAATATGCCACTTATAGAGAATTTGTAGTGAATATTTACTCTCCATGTAGACATAGACTTTAGAGTGATGGGGTGTGGGAGGCTGATATTTGTTCGTCTCTGTCTTGTTCCGAAATAAAGGATTAGTTCATGAAGGCATTGAGAACTTGTATTAGCCTTAACCTTTGTGTTGGTTGTCATAGGAGCTGCATTAATCACTCAGGAGTAAGGTGGATATCATGACCTCTGACCTCTGACCCCTGAGGGTCAAATGGAGCCATCCGCTGCTGTCGACCGGTCAATGCCATGGAAGCAGAGGTGCTCACTTGCTAACAGTTTCTGGAGGAGCAGCAGAAGCCTATCAATGCCAGCACCACTTAGCATTAGCCTTAGTGTTAGCGTGAGTTAGCGTGAGTGGTCTTGCTGAAGCAGCTGATCCTCTGTCAGCTCTAAACTAACAGCACAGCGCAGCCGGGGGCTGAGCCCTGAGCCCTGCACAAACACAGGCATGCCCAGAGGCAGAGGGGTAGAAAGGGGCAGAGGGAAGGCCAGCCTGGGAGCGGCCAGCTCTGCTCAGGCAGCCAGGAATCTGGGGCCCTGTAATCCTGAGCTCCAGGACGGCTGGGAGACGAACCCGACCGACCTGTCCTGGAGTGACCTACAGTGGTCATGGAGATTAGAGGCTCTCTTGCTCAGGCACACACACACATGCACACACACACACGCAGGGGGGATCTCAGCGGGAGAAGGGTATGCTCACATGGTCAGAAATGAGATGAGTGGGTCACAGGGAGAGCGAGTGGGAGTGTGTGTGTGTGTGTGTGTGTGTGTGTGTGTGTGTTTATGTGTGTGTGTGTGTGTGTGTGTGTGTGTGTGCTGGGAGCAAGAAAGTATGTGTGTGTGTGTGTGTGTGCTGATTCTGAGTTGGGGAGATGTAATGTGATGCTGTGTTGAGAAATGCTAGGGGTGTAGTGTGTTTGTGTTTGTGTTTGTGTGTGTGTTTGTGAGTGTGTTTGTATGTGCTTCAACTGTGTTGAGGAAAGAGAGCAGTGTGTGTGTGTGTGTTGGAGCTGCTTTCTGTTACTGGCTAGAGTGTGTGTGAGGGTGTTAGTCTGTGACGGGCCCAACCCGTTTGAAGCGGGGCAGTCATGCATGCCGTCGGCCCGGTGTCCAGTAGACGAACCCCAACCCCCCTCGCTTTACCCCCCCAACCCCCCTCACTCTACCCCCCCAACCCCCCTCACTCTACCCCCCCTTACCCCAACCTGCTCAGTGGGGCTTTAGTGAAGGCCAGCTCTCACATGTTCACACGCAGCACTGTATGGCCCCTGTCCAAACAGGCCTGTTCTTTCCCATTGACTCCATAACCCCTACACACACACACACACACACACACACACACACACACACACACACACACACACACACACACACACACACACAGATATACACACACACATAAACAAACACACACACACACACGCACACACACACACACACACACGCACGCGCACACACACACACACACACACACACACACACACAGATATACACACACACATAAACAAACACACACACACACACACACACACACGCACGCGCACACACACACACACACACACACACACACACACACACACACACACACACACACACACGCACACACACAGACACACACACAGAGACACACACACACTCACACACACACACATATTCATATGTACAGCAGGGACACACACACACTCACACACACACACATATTCATATATACAGCAGGGACTAAAGGTCAGTTGTAGTTATACAGATCACTCTTATTGAGATGTACATCATGGTAACTATGGCAATCACTCTTATTGAGATGTACATCATGGTAACTATGGTGATCACTCTTATTGAGATGTACATCATGGTAACTTTGGAGATCACTCTTATTGAGATGTACATCATGGTAACTACGGAGATCACTCCTATTGAGATGAACATCATGGTAACTATGGTGATCACTCTTATTGAGACGAACATCATGGTAACTATGGAGATCACTCCTATTGAGATGAACATCATGGTAACTATGGAGATCACTCTTATTGAGATGAACATCATGGTAACTATGGAGATCACTCTTATTGAGATGAACATCGTGGTAACTATGGAGATCACTCTTATTGAGATGAGCATCATGGTAACTATGGAGATCACTCTTATTGAGATGAACATCATGGTAACTATGGAGATCACTCCTATTGAGATGAACATGGTAACTATGTTGGCCTGCCAGCTGTGAATTCGCATACAGACACAGATACACCTTGACCACAGAACTGTGTCTCTATTATTGACATCATCATCATGTACATCAATATCTGTCAGCTGTGAATTATCGCACACACACACACACACACAGCAACTCACGCACACACACACACACACACACACACAAGCACACGCACACACACAGACACACACACACACACACACACACACGCACGCACACACACACATATACACACACAAACACACTGTTACTGTCCCATCCCAACTATACTAAGTTGTGTATACTTTAGTATACTAATGACCCATCCCAACTACACTATGTTGTGCTTAGTTTAGCTGTCATCTGTAAATGATACATTACACACACACACCCTGATGGGTTTTCTAGCCATGTGCATTAAGATGGCCTTTGACCTCTGATTGTTAATTTCCCCTTCCCTCATTAACACGCTCTATATCTGTACTATGGTGCTCTGTTCTTACTTCTCTCTTTACAAATGGTGTTCACTGTGTGTCACAGATTATTGTCTTTAGCTATTTCAGTAAAACTGAAAAAATTAACCAACACACAATCATACTAAGATCATACTAAACTCATAATTAGCAGATACATCCAACAACATGTCCTGTGGCTTTAGGTAAACAGTACTACCAGTAGGCCTCTGTTTGAGAATGAATCCCATAACACTATTATTATTATTACTGTCCTACACTGAATGAGTCCCATAACCCTATCATTATTATTACTGTCCGACACTGAATGAATCCCATAACCCTATTATTATTATTTTTACTATGCTACACTGAATGAATCCCATAACTCTAGTATCATTATTACTATCCCACACTGAATTAATCGCTTAACACTAGTATTATTATTACTATCCTACACTGAATGAATTGCTTAACAGTAGTATTATTATTCTATCCTACACTGCCAGTGGAGCAACAGGAAGTATTATTGTTAGTAGAGGCTGTAATTCTCCAGTCATGAGCACAGTGCTGATGCTGTGATACTCCGGTCATAAGCACAGTGTTGATGCTGTGATACTCCAGTCATAATCACAGTGATGTGATACTCCAGTCATAATCACAGTGATGTGATACTCCAGTCATAAGCACAGTGTTGATGCTGTGATACTCCAGTCATAATCACAGTGATGTGATACTCCAGTCATAATCACAGTGATGTAATACTCCAGTCATAATCACAGTGATGTGATACTCCAGTCATAATCACAGTGATGTAATACTCCAGTCATAATCACAGTGATGTGATACTCCAGTCATAATCACAGTGATGTGATACTCCAGTCATAATCACAGTGATGTGATACTCCGGTCATAAGCATAGTGATGTAATACTCCAGTCATAATCACAGTGATGTGATACTCCAGTCATAAGCACAGTGATGTAATACTCCAGTCATGAGCACAGTGTGAGGCTGCAAGCACATTGTTGATGCTATAATACTACACAGTGTTGATGTTAAAAGATTTCCAATTCATCTACCTTCCCAACAGATGGATTGCTGTTTGTCTGATAATTTGGCTGTTCAAATGTACACTATGCAGTTTATTTTTTGCATATTAAGATAATAATATATTTATTCAGAGCAGTGAATACAATGCACACTGCCGGTGTGTAATTATATAGAACAGGCGCAGAGTTTCATGAAGGAAAACACATCTGAACTAATATCTTTCGTTTAAACACTCAGAATACAGACAGGAGGTCAGGGAGGATGAGACAGTGTGTGTTTGTATGTGTGTATGTGTATGTGTATTTGTGTGTGTGTGTGTGTGTGTGTGTGTGTCGGGGGGGCATATCAAGTTAGTGAGGGGTGACAGATGGACAACCCTCACCCCTGCCAGTCGGCCCACTGCAGTAGCCCCTACACATAAGCCTGCCTCGTCTGTGTGTGTGTGTGTGTGTGTGTGTGAGAGGGCCTGTGAGAGAGCACCCTGTGTGTGTGTGTGTGTGTGTGTGTGTGTGTGTGTGTGTGTGTGTGTGTGTGTGTGAGCCTGTGTGCAGGCAGGGGGTGTAATTAAAGCTGGCGTGCCCCCAGCCCAGCCGTGAGGGGTCTTAATTGACGGCGCTACAAGGCCAATCTCCATGTCCAGCCTCTCTCTTTGTCTGGCCGCCGCTCGGCTCCTGCGCCGGTCGGGTCCACGCCAACTCACAGACAAGCCCCTCTCGTCGACCCACTCTCCCTCTCGTCTGACCCCCTCTCCCTCTCGTCTGACCCCCTCTCCCTCTCGTCTGACCCTCTCCATCCAGAGTCTGGGTCCAACTCACACACAAGCCCCTCTCTTCCGACCCACTCCATCCAGAGTCTGGATCCGCCACAGGTCGGCACCAAGTCCATGCCTGTCAGCTGTTACCTGATATATAAAGCCTTTCCACTGGCATTCCTGATACAGGACTGTCACTCATAGTAAGTGGTGTAGGCTAATGTTTATGTTAGAAAAGTAAGTGACATTTTTTTTATTTAATTCAAAGTTTTTTAATGCAAAATTGTACTAAATCAAACTATGTGTAAGAGTGAGTGCTCATTAACACATACCCCGTTCATGTGACATTCCTTTCTCAAATGCTTCATGAGATTAAGACCACATATTTGGCTATTTGCAATTCTTGTCTGACACCACCAGTAAATTCAACTTGGTAACCACACGGTCTATTCTCACAACGTCCACCAGAAGGCGCAAGCGAGCGATCTTTAAACGGCACGCCTGTTTCCTGCTGCGGGTGCGCGAGCAGATGCCACCAAATGTTTTCGACGAGGACTTTTAAATAATGGCAAATGATAATAATAGTTGTTTATTGTTTCATATTTCTTTCTGTGCCAAAGTAATACCTAAAAGGCAAAGTTGTACACTGATTGTTTAACTAGACAAGATGTCATGGACAAGTAACGTCTTTCCCGGAGCCTGACACAAAACATAATACCTACTGAACCATCCAGACAGCTTCCCTGAGCATTTGTAATAGGGACCAAGTAACTCATGTGAGGTTTCCCCAAAAAGTTTTTACTCAGTTTAGCTATCTGGCTAACCCAGAAATCCTCCTGTGTCCTATACCGTATGGTCACACATATAAAAGTAAAAAACGTGTGTGAGTGTGAGGGAGAGAGAAGAACAAAAACAGCAATAATCACAAGTTTGGATTAAGAGCAAGTGTATTTTATTCTTTCTTCTGATAGCAAACAGTCATGGTTTTCCAACACTGGAAAGTCTAATTCACTGACACATGGAACATGGACATACGGACTGAGCAGAAGAGAAGAAGAAGTCCATAGGAAAGAACACACTTACTGAGTGACCGCACTCTACCTCCACACGGAATACGGAAGGTAAAGGAGGCACACAAGGTATTTAAATCAAATACCACAAGTCATTTGCGCGTAGCCTACTCATCTTGGCTTGGTCAACACTCATGGTCAACTCACCTACTGTCACCTTCCAAGACACCATTTAACTCATCCAATCATCCGCTCCCTCACTCATTCATCTAATTATTCAGTTTCAATGTCACTCCCTAAGCCACACACCTCTCCACTAATGTAATGACACGCTACCTAGAAAGACCACATAACAGGAAACAGGCTTTTGTGTTTTTTTTCCTTCTCTACAAATGTCTCTCTTATGGCAAGTCCCCTGCCAAAAAATACAAAATTAAAAGACTGCAGCCTGCCCCAGTTGTGGTACATAACACAAACACACCTACTCCCCTATTTGCACTTAAGGGGCATTGCAGACGATACAATATAATCTACTGGTACTGAAGTCAATGTGGTAGGCCAAGCATGGAAAGGAAAGGATTTTTTTTTGTTTTGTTTTGTTACATTCCTGAGGCGAGAAGAACTAACAGAGCTATGAACAGTTTTTCCACTGGAACAGAAAGACTGAAGGACAAAAAAAGACAGGAATTCTGCAGGTGTGGGGTGCTGATAAGGAGCCATTACTCCACTGCACAGATGGGAGACATGGCCCACATCCTTCCCAGAATGCACTGCGGTCTAAGCCTCTCATGCTGGCCCAGAAGGCTGGTATTTTAAGAACTATAATAGTAAAAAACACAAAGTGCTGAGATATTTCAAGTTTCTGCTTCATGTTCCTTTTAAAGCACAGTAGAACAGCGAGCCCTTAACAATGACACAGCTCCCACAACAGGAAGGCTGCAGAGAACCCTCTGGAGACGGAACACACCCTAAACCTCACACACAAAGACACACACACACACACACACACACACACACACACATTACAAGCCATGTGTGAAACCATGTGTGTGTGTGTGTGTGTGTGTGTGTCTTTGCAAGGATAGCAACATCATCTCAGGGCAGTTTGTGGTATTTTGTCCCTTCTCCACACAGGCACTTTCCGGCATTGGATGTGTGTGTGTGTGTGTGTGTGTGAGAGTGTGTGTGTGTGTGTGTGTGTGTGATAGCTCACATTGAAACACAGTATCTCTCCCCATAGACGGTGTCTTTCAGTGTTTGTATTCACAGGTCACACTGTGACAGATCCCTTCTGGGTGTGAACCAGATCTGCTCCGCATTGGACTGTGTTCTGTGTTCTGTGTTGTGGTTCTGTGTTCTGTGTTGTGGTTCTGGATCAGCACACCCTGTAAACCTCCCCAAATCCCAACACAACACAACACAACACAACAGTGTATCAAGGAGAAAAATGCTGTTTCCAATGAGACGACATTATTGAAGAAAGAAGCGTGTGTGTGTGTGTTTGTACTGTTACCAGAGATGACGCATATAGTCACCATGGACACAGCATGCACAGTTACCCAGGAGACTGCTGGAGCACTTGTGTGGAATAGTTGTTTTGTTTTTTTTTGCTTGTTTCTTTTTCCTGATACTTAGGCTGTCAAAGAAGGAGCCAAATATTCCAAACGTGTTGTCATTAAAAACAAGAACATGAAATGGCAAAAGCAACATTCAATAGACACATGAAACAAACTTAAAACAAACACAAAACAAACCAACAATGAAACAACCAAACAGAAGAAGCAGGAGCGGGAGCGGAAGTCATTTTGACCTTTTGGAATGAGAGAGTTCAAAGCCATGGTGATGACCTCAAGTCACTGGTCACCACTGGAGACCGGCAGAAGAGAGCCACCTCTCAGAGTTGACATCAAAGATCCGCACACAGCTAAGAGATCACTGACAGCCTCCCCTAGTCGTCTGCAGCTCACTGTTGCGTTGACATCAAAGATCCGCACACAGCTAAGAGATCACTGACAGCCTCCCCCAGTCGTCTGCAGCTCACACCCTGCTGATGTGGCAGCACTGATCACATTGGAATCCTGAAGATTCAGTGTAAAATAATATGTAATATCCTATGTAACTATCTCACACTGCTGATTGAAGCACCCTGTTGTGTAAAAGACAGGGCATAACTCATACCCTTTGCAGAAGTGGGTAGAATTGAAAAAAAAAAAAGTCTCAGTTTGCCAGGAAACACAGAGAAAGATGTTTCCTGTGGCATTTCTATGGTTTATGTTTAGCTTTGTGTCGTAAAGCTAAGCTAAATTAAGGCGGACTCCCCACACAAATGTTTCACACTAGAGAAGAGGTGGGGAGCACTGTACAACTAGTGGCTACAGCTAGCTAGCGTTTGGCTGTAGTGTGTGTATGTGTGTGTGTGTGTGTGTGTGTGTATGTGTGTGTGTTAGATGGCAGCTCATCATAAGGGGCATGGGGTGTTGGTGTGTCTATTGATGCACACAATCCTGCCCAGGCGCAAGGACACGTTAGCCGTCACCAACACACTCCAACTGGGATACACCAGCTAACAATGTCTACATGCAACTGCTGCACCTCATCACTGATGCAATAATGAACAAACAGCAGCTGTCAGTGGGGGAGATGCGGCCCAGGTGCTGCCCAGGTGCGGACAAGCTTCAGCACGGTTCTGGCCAGTCAGCTAGGCGCTAACGTCTACCTATAATAACTGGAATATTCTTCTTCTTTTTTTTGTTTGTCATGATGTTTTTCCTCTATGGATATGAATGAGATGTCTGCTGAGAATTTGATCATGTGGGTGGAGGATGCAAGCGTGTTGCTGAGCCAGGGGTCACCACGGTAATGCAAGCGATGGGGTCACCACCACGTCCTAACTCTCGTTCTCCTCGGCGTGGCAGACGAGGGGCAGACTGGCGGCACAGCCACCACGTGCGGACGAGGAAGAGGAGGAGGGTGATGGGGATGAAGTGGGGCAGGCGGTAGGGGTCGGGGAGAGACTGCAGGCCCCCAGAGCGACCCCCACGGGGCCCTTGAAGCTGAGCTCCTGAGTGGTGGGCAGCCGGGGCCGGGGCAGCAGGCAGAAGGCCGAGCCGCTGTTGGGCACAAAGTTCACCTTGTTCCTGTCGGGGCACAAGACCTGAGGGAGCTGCTGCTGGGGCTTCACACTGATGGAGGGAGAGAGAGAGAGGGAGAGAGAGAGAGAAAGAGGGAGAGGGAGAGGAACTTGTTAAAAACTTGTTTAAACAGACAATCTTTGTAGTTGAGGGGAGGGGAAGAGAGGAGAGTA
>NC_137924.1:33302533-33325033 GCF_963457725.1 Sprattus sprattus
AAAAAAAAAAAAAAAAAAAAAAAAATGTATGATCGGCACATTTTTACCGATACCCGATCTAGAAATGTCGTCAATATCGGTACCGATACCGATACAAATATCGGATCGGTGCATCCCTATGTGAGACTAGGTGTGAGAACACTTCAGTCCTCCATACCTAGGACAATCATACTCCCATGTGGAAGCAGACGCCCAGGTAAGTAATATAAGATGTCACCCTACTCTACGTACTACATATTAAAAGATCAAAACACAAACAAGAAAACTATGTACACAAAACAAATAAGCATAGAAAGAGCGTAAGAACAAAGAACACAATTGTTTGTGGCACAGCGGCTCTGCTTTACACCCACTCAGCATGCACTCAGAGAGAGAGAGAGAGAGAGAGAGAGAGAGAGAAACGCATTGGTGTTAACGGTCAGTATTTTTCAGATTTGTAATAACCACTTCCACACCGTCTCACAGTATCTCATTCTGTGTTTTTCCACACTGTGTGTGTGTGTGTGTGTGCGTGCGTGCGCATGGGACAGTCAGGAGTGGAGAAAGGGATGGAAAGAGAAAGAGTGAATGAAGGAAGGAAAAAAGAGAAAAAGAGGAACATGTCTGTGTTTGCTTTATTGCATTCCTGGCTGATTATTACCCTCAACATCAGAAACACACCAGCATATTTCACATCCTTTCACACACCCTCACACACAAGCCGACATCAACAACACACCTACATATTTACATAGGTTCACACACATCTATCTAAACACCACCCTGGGCTTGCCTAGCTACCCTGCTAACACAACTACCATAACCATTCTGCCTTATTTACAGCTGTTTGTAGAGAAAGATGGACAAGGAGAGTCTGAGTTGTTTTAACAGAGACAAGGACCAAAACCACCAAGAACCATCACAATCCAGCTCAAGTGGACATCATGCGTCACAGGCGGAAACCTCCAGAAGAATCACAGAGAGGGAGGCCCATCTGCTTGCAGAAGGCCAAGGCTACCCTAATATGCTAATGATGAACAGAGCTATTCTACACAGTTCTGACAGACAGTGGAAAAACTCATGCTGACATCACTGACTGCCAACAGACTAATAATCTATTCTAATGAGGTCCACTCATTATTACAAACAGACATTGCTAAACTAGAGTGTTAGCCTCACCACTTAGGCCGAATCTCGATTCTTCTCCTTGCCCCTTTTGCTTAGTCTTGTCTTAGTCTTAACCCTAGCACTTGCAAGTGTAAGGGCCAAGGGCTGAGATCTTTCCCCTATGAAATGAGACGCCACTCGGTTTCGGGTACGTCATGCGTGACTGTATGAGCTATGAAACTAGCGATTTAAAAAAAGTCTAATGAAGAACATGGTTGCAAATATATATGTATACAACTGTGTAGAGCACGAAACAAGACTGTCGTCATTTTTAAATTAATTATAAGCCAAAAATACTTACATGTAGTGTATGTAGCATGATAGCTGGCAAGCTACCATATAAGCCAATGGAGTGGTGGTATACGCGCTAATTTGTATCCAAAAACTACCGTTTGAAAGCTTCAGTTAAGACCGACAATACTATGCATCATTCGAGTAGCACATTTCAGATCAAACCGAGTCATTATAAACATATAAAAAGTTGTGTAGATAGCTTTATTCATGTAAAATATTCCTCGCTTCAAGCAGCCATGTTTTTTTGAAAATTCCCGAGCTGGTTTCGCGGTGTGCTCTGGGATAGCCCTTGGAGGAGTAAGGTAGCTCTCCGATCATCTCAAAAACGAGGGCCATACACCCCTTAAACTTACCCCTTCATCTTGATCAAGTTGGGTATTGAGACACCACTAGCTCTCACATGAACGCGCAATTTCAAGGGTAAGGGGTAAGATAAGGGGTAAGGGGAAGTATTGAGATTGGGCCACATGTAAGCTTCATTACTAAACTAGAATGGTAGCCTCACTGCTCAACTAGAATGTTAGCCTCACTGCTCAACTAGAATGTTAGCCTCATTGCTAAAATAGAATGTTAGCCTCACTGCTAAATTAGAATGTAAGGTTGTGTTCCGATTCTTAGATAGCTGACTTGAGTCCTTGATGTCTGGTCAGACAGGTGTCTGACGAGACATGAAGGTATCCCCAAAACTGTTGATTTTCGATGATTTGGGACGGTCTATTCAGACAGGATGTGGCGTCATCACGCTGTGTGTAGTTATCTGCTCGCACTAGCTCGCTCTGTCAGACGGCAGTATGTGGCGTCATCATGCTGTGCATTAGCAAGCACGTTGTTAGCAAGCGAGCAATCATTAGCTACTGACAGCGACATGGCTAACGGATACCTCCCTAACGAATTCAGAAAATGTTTTGTTAATTTTTTGTTAATCAATCATGCCGTAATTGCCCTTGCTCGTCAAGCGAAAAGTTTCTGATAAAAGTGCACCTTCGTTGGGCTGGCAAGACTCTTGCAAGAGACCCGGGTGGTGGAATAGCCAGCTAGCTTAGCATAACTGCCATTCAGATCCAATGGTAATGCTACCTAGCTAGGTATGCTAACTGTCGGTATACCTCGTTAACACCACCAAAATACTCATGTCACTGGCTTTAATTTGAGAATGGCATGTGAGTAGTACATTTAATATCAGTACAGTTGTTTAATTACTGCTGATATTTACATTTACGGTCTGTAGCCTGGTGGTCTACTGCCTCTGCCACCGTAGCCACGGTAACCATCATGTCCGCCATTGTTTTAGAAATAAAACGAAAAGCTCCGGTTAGGGAATGGCGCACATAGTTATGGCTTATAAATGCTGCCATTAAGACATTAAGGAAGCTCAGACGTGCTCTTGAAAAATTACCGTTATGTGACGTGTGATGTATTTCAAGGTCTCTTGCTAAAGCGGAAGAGAAGGTTTAAGCCATTTGGGACAGTCCTTGCTTCATGAATAGGAAGGAAGGAAGGAAGGAAGGAGGCATTTTAAGCCTTTCGGAACATAGCCTAAGCCTCACTTCTAAACTAGAATGTTAGCCTCACTGCTAAACTAGAATGTTAGCATCACTGCTAAACTAGAATGTTAGCCTCACTTCTAAACTAGAATGTTAGCCTCACTTCTAAACTAGGATGTTAGCATCACTGCTAAACTAGAATGTTAGCCTCACTTCTAAACTAGAATGTTAGCCTCACTTCTAAACTAGGGTGTTATCCTCACTTCTAAACTAGGATGTTAGCATCACTATCCTGGGCATGAAGGGTGGCACTTTAATGACCTACCAGAGTTAAGGTGACCAGATTTTCCGGACCGAAAACCGGGACACTTTGCGCGTGACCATAATGCTCGTGCACGCACGCGCTTTTTAACCTGAACATGTGTCAGGAACATAGATTTTGCCAACAACAGGAGCCTTTCTAGGTATTAAAGAAGTGAGGGGCTTAGTCCAAGGGGAGAGGCATGTTTGTGTGCGACAATTTTTGGGGGGGTCCATTTGAAATACATCTTAAATATCAAATGATAAATATTGTATGATGGGCTGAAATGGAAGCATTCACTATAATTATGTCAAAGTAGGATCCACTAGCATTAACTGATTATAAATAACAACATTCTATAGGGACTGATATTATTGTTTCAGATACTAGAAAGATATAATAATGCAAAGAATAGAGAGATGTCGATAGTTATTTCTTGTATTTCGAATTTGCTCGTTCACATTTGCTCACTGGAGACAGTTTCTAACAAAATAGCTAGCTAGCTTAGTGCTAACATAGCCCACTACAATATTCCCTTTCATTTACCTCAAGTAAACCTAAATTTGAGCAGGTAACAATCGTTAACAACTAGAGATAACAACTACAGCCACATTCTGTAACTACCTGTAGGCTACTTACAATTTCACTCCTTGCATCATTTACTTTGAGCTAAACTCCATGGCTATAATCCTGGCTGTTGTTGGAGACGTTACTAGGCAGAAACAAATACATTGTAACGCTGGTTGCACAGGTTATGCAGACGCAGACCCCTACGATTGACTGACACACACACACATATTGTTCAGATCATACGCTGGACGCTTTATTAGTATTTCTACATGGTTTTAGTTAATGAACAGGCTTTAATAAGACCACATCGGCTATGTAATCGCTGACAACTGGGACAATTTCATAGTGGTTGGTGTAAACGGGGACATTTTGGCGTCCCAACGTTTTTGCCATGACTCGGGACACACAACTCAAAATCGGGATGGTCCCGGCCAAATCGGGACGGTCCCGGTCAAACCGGGACGTCTGGTCACCCTAACCAGAGTGGATAAGCCCACAATAAATCTTACAGAGTGAAAGGACATGGGCAAATGCTTCCCAACAATGCCTGCTTGGGGCATCTCAGCCTCTGAAGTTTGACCGGCTTACTCAAGTCCTAAAGTCTATAAGACGGATGCCAAACACCTCAAATATGCTCTTCACTCCTAGGTGACTGAGAAGCTATCTCTTTCTCTCTGTTGTGTTGGGCAAGAAAACCTCCTGCTCTTAGGCTCGGCAGAGCTCCCCCTTCACCACACGATGCAGCATTGCTGATCTCTCACAGTAAGAACACACAAACACACACACACACACACACACACACACACATCTCTCACAGTAAGAACAAACACACACACACACACAAACACACACATCTCTCACAGTAAGAAGCTGCAGGCTGTTTACTGACCCGACTCCACACGGTTGGGATGACCTTTGAACTTTGACCTGGTTTGTTCTAGATTAACCCCATCTTCACCACCAGTGCACCCTGACAACTCAAACACCAAGCATTGTGCGGAAATGGACAATGCTTGAATGTTGAATGTATGTGTGTCCGTCAACATCTTTCAACATCTTTATCTTTACATGTGTGTGTATATATATATATGTGTGTGTACATGAGTGTGTGTGTGAGTGTGAGCATTGTTGTCTTCTTTAGGCAAGGGTTAGTCTTTCAGCATCTGTGTGTGTGTGTGAGTGTGTGTGAGTGTGTGTGTGTGTGTGTGTGTGTGGACTCCTGCTTGTCCCATGGCTTTTCTCTGGTAAATTAAAATGTTTGTGTGTGTGTGTATGTATGAGTGAGAGAAGGAAACAAAGGAAGAGAGAGAGTGTGTTTATGACACACACACCTGTGCTCACACACATTGGTAATTACTCTTTCTCTCTGTCTTTCTCTTGGTTCAGTTTAGTCCAGTGAGATTTGCTTGCATGACATCAGTAAAAACACAGAACCATCCCAACAGTGTATGATCCTGACAATGTAATGGAACTCACTCTTTCCCTCTTACTCCTGCTGGTCCTAAGGGTTTTCTCTGGTCCTCCATAAATATAAATGTGTGTGTGTGTGTGTGTGTGTGTGTGTGTGTGTGTGTGACAGAGAGAGAGACTAGATATGTCTGTGTGTGTATGTGAAGTTTTATATGAGTAGAGTTGTGTGTGTGTAGATGTATGATGTGTGTGTGTGTGTGTGTGTGTGTGTGTGTGTGCCAGTGTGTGTGTGTGTGTGTCAGTGGAGGTTCTTCCATTGAGGAAACGGAGGAAGAACCTCCCCAAACTTTTTGAGAAATGTATTTTTGTAATTGAACTGACTAAACTCCTTTAAAAAAGCAGTTTGATATCAGTATTTAATACTATGCATATTATAATTTGTTTCCCTGAGTTAAAATAACATTAGCACCCCCTATCGTAACAAGAAATTACTGCACGGAGGACGTCCTCCCTTTGGCTCCCATTGAGATCAATGTAATCTGTCTCTGATACTGGTGGTTCTTGGGGCTCATTCACTTACATTGCCCAGGGGAGGAAAGACCTCCCTAGCGTCTGAGTCTGCGCCAACATCGCTTAACCAATAAACGACGGATTTGGCGTTGGAGGGAGGGGATTAGACATAAATACCGAAAGAAGTTTCCGTCTTCAACCATTCTGCAGAAGGATATCGATAACTCGTCACCCTTAAAGAGTGTTGTAGAAAGATTGCAAATAAAGAGGATGTGCAATGGAGAACGAAGATATTGTTTTATTGAACAAACCGTTTCATTCATTGAGCTACAGAGAGAAGGTTAGTATAATAACAACAGGGAAACTTGTTCCAAAAATCCAAGTCACTAAACCCAATGGTAAAACCGCTGCCGTTAATGCTAACTGGTATGCGAAATACTTATAGCTCACTGGTACCATAAAAAAACAATCGGCTGTACTGTTTTGTTTTTAAATCGTTCATACGCCTATTGTTAGTCTGACTGTTCACGTTCAGCTGACATTCTGAATGGAAATTGTTAATGAATGTTTCAGAACGCGATGTGTTTCGTATCACCAACATTCTGAAACATCCATTAACATCCACATTTTGCCACAAACAATGTTAGGCTAACAGCCCATGTTAATAGTTCTGAAATAATGTTCTGTTACTTGTTGCCTTTGTAACTTGTTGTTTAATATTGTGGAAAGGATGTTCGTGAATGATTCAGAGCATTTTAAATGGCATCACTTTTGGTCTTGTCAAAACAATTGCAGCTTAAAATAAAATGAGTTAAATAATAACCAATAGTTTTAGTAATGGTAGGCCCAAAATTTAGAATGTAGTTTTTTAAATCAAGAGTAGGCCTGATTTGACTAATTGGCTTTGCATCCTTTCCTTCTGGCCTTGTCTAGTCCAAAGACATGCTGCCCACCAGCTTTTTAAGTACAATGGTGCCATACTGGTGGCTTTGTATCAATTGTATCCCTGCCTGCTATTTTGTAGTACTGTAGTCCACAAAAGCACCCTGAAACAACTTGTATCTCACATACTTATGCCACCAACGGAATAAGCAGGCCAATGGCAACCAGGCGCACAGTCCTTCCTCCCTCACTTTAAAAACCACCAGCCGCCACTGGTGTGTGTGTGTGTGTGCCAGTGTGTGCAGATATACAGCCGCGGAAAAAATTAAGAGACCACTTCAAAATTATCAGTTTCTCTGGTTTTACTATTTATTGGTATGTGTTAAAGTAAAATGTACATTTTTGTTTTATTCTATAACCTACTGGCAACATTCCTACCAAATTTCAAATAAAAATATTGTCATTTAGATCATTTATTTGCAGAAAAATGACAATTGGTCAAAATAGCAAAAATGATGCAGTGTCTTCAGATCTCGAATAATGCAAAGAAAACAAGCTCATATTCATTTTTAAACTACACAATACTAATGCTTACACTTAGGAAGAGTTCAGAAATCAATATTTGGTGGAATAACCTTGATTTAAAATCACAACTTTCATGTGTCTTGGCATGCTCTCCACCAGTCTTTCACATTGCCGTTGGGTGACTTTATGCTACTCCTGGCGCAAGAATTCAAGCAGCTCGGCTTCTTTTCATGGCTTTTGACCATCCATCTTCCTCTTGATCACATTTCAGAGGTTTTTTATGGGATTCAGGTCTCGAAATTGGGCTGGCCATGACAGGGTCCTGATCTGGTGGTACTCCATCCACACCTTTACTGGCCTGGCTGTGTGGCATGGAGCATTGCCCTGCTGGAAAAAACACTTCTCAGAGTTGGGGAACATTGTCAGAGCAAAAGGAAGCAAGTTTTTCTTCCGGGACAACGTTGTACTTTGCCTGGCTGAGGTTTGTAAAAGACCATAAGGGTTGAAAAAGCGGACTGGAGGTTCTTCTAAGTTCGTCTTCTCTGATGAGTCCGATTTCACAGTAGGTGCAAGACTCTCTGGCTTGTAGGCCTCTCCAGGTCTCCGTCTAACCATCAGACGACCATGTGTTAGGCAAAGCTGAAAATTGGACTCATCAGAGAGGACGAACTAGAAGACCCTCCAGTCCGCTTTTTTCAATCCTTATGGTCTTTTACAAACCTCTGCCAGGCAAAGTACAACGTTGTCCCGGAAGAAAAACTTGCTTCCTTTAGCTCTGACAATGTTCCCCAACTCTGAGAAATGTTTTTTCCAGCAGGGCAATGCTCCATGCCACACAGCCAGGCCAGTAAAGGTGTGGATGGAGTACCACCATATCAGGACCCTGTCATGGCCAGCCCAATTTCGAGACCTGAATCCCATAAAAAAACCTCTGAAATGTGATCAAGAGGAAGATGGATGGTCACAAGCCATGAAAAGAAGCCGAGCTGCTTGAATTCTTGCGCCAGGAGTAGCATAAAGTCACCCAACGGCAATGTGAAAGACCGGTGGAGAGCATGCCAAGACACATGAACGTTGTGATTTTAAATCAAGGTTATTCCACCAAATATTGATTTCTGAACTCTTCCTAAGTGTAAGCATTCGTATTGTGTAGTTTAAAAATGAATATGAGCTTGTTTTCTTTGCATTATTCGAGATCTGAAGACACTGCATCTTTTTTGCTATTTTGACCAATTGTCATTTTTCTGCAAATAAATGATCTAAATGACAATATTTTTATTTGAAATTTGGTAGGAATGTTGCCAGTAGGTTATAGAATAAAACAAAAATGTACATTTTACTTTAACACATACCAATAAATAGTAAAACCAGAGAAACTGATAATTTTGAAGTGGTCTCTTAATTTTTTCCGCGGCTGTATACATATGTATGATGTGTGAGTGTGTGTGTGAGCTCGTCAGACCTCCTGCCGATGCTTGAGCTCTTCTCTGGTCATTTAACTCATAAATCTGCAGTGGCAGCCCTGTGCCTCTGATGCCACTGATGTCACGCCCGCCTAATCACTCCTCCACGGCCTCAACACAGAGCAGGGGCCGCACACACACACACACACACACACACACACACACACACACTCCTCCACGGCCTCCACAGAGAGCAGGGGCCACCCGCTCCCTGCTGCCCAGCCGCGCATTCCCAAACTGGGCTTAGGCGCTGGGGGCAGGGCCCTTTGTCTGGGGGTAATTGTGGCGTGTATTCAGCTTGTGTTTGAGAGGTTTGTTCAGCGTCAGTGTGTGTGTGGGTGTGGGTGTGTGTGTGTGTGTGTGTGTGTGTGTGTGTGTGAGAGAGAGAGCGAGCGAGAGAACGTGTGTTGCATGGGAGATTGGTCATTGTGTTTTCATGGTGTATGTGCAGCAAGCATTGAAGTGTGTGTGAGTGTGTGTGTGTTGTGTTTGTGTGTGTGTGTGTGTGGGGGGGGGGTATTGGTGTCAGCAGTGTGTCTGTGTGTGAGTGTGTGTGTGGGGGGGTTCATTGGTGTCAGCGGTGAGTGTGTGTGTGTGTGTGTGAGTGTGTGTGTGTGTGGGGGGGGATGTCGGAGAAGTGCTGACAGCCAAAATATTTTCTCATCTTATTCATTCAGAGGAGGAAAGTGAGACTAGCTGCATTCATGTGTGTGTGTGTATGTGTGTGTGTGTATGTAGATATGCTGTAATTATCAAGACAATCCCCTCACAGTCACTGATAGAAGAACACACTGATACATTTCAGCAGGTTAGGACCTAGAACACAGGAACAGCCATCAACATGGCCGAGAGACAGAGAGAGAGAGGAGAGAAAGAGAAAGAGAGAGATAAGAACAGAGGGAGAGAGAGTGGGGAGTGAAAGAGGGGAGTGAAAGAGGGGAGAGAGAGAAAAAAGAGGAAAGGGGGAAATAATAAATAACATAGAGAGAAGACAGAGAAAAAGAGAAAAGAGGGATTTGGATATAAAGAAAGGAGAGAGGGGGAGGTGGAGAAAAAAAATCGTTTGTGACGTTATGGTGGATGAAAAGGAGAATAGACAGGCTAGTTGAAAGTTAACAAACCCAACCAGAAAGTGTGTGTGCGTGCGTGTGTGTGCATGTGTGTGTATGTGTGTGTGTGTGTGCAGTTTGTAACATGACCTGACACCAGGGCATTTCTGGGTTCACTGCGGCCTTGTTGAATAACATGATAATGACTCAGAGGGGGGGGTCCAAGCCCTCTTAACCCCCCCACCCCCTTACACACACACACACACACACACACACACACACACACACACACTAACCTCTAGTCCAACCTCCCTGTCATTCCTTAACTGAATGGGACAAAAGCAAGTGAGAAGGAGATGAAGGGGAGAGGAAGAGATGAGAGAGAGGAAGGGGAAAGGAAAGGAAGAGAGCAGAAAGGGGGTTAAAACAAGACCATGAAAGAGTAGTCCTGATCCCACTGTAATGCTGTTTACATCCAACCAATTCCTGAACCAATCACTGAGCCAACCAATCACTGAGCTAATCAATCACTGAACCAATCAATCACTGAACTAACAATCACTGAGCCAATCAATAAACCAATCACTAAGCAAATCACTGAGCCAATCAATCACTGAGTCAATCACTGAACCACTCACTGAACCAACCAATCACTGAGCCAATCAATCACTGAGCCAACCAATCACTGAGCCAATCAATCACTGAGCCAATCAATCACTGAGCCAACCAATCACTGAGCCAATCAATCACTAAGCCAACCAATCACTGAACCAATCACTAGGCCAACCAATCACTGAGGCAATCAATGAACCAATCACTGAGCCAATCAATCACTGAACCAATGCATGAGCAAATCACTGAGCCAAGCAATCACTGAACCGATCACTGAACCAATCACTGAACCAATCGCTGAACCAATCACTGAACCAATTACTGAGCCAATCAATAAACCAATCACTAAGTCAACCAATCACTGAGCCAACCACTGAACCAATCAATCACTGAGCCAATCAATCACTGAGCCAATCAATCACTCAGCCAGTCAATTAATGAACCAATCACTGAGCCAATCATTGAACCAATTACTAAGCCAATCACTGAGCCAATCACTGAGCCTATCAATCATTGAGCCAATCTATCACTGAATCAACCAATCACTGAAATAATTGCTGAACAAATCAATCACTCGGGTTGGGTACTGAGAACCAATACAACCGGTGATCCAATACAACTGGTACCTACCTGGACCGAAATGCAACGCAGATGCGGTGCTTCCTTTCGGTGCCTGTCGGATTTGTGTTTTTCTGACAACTCTGTAGTCTTGCTTTATTTTGGTTAGTTGCTAGGCTGCGTCACACCTGTTCCCCCATGCAAGTTCTCCCTTTTACACAGACATGTTTCCCCCATACCGGCTCTCCCTTTTACACAGACATGGTTCCCCCATACCGGCTCTCCCTTTTACACAGACATGGTTCCCCCATACCGGCTCTCCCTTTTACACAGATATGGTTCTGCCATGCCGGTTCTTTACTTTTACACAGACATGGTTCTGCCTCTGTGACTACCTTCACTGCCGGCTGCGAAGCGGAACAACAATGAACCACGCTCCGTCTTTGTACCTTTTACGCAGAACGGCGAGGCCGAATGATGGCGCAACATTCCCACCTTGAACTTGCTGTAGGAATGGCCTCAGTGACAGACAGCGAGAGAGAAAAAGAGAGATAGAGAGAAAGAGAGAGAGAGAGAGAGAGAGAGAGAGAGAGAGAGAGAGAGAGAGAGAGAGGGAGAAAGGGAGCAAACTGAGGAACATTTAAAACCAAAAAAGACTATCATTTCATTTCAGAATTTCCTTTGTTTTCCAAACAAAATTATAACCATCATCTCATGTTTCACTAATTGTGCTGAAACACAAACACGCACACACACAGAGACACACAGACACACAGACACAGACACACACACACACACACACACACACACACACAGACAGACAGCGAGGCACAATCACACGCACAAAAACACCCACACACGCATATTAACAGGAACACATGCATCATTATTGATGTTTTTGTTGTTTTCTTGATATTCTTAACAGGAAACTCAAACTTCAATTCCTTGGCAGCACCAGTACATGCAAATCTATAACAGAAAACAACAAAGAACTGACAGGCAGAGAAAGGAGACAGAGAGAGAGAGAGATAAAGAAAGACAAAAAAAAGAGAGCGGGGGGAGGGAGGGGGAGACAGCGAGGGAGGGAGAGAGAGGGGGGGAGAGAGAGAGGGAGAGAGAGGGGGGAGGGAGAGAGAGAGAGAGAGAGAGAGCGAGGGAGAGAGAGAGGGAGAGAGAGGGGGGGGGGGGAGGGAGGGAGAGTATAAAGGAGCGATGGCTAACCTCTTTGAGCTGGTCAGTGCTGCCCCATGATGCAGAGCGCTTGTGTGAAGCGTTCCTCTTGTCCTGGGACTCCTCCGCCCACGCACTGGGGGTCTGAGAGGGTGGGGGGGAGAGGGAGAGGGGAGGGGTTGGAGACGGGAAGACGTTGGAGGTTCCATTAGATTGTCAGGATCATTAACTGTTTGTTTTTTTCTGTGTTATTGATGTCATGCAAACAAAACTCACTGGTCTAAACTGAACCAAGAGAAAGAGAGAGAAAGAGTTATTATCAATGTGTGTATGTGTGTGAGCACAGGAGCACGATGGGCCAGCTTGCAGAGGGGTGTGGCATTCCCCTAGAAGACTGGCTGCCACACCACAAGATGGCCGCCGGTCAAATGACTACAGCCCCCAGAATGCAGCAGGCACACAGGTGTAGGTGCTTAAGGAACCTAATTGTGGGAGCAGTTAAGACAGGTGGTGCCGATTGTGAGAGGGAGAGCCACGAGAGAGGGCTGAGAGCACCTGACGTGCGTTTGAAGCGTGTGTGGAAACGCTTACGGAAGCGCTTGCTGAATCGTGAAGCGCAACAGGAAGGGAGAAGGATAAGCCCAAGCCTGAAAGGACCGGACTGCCCACTGGAAGCTGACTGAACTGAGGGAAGTTAATTGAAGTTTATGTTTATAAGACAACCCTGAAGGAAGAGGGAAAAAGAGCATTTTGTGTTTGGACTTTTAAGTTGGGTTGGAAGAACCTACTTTTCGTCTGTGTTTGAAGTGATGCCTAAGTTGTACCTGTTTGAGTGACAAAGCCGAATTAAGAACCTTCTTTTAACTGCCAATTGTGAATGATTCCTCAGTTTACTACACTGTCCACCCTGCAACCTGTTACACAGTGTAAGTGTGTGTGCGTGCGTGTGAGCACAGGTGTGTGTGTGTTTGTGTAAGCACAGATGTGTGTGTGTGTGTGGGTGGTCATACAACATTGCTCTCTGTAAGATCCCTTTAAGGGTGTGTACTACTGTCTTTAATGTAGCCATTCTGTGAATGCAAATATCTGACCTTAGGAGTCTGGAGCTGATGGGCCTGGAATATTCTATGGAAGTTGTTTTTTTGACACTCCAAAAGACACACACACACACACACACACACCCCTACCACACCTCCCTACCTAAAAGCACTCACAGATGACACATACATTTGTCTGCCAGAGTTCAGTCTCCTGTGCTTAAGACCTTGCTCTTGCGTCAGCGATCATAAGTTATGGGCCTTGGGAACCGACACACACACACACACACACACAAGCATGTACACAATGATAAAGCTGAGTGATCCAGGCCTCTATACATAACACAGTAAAACTACGCGGCTCTGAAAACACTTCCACACAAATTCCTCTACCCACCACCATCACCTCCTACACACACACACACACACACGCACACACACAAAAAACACACACGTATATTCAAACACACACCACACCAAGCCTCTACTTAATAGTAAAAACAACCTAGAAAAACACACCGTCAATCCTCCTGTGGTCTGGCACCCGATAATGGAAGAGCGAGAGGGAGAGAGAGACAGAGAGAGGGAAAGAGATAGAGGGAGAGAGACAGAGAGAGGGAGATGGGGAGAGAGAGAGGGGGGGTGAGAGAGAAAGAGAGACGAAGAGGGGGGAGGTAGAGAGAGCGAGAGAGAGGTACCAATAGGGAATGAATGAAGTGAGATAGACAGATAGGTAAACTGAGAAAAGATAAGTAAAAGAGGAAAGAAGAAATACAGGACTGAAGGACTGAGAGGAATAAAGGAGTCTGGGTTGGGAATGCAACCTCCATCTCGCCATTCCTCTGACAGACTCAGACAATCACACACACACATAAAAACACACACGCACACACCCACACACACACACACACACACACACACACACACACACACACACAAGTTGGCCCCGGCTCTGCAGCAGCTCCCTTTAATGAGGCTGGAAACAGTGCAGGGATTAACTGAGCTAACACACCCCATCACACACACACCCTCACTCACTCACTCACATACACACACACTCACACACAAATCCCATCACACACACACACACACACACCCTCACCTCACACACAGCACAAACCCTCACTCACTCACACACACGCGCACACACAATCACACTCTCTCCCTCTCTCTCTTTCTCTCACACACACACACGCACGCTTCCATGCCACCTCACACACACACACACATACACACACACGCACGCTTCCATGCCACCTCACACACACATGCACGCTTCCATGCCACCTCACACACACACACACATACACACACACACAAAATCACAAGACTTACCACACAGATGAGGGCTTTACCCAGTCTAGTCCTTCAGAGTTTTTTTTACACTCCTGCTCTCAGACACACACACACACACACACACACACACACACACACACACGCACACACACACACGCACACGCACACGCACACGCACACGCACACACGCAAGCTTCCATGCCAACTTACAGACGCACACACACACACACACACACTACCAGAGGCGTAGAGGAACCCAAAACAAGGTGTTCATCAGTGTATAGAGGCATTCCTTTCCTTCAAGCCATTTTGTGATGATTGTGGTGCTGATGGCAAGTCTCACATACAACTTTTGAATGAAGGTGTGTACATTGATTTAAGTATGTAAGAGAGAGAGAATGTGTGTGAGTGTTTACACACACGTGAGCATGTGTGTGTGTGTGTGTGTGTGTGTGTGTGTGTGTGTGTGTGAGAGACTGAAAGTGTTTACACAGCCTCTACTGCAGGCTCAGGCCTTCACACCCACAGCACACATTCCACAGGCACTACTGCTGGGCAAGAAAAAACACACACACACACACACACACAAAGCTACACCTTGTCCTCTGGAATCAGCCTGGCTCACACACACACACTGCTCTGGCAGTATTCCAGAATTTCGCAATTTTTTGGTTGATTGTTTTGCGATTTGTGAGATATTTTGACATTTTTGTTTCTCATTAAAACACAGCTTAAACTCCAGATATACTAGAAAATAATTACTTAATGAGAGATAAAAGAGATCAGTGTGTTTGGATATCATGGTTTTGGGGCCTGTCAGTAGCTCAGTTTTGTCAGATCCAGAAGGAGTGTGTGTGTGTGTGTGTGTGTGTGTGTGTGTGACTTAAGTTTGAGGAGGTTGTTGGTCATCCAGAGTTTTATGACATGTGACTGAGGGGCCCAGTGAGCAGTGTTGCATTCTGGGCTGAAACACATTTGCATATCATCAGCATTACAGTGCAAATTGAGACCATTGCCTGACTTGACCAAGGGGAAGTATGTAAAAGAGGAGGGGCCAATAACTGATCCTTGGGGAACACCTGTGAGACGGGGGCAGTGGTCTGATCCTTGGGGGACACCCATACCAGTGCTGTTTGTTTGTGAGGTAGGATGAAGACCAAGCAAAGGCAGAGCCAGTAATGCCAGAGAAACAATCACACACTCCCTCTCATTTACTCACACACGCACAAACACACACACACACACACAAACAAACACAAACACACATGTATACACACACGTACAAACTACTGTAGAACAGGCAAAAGGCCAGGAGAAAGTTAAGGCTTCTGTGGAAATAGAGGAGATTACAGGCGTATGCCATACGAAGTGCGTCCGTCCGTCCACCCAACCACACACACACACACACACACACACACACACACACCTTATGCCCACAATCACACAAACAGAGCCCTGTTATGTAACAATAAGCACATGCAATCAGTCTTTTCTTAATGAACCAAGGAGCGTGACACACGTACATACTATGCCCATTATTGTGTCTGTGTGCGCTTGTGTTTCTTGTGCCCTTTTCATCAATCCCTCATTCATCAGAGGGTAGAGAAGTGTGTGTGAGTGTGCTGGGAGTGTGTGTTGCTCCACTTTAGCCGCTTCCTCCTTCCCACCAGGGTTGAGTTTCCAGCTGAGCCTGAACACACACACAAAAGCGCATACACACAAAAAAGTGTGTATGCACGCGCACATTAACACACGCAGACACACACACACACACACACACACACACACACACACAGGCTCTAAGGCTGGTGGGGGAGAGCATCTGGGCGGTAGAGCTGCCAATTTTTAGACAGACAACAGAAAAGGGAGATGCGCGTGTGCACACACAAACACACACACACACACACACACACACACACACACACACATTGACAAAAGTATGCCAGAGTGTAGACAGTCCCTGTATTTCGGGAAAAGACAGAAAAAAGCTAGGGGCAGTCTATTCACTTAATCATGTGCCAACACACACACACACACACACACACACACACACACACACACACACACACACACACACACACACACACACACACACACACACACACACACAAACACACAACACTTTCAGAAAGGTTCAAAGAGTTTCTCTCCCAGCCAACTGCAGATACTTGTGTTTCAAAGGGCCCTCTCTCTTGCTGACCTACACAGACACACACACACACACACACACACACACACACACACACACACACACACACACACATTCTCTCAATCTCTCTGAGGGAGTCTCAGTGAGAGTGCTGTGTGTGATCCTGCTTCTGTCACCATTGATGAGCTTTCCACTGATCATTCAGAGCACGCTGGCTGATCTACAGCCAGTCTGGCCTTCAGCTAATTACAAAGGAGACTAGAGGAGTGATCAGTGAGGACTGATTCTAGAACAGAGCAAGCCATTCTAGAGTAGTGAGAGCAGGTTCTAGAATGTTTATAAATCCAGATTTACTCATTTTGAGGATTGGAGAACTACAGTCTTAGTATATTATCTCAGGGTGAACCTGTACAGGGATTATTTGCACGCATATACAAGAGGACGTACTGCTGTGTGACAGAGCGCTTGAAAGTGTGTGTGTATTTTATGTGTGTGTGAGAGACAGAGAGAGAGAGAGAGAGAGAGACAGAGAGAGAGAGAAAGAGGGAGAGATGGATAGAGAGAGAGAGAGAGAGAGAGAGCAGGCTGAAGTTACAGTAAGCCTACAGTGGGTGCAGTGCAGATTAACCAACAGACAAAGAACTCTTTCTGCTCACGACAACTGGGGCTGAAGCCTGGGCTTTGAAGCACGGTGTGTGTGTGTGTGTGTGTGTGTGTGTGTGTCTGTGTGTCTGTGTGTCTGTGTGACCTCCACAACCCCGTCTGCTGTGTGACAGTGAGGAGGGAAGGCAAAATCACTGACTCTGTAATGTGAAACATAAGAGATAGAGAGAAAAGGGGGAAAGGAGAGAGAGAGGGGGAAATGAGAAAGAGGAAAGGAGAGAGAAGGGGGAAAGAAGAGAGGGAGAGAGAGGGGCAGAAGGAGAGAAGGGGAGAAATAAAGAGAATATAGGGGACAAAAACAAAGTGGATAGAAAGGAAGAGACGTAAAGACAGAGAGGGAGAGATAGGGAGAGAAAGAGAGAGAGGGAAAGAGAGAGAGGGAGAGAGAGAGAGACAATAGGTGTGTGTGTGTGTGTGCCTGATGCACCCAAAGGCCACTGCTCTTCCTGATGCCTTGTGTTCAGTACTTAAAGAAGAGCCCACACAGAACATGTCTTATTCCTATACATATATAACACTTGTCTTTGTCACCATGGATACAAGTCTTTAACTAACTTTATTACATGTCTTTTACCTATAAATATATAACACTTGTCTTTGTCACCATGGATACAAGTCTTTAACTAACTATATAACATGTCTTATAGCTATAACTATGTAATGACGACTGGTCTTCCACTGAACCAGAATGCTTCTCAGTTCCAAGTCTTTAATAACTTGTTTCACCATTACTCTCCGAGTGAGTGTGTGTGTGACTGTGTGTGCGTGCCTGCGTTCGTGCGTTTGTACAAGTGTGTATGAGTGTGTGTGTAAGTGCAAGGGTGTGTTTGTGAAAAGGTTTGTAAGTGTGTGTGTATGATATGCATGTGTGTGTGAGGGAGTGTGTGCATGTGTGTGTGTGTGTGTGCATGTGTGTGTGTGTAAGAGAGTGAGTGTGTGTCCGGAAGCACACTAGCACATCAGACACATAGCTGGGATGTTTGGTCCGTCAGGGCTAGGGGGATTAGCATGACAAAAAGCCTCTTTCTTCCCACAGAGGAGAAGCACGGCCCTCTGGGAAGACTGAGTGAGAAGCATGGTCCCCTGGGAAGGCTGGCTGTGGAGCAAGACCCTCTGGGAGGTCAAGTGTGGAGGAGCACGGCCCTCTGGGAGGTCAATTGTGGAGAAGCACGGCCCTCTGGGAAGGCTGGCTGTTGATCAGCAAGGCCATAGATATCCTATATAAAGGCTAGATGTCTCACGGTGGAGTCTTGAACGTCCACACAGGAGGCCAACTTGCGACGGGATAACTTCCTGGAGGGATCAGTGGTACGTTAGGTAACGTCAGTGATCTTCACAATCGTTTACACTCTTATCTCGCTGAAATCTTGACGGATTTACAAATTACTTGATTAACAAACGTCATTATCGTGGTAATAATTTTGGATGCTTGAACATGTTGAAATGTGCAGCTTAATTGTGGCTAGTCTACTACTCAGTCATTTTACATCAATTGGCGAGGCATAATTGTTCTTTCTTTTCAATATAACTTAAGTTGCACATGATAAAACTGAAGTTGTACATGATATCTAATCGGGTTGGTTTGTTAAACATCTTACATTATGATTTCAACAGGAAATTGCTGACTTTATTGCCAGTGAAGATGCTAGACTTTTGTGCAGCCTGCTCTATTGAACGTTCCCTCGAAACGAGAACCCGTGGGATCACCTTTATTTTATTATATCAGTAATATTGCTTTTATAAAGGTGATAATAACAGTATACATTTATCTCCTGTTGCCATTCTGTATGCTGTAGAGTTTTAGTAGCCTAGATATTGATTTTACATAAATAGCTTGTGCATGTGTATTGATTGCACCTATCTGTTTTGTTCAATGTTATTTTCATATAATAATTCTTCATAAGTATGCAGTGTCATAACTACATATACTACGTTTATAACAAACCAACCCGTTTGAAAATCGGTTGAAAATTGAGCAAGTTCTGTTTATTTAAAAAGTATGTACCACTACCAACACAATGTTAAGGGTGAGCGAGCTATTCCATCGCAAAATGGCCGCCATGTGCGGACATTCGACTCCGTCGGCCAGAAACGCGGGCGAGACATCTAGCCTTTATAAAGGCTATCTTTGCGCAAGGCCCTCTGTTGCTAATGCTAGCCATGAACATGTGCCGGCATGTCACCCCACCATTCATCTCAGCATGTCAGATCACCATTCATCCCAGAAGCCTGAGAGGCAGGAAGACTGTGTGTGTGTGTGTGTGTGTGTGTGTGTGTGTGTGTGTGTGTGTGTGTGTGTGTGCAACCATAAAGCTGCCGGCAACCGTAACCATGCATGCTCCTCCACGTTGGGCTCCCACATTTGCGTTCACCTTTGACCTCATCAGAGGTCTTGGTGTGTGTGTGTGTGTGTGTGTGTGTGTGTGTGTGTGAGAGAGAGAGAGTGTAAAGTAGAGAACTAGAAAGCAAGGAAATGTAGGGCAGCCAAACAAGAGAGGATGGATAACAGTGTTAGAATCTGCTGAGCACTCACTCACTCACACACTCACTCACACACTCACACACACTCACACAAAGAGGTGTTGTTCTGGTATGAGAGGAGGCTGGTGATGTCATTTTAAATTCCATGCTAACTGTTTAGCCATGTAGTAACACCTCACTAGAGGCTTATAAACACACACACACACACACACACACACACACACACACACACACACACACACACACACACACACACACACACACACACACACACACACACACACAGGCACACACAGGCACACACACAGGCACACACACACCCACACGTGCATCTGTGTTTTATTTGGGGTATTTCTCAGGGTGGATGTACTGTGTGTGTATAATCTGTAAAGGTCTACGGTGGTGTGCATGTGATTCTGCGTGGTTGGTATATATGTATTTGTGAATTCAAAGAACAAACAGAAGATATTCAATTGCAGAGCGTTATTATTAGGTTTCCTCCGGTAGGAGGTAACCTATCGTTATCGTAGGTATTATTATTATTCTTGTACCATGGGAGTCAATGGCAGCCCCTAGAACCATATGGTAACTTTTTGTGAAATTTGGCACACTCATTAAGGACAGTCCCTTCTTCATTCACACCAAGTTTCATGGCTCTCATTACACCACTCTAGCGCCACCAACAGGTCAAAGTTGGACTTTTGTAACACACGCAACTTTTGAACCGTATTTCACTCAAATATTTGCTGACATATGACCTCACTTCCTGTTTGGCCGCTTTTCTGCTGAATTTGAATGGCTGTACCGGACAAACGGTTGTGAGGATCAAAATTCTAAATAGTAAGTAGGCTTTCAAAGGTTTTTGATAAAACCGGAAATAGCGGAAAATCTATATAACCGGAAATTGACGCCATAGGGTCTGTTAAATTCGTCTTTCATCCGATTTTCAAAAATGAGGTACCATTGGATTCCCTGAATCAAGACGAATTTAACAGACCCTATGGCGTCAATTTCCGGTTATATAGATTTTCCGCTATTTCCGGTTTTATCAAAAACCTTTGAAAGCCTACTCCTCCTACAATTTTTGGCAAATCTTCTTCAAAATCACCAGAGATGATCTTCAGACCTAGCCTCACAAAAGCTACTATTTAGAATTTTGATCCTCACAACCGTTTGTCCGGTACAGCCATTCAAATTCAGCAGAAAAGCGGCCAAACAGGAATAAAGGTCATATGTCAGCAAATATTTGAGTGAAATTTACGCCACATGGTGTGTTTAATTCGTCTTGATCCAGGGAATCCAATGGTACCTCATTTTTGAAAATCGGTCATGCGGTTCAAAAGTTGCGTGTGTTAACACAAGTCCAACTTTGACCCGTTGGTGGCGCTAGAGTGGTATAATGAGAGACATGAAACTTTGTATGAATAAAGAAGGGACTGTCCTTAATAATTGTGCCGAATTTCACAAAAAGTTACCATATGGTTTGTCCGGTACAGCCACTCAAATTCACCAGAAAAGCAGCCAAACAGGAAGTGAAGTCATATCTCAGCTAATCTTTGAGATATTAACACCAAACTGGTATGTCACTTGGAAGACACTACAACATGTTCCCATGTGCAAAGGCAACTTCATATCTTGAAAAATGATTGATATAAAGCAAATTGGATACATTTTTAATGCTAAAAAAATGCTTTACACATCTGCAGGTCAAAAAGTGAAACTCTGATTCAATCACAAGTTCATATGAGAAGACACTTGAGAGTGTTAAGTACACAAATCTGAAAAAAAGTTGACTGTAAGATGAAAAGTAGATTTATGATGAATATTTGAAACATGCATGCTTGACTACTTGCTAGGGTGGTTCTCTATAGAATGCCTCTCTGTCTCCTCATCCGCGCGGCTCCTAAATCTCACATACTCAGTCTCCCCTTAACACACGCGCAGGCTTTGTTTTACGCACACACATTCTCACAGACACACAGCTTGGTGTCACACACATACATTCTCACAGACACTCAGTCTAAACTTCAGGGCAAAAGCATTGTAAATGTTGGATTTGAAATGTAATATCCCATTGGCAAGTCTGCAGCATGGATTTTTCTATACAGTGACAAATTGTCACAAAATTACATTTTTCCCTGGTTCCCAATGTTTGGAGGAGGAAACCGCCATCGCTGCTTGCAGCTATATTTATTTACTTTTTTTTGACACAAATAAAAATACTGTAGCATGACAAGAGATCATATACCCTCAGCTTCTCTCTCTACCTGCTCCTCACTCTCTTTCCTTTTCTTTCCCTCCCTCCCTCCCTCCCTCCCTCCCTCCCTCCCTCTCTCTCGCTCAGGACAGGATCCTGATGAACTCATCTTTCTGTTGCTGTTTGGTCGTTAGGTGTGCTGCAGCTCTATGGTAACATCCATTCTCACGCTGATCTTTTGGCCTGAATGCTCAAGGGACACTTGCTCTCACACACACACACACACACACACACACACACACACACACACACACACACACACACACACACACACACACACACACACACACACACACACACACACACACACACACACACACACACACACACACACACACACACACACACACACACACACACACACGGTGCTCTGTAAATGTCGTCCAAATTCCACATTCTCTCCTCTCCGAGTTCCTGTGTTAACTCCTGCGGAGGGCTGGGTGGGGTCAGAGTCTCCGAAAAGGAAATCAGACACACACAAAACACACACACGAAACACACACACGAAACACACAAACGCACAACAAAACCAACACACACACACACAACCGTCTCTCGCACATATACACATACAACCACACTAACATAGACATATTCTCAAACACAGAGGGAAAAAGATGGATCTTCAGGGAGCCATGACGTG
>NC_137924.1:33330033-33335033 GCF_963457725.1 Sprattus sprattus
TCTGAGCTAATGTGTATACTAGAGCTGTTAGCTATCTGGGTTAGCCTCTGAGCTAATGTGTCTACTGGAGCTGGTAGCTATCTGGGTAAGCCTCTGAGCTAATGTGTCTACTAGAGCTGTAAGCTATCTGGGTTAGCCTCTGAGATAATGTAAGTATTAGAGCTGGTAGGTATGTGTGTAAGCCTCTGAGCTAATGTGTCTACTAGAGCTGTTAGCTACCTGGGTTAGCCTCTGAGCTAATGTGTCTACTAGAGCTGTTAGCTAGCTGGGTTAGCCTCTGAGCTAATGTAAGTATTAGAGCTGGTAGCTTTCTGGGTTAGCCTCTGAGCTAATGTGTCTACTGGAGCTGGTAGCTATCTGGGTTAGCCTCTGAGCTAATGTGTCTACTAGAGCTGTTAGCTATCTGGGTTAGCCTCTGAGCTAATGTGAGTATGAGAGCTGGTAGCTATCTGGGTTAGCCTCTGAGCTAATGTGTCTACTAGAGCTGTTAGCTATCTGGGTTAGCCTCTGAGCTAATGTAAGTATGAGAGCTGTTAGCTATCTGGGTTAGCCTCTGAGCTAATGTAAGTATGAGAGCTGGTAGCTATCTGGGTTAGCCTCTGAGCTAATGTGTCTACTGAATGGCATTGCTATGCAAAGCCACGACACTCACAGCTACTGGACACAGCCAGCTGGGGAGACTCTCTCAGGACTCAGTGTATGGGTGTGTGTGTGCATCTCTGTGTGTGTTTGTGTGTGTTTGTGTGCGTGTGTGTGTGTGTGCGTGTGTGTGTGTGTGCGTGTGTGTGTGTGTGTGTGTGTGTGTGTGCATGTGTGAGAGATTGAGGGAGTGTGTACAAAAGAATGATGGTGTGTTTGTGCATGTGTCTGTGTGAATTATGCCCGAGGCCTAGGCTGAGCGTGTATGTACAGCAAATGTACGTATATGTATGTCTATGTGTGCGTGTCTGTGTGTGTGTAAAGTCACAACCTAAGCTCCCCTAATGGTATTGCTAATCCCTGAGCTTATTCTCAGGCAGAGAGCAGGGAACTGGGGAAGTTCTGTCCAGACCTGCTCACAGAAAACACACACCACCTACACACACACACACACACACCCGAGCCTTCAGCTGTACTACTGTCCATTATCATTCACGCCAAAATGCTCAGCTGTTTTTCTGTCTCTTTACACACACATACACACACACACACACACACACAGACACACACACACAGGCACAAATCCTTGGCCGTACTTCTCTCTCTACACGCACCCTTAGATTTACTGCCGTCCCATTATACACACACACAAAACCCTTATGTTTGGAACAGCCAGTAAGCCACTAGCTCAAACACGTATCTCACTTTTGGTTATGATAATTAACACATCACTGTGATGCACACACACACACACACACACACACACACACACACACACACACACACACACACACACACACACACACACACACACACACACACACACACACACACACACACACACACACACACACACACACACACACACACACACACACACACACACACACAGCACAAAGCCGGCACATGTGTAAATGGCCCACTGGGGAACAGCTGGTCGTATCACACATGTGCCACAGCAGATGTGCATTTGGTGAGAGTGACGGTTGAAGATCAGTGTAGGTCTATGGGCACTGTTTACACTGGGGGAACACACAGGCATGTTGTCTGCAATGAAACACACACACACACACACACACAGGCATGTTGTCTGCAATGACACAGGGCATGCTGTTCGGAACAAGTGTAGGCATATACATTCCACATGAACAATGCGAGCTCACAGAGGAAACACGCCTTGGCTACAAGACACCTGTTGAAAATGAGTGTGTGGAGGAGGGCTATCTGCAAGCTGTTAAGAGTCAACATAGCCCCACACTGAATTTATGAAACCTGTTTACCGTGAAGGGTACACATAAGCTATATACAACTTATTGATGACGTGTATTGAAGAAGGCATCCATGCTATCAGTCTATACTGAGTAAGCATACGCCACTGCCACTGCCTCCCAACAGGAAATACCACCCCGAACCGTAGCCGTAGCACTGGCAGGCTGATAGAGGGAGGGCAAGAGGGCTAACTCTCCTCATAGAAACCACTCAGAGCAGCAAAGAGTCCTGTACAAGAGCTAACCTGACTACACAGAGCTTTTTACAATCTGAATGTTTTACTAACAGCTGAGACGAGAGTCAGTGAGAGGAGGTTCAAGACTCTCCATGCCCTGAAAACCACACCACCGCTAGAAAACAAACAAACACAAATCTATGAGCCCATATGTCCATTTATCTGTGCTTTGTGTTCGCCTTGTACAGTATATGTATGTGTTCACCTGGAATTATCGATGTGCACAGCATCTAGCCATTTTTGTGTACACACACACACACACACACACACACACACACACACACACACACACACACACACACACACACACACACACACACACACACACACACACAACCACAGAGCAACCACACACACAGAGGACAGAGTGGCTGGATTGGTCATGATGAAGTGTGAGGCAATTTCCTCTGGGTGACTTCTTGTCCTCCCTGTCAGGCTGTGTACACCATATGATTGTGTTACGCCTGTGATGTCATCATTTACCTACATTAATTTAGAAAACTAAGGTGGGACAAGGAAATGTTTGGGAATGGGAGTATGTAACTCTGGCCCAGATGAGGCCCTAGAACCAGCCACCCTCTGCAGGTTCCAGATGAGGTCTAGAACCAGCCACCCTCTGGCCCAGATGAGGCCCTAGAACCAGCCACCCTCTGCAGGTTCCAGTTGAGGTCTAGAACCAGCCACCCTCTGGCCCAGATGAGGCCAAGAACCAGCCACCCTCTGCAGGTTCCAGTTGAGGTCTAGAACCAGCCACCCTCTGGCCCAGATGTGGCCTAGAACCAGCCACCCTCTGCAGGTTCCTGCTTCTCACAGCCCCCTACTGCAAACAGTAGTTAGATTACTTTCACAAACAAGCAAGCCAGCGGAGCACTGTGTGTGTGTGTGTGTGTGTGAGTGTGTGAGTGTGTGAGTGTGTGAGTGTGTGAGTGTGTGAGTGTGTGCATAATGTGTGAATGTCTAACATAAGCAGGGGTGTGATCATTGACAGCTTAGTGGTATTGGCTGGTGTGCTGTTCTGATTGGCTGGTGTGCTGTTCTGATTGGAAGGTGTGCTGTTCTGATTGGCTGGTGTGCTGTTCTGATTGGCAGGTGTGCTGTTCTGATTGGCTGGTGTGCTGTTCTGATTGGCTGGTATGCTGTTCTGATTGGCAGGTGTGTTGTTCTGATTGGCTGGTGTGCTGTTCTGATTGGCTGGTGTGCTGTTCTGAGGCAGGTGACCAGATGCAGACAGAGCAGATGTGGGACGTGTAGTTTGTTTGTCTAACTCTCTAACTGGATAACAAACATTTCTGTCCTGCCTTTTGGCTGGTAAACTCCTGTGTAAGTTAGTTTTTTTGTGACGTAGCAGAGTTTACTTGCCACATCTGCAGTTTGATTGACGGCCATCACAGCTTCTTGATGAAGGAGTTTACTTGCCACGTCTGCAGTTTGATTGACAGCCATCACAGCTTTTTGATGACCGCCTTCACAGCTCTCTTCCAGCCACTGGATGAAATCCAGGCTTCTTTAGAAAAGCTGGGCTTTGTTGCATTTGTATGAGAGAGGTTTCTCTTTTTGACGTAGTGCTATTAAATAGAGTACAAACGTTACCGCAACAGCATAAACTGGGTGCATAAAAAAAAAACCGCATCCATGTGTTCTTATTTCTGATTATTAGAAGCCAAATGGCCAATGACAATGAGGGACATGACCTCAATATGCAGGATGCAGTACAACACACAGCTGGACACCTGCTCACCTGCTCACACACTAGCACACACACACACACTAGCAGTATAGGCTACTCTAAACATGCAAGCACGTATCATCCCCCCTCACACACCTGTACAGCCCACACTCACACTCAATCTCAGCATGCAGTCTCTGTGTGTGTGTGTGTGTGTGTGTGTGTGTGTGTGTGTGTGTGTGTGTGTGTGTGTGTGTGTGTGTGTGTGTGTGTGTAGTCTTGCGGAAACTGGCCTTTCCAGGAACGACACACGAGAAGGTGAGACCAGGCAGAAAATCAGATGAAGCCACCCAGCCACCAAGAAACATTCACTAAGGGGTGCGTGTGTGTGTGTGTAAAAGCGCGCCCGCGAGAGAGAGAGAGAGAGAAAGAGAGAGAGAGAATATTTGCACATTATAATTAGACACGCACAGCAACTGCATTTAGTAGCCCCCCACACACACACACACAAACTGAAGCTAATAGCAAGACCACACACCACCACAAATACCAGTTTGAAACTCCACTCCTCCAGATGGTTACCTGTCTCCCAACAGGCCTAATGCCATCACACACAGAGTCGGCCCACACACACTCACACACCTATTTACAAGGAGATGAAAAGCCCAATGCTGTTTCACTAGCCACAGCACACATACGGAGTAAACTAAACACAGAAACCTGCATACTCCATACGTGAGTGAACCCTGCATACTCTATACGTGAGTGAACCCTGCTTACTCTATACGTGAGTGAACCCTGCATACTCTATACGTGAGTGAACCCTGCTTACTCTATACGTGAGTGAACCCTGCATACTCTATACGTGAGTGAACCCTGCATACTCTATACGTGAGTGAACCCTGCATACTCTATGTGAGTGAACCCTGCATACTCTATACGTGAGTGAACCCTGCATACTCTATATGTGAGTGAACCCTGCATACTATATATGTGAGTGAACCCTGCATACTCTATATGTGAGTGAACCCTGCATACTATATATGTGAGTGAACCCTGCATACTCTATATGTGAGTGAACCCTGTATACTCCTTACGTGAGTGAACCCTGTATACTCCTTACGTGAGTGAACCCTGCATACTCCTGCACACTCCATCTATTCAGATTTATCTACAACAGGATAAAAGGTT
>NC_137924.1:33340033-33350033 GCF_963457725.1 Sprattus sprattus
GTTTTACTGAGACAGGATCACAAACAATAACACGGCAAGACACGCCTCAGGAGACTGCATGGAAAGAGAGCTCCTTCAGCGTTGTGTGGCTTTAAGTTTCTGAGGGGGGGCCTTGCTTTGTTATGAAGAACACGTGTTCGTAAACTTGCTGCAAACTGCATACACTGCAAACTGTCGCCCCCTCGTGGTGATTTAAGGACATCACAGCTGTGTCAGAGGACCCAGCACCACTCTCGATACTAGACCACATTTTCAGGAAGCCATATTGCAACAGTCATGGCTAGATAGAGCATAAATATAACCAATTCAACCACACAAGCAATATTTGACAGCAGGCATAACAGTGATGGTCAGTTGTAAGTTCCATATGATGTATTACAATGTGAATTCCTCTGTTTATATCTGCCCTCATCCCTGCTGACGGTGTTCTACTATACGGATGGATGAATGAATGAATTGTGGAATAAAAAAGAGAGGAATGTGTGCAGTGTGTTGTGTTGCCTCACAGAAAGCCCAGTCCTCCAGTTTCCTCATGTTGGTCAGTTTAGGCTTACAGGCTTCAGGGCTTTGGCCTCCATTCATGGGCTACTGGCACAGGGCAGACCAGCCCAGTCTGGTACCATATTCACTCTAGACCTGCAATCTGATATGCATCTATGCAATATATTAATGTAAACATGCAAGTTCATACAGTTCGCTATAGCATAGTATATTACAATATATGTTATGAATGTATGTATATCAATGTTTAGTAGGCTACATATGTTCTTTGGCTCAAACCAAGTACTCTTACCACGACCTTTAACCCCTTTTCAAGGGCTTCATCCGAGCCCCTTGTGTGGAAAAGGGAGTATGTGCAAAAACTCCATAGGTTTAGTCAAAAGACTAGTCTGGGGAAGGGTTTAGTCTAAGACTAGTGTAAGGAAGAGTTTAGTCGAAAGACTAGTCTGGGGAAGGGTTTAGTCTAAAGACTAGTCTGGGGAAGGGATTGGTCTAAAGACTAGTCTGAGGAAGGGTTTAGTCTTAAGACTAGTCTGGGGAAGGGACTGGTCTAAAGACTAGTCTGAGGAAGGGTTTAGTCTGAGGAAGGGTTTAGTCTAAAGACTAGTCTGGGGAAGAGTTTAGTCTAAAGACTAGTCTAAGGAAGGGTTTAGTCTAAAGACTAGTATGGGGAAGGGTTTGGTCTAAAGACTAGTCTAAGGAAGGGTTAAGTCTAAAGTCTAGTCTGGGGAAGGGATTGGTCTAAAGACTAGTCTAAGGAAGGGTTAAGTCTAAAGACTAGTCTGGGGAAGGGTTTGGTCTAAAGACTAGTCTGCGGAAGGGTTAAGTCTGAAGCAAATAGCTTAGAGACTAGTCTGACAAAGGGTTTACTCTAAGCAAATGGCAGTTTGACAAAGAATGATCTTTCACCGGGTCTTGGTTGAGGTTTTCTAATCCCCTCTACCATTACAAACATAAGCCTGTTGGGGCTGTGTGTGTGTGTGTGTGTGTGTGTGTGCAGGGTGCGATTTGCCGGGGGGGATTTACCCCCCCTCTGGTTTTTACATCCCCACCTCAGCTGGATGAATTTCCTACATGGGGGGGATAACCCTCAATTATTTAAAAAACAATGAAAAAACACACAGGTTGTGACAGCGTTTTCTTACACTTGCTTACATCGCTTGCACTAACGTTCACCTTACCCGAACTGTCGGCATTCTCAGAATTCGCTGGCTTTGCTAATTTCCGTGTATAGGCTACTGTACAATGAATATGAAAATATTTGTTCACTGAATTAGCGAGTTCTGTCCAAAACAGTTGCGTTTCAGTTTCAAAGTTTCAGTTTCGGTTTCAGTATTTCAACGTGAGTGAGAGGGAGCACAAGAACTGAGCGTCTAGCAGCGATCATCATATCATAGACATATATGATGCATGTATATGAAGATAATTAGGCCTATGTATTGCTTTTTTTTTTTTTTCATGATAAAAAAAAAAAAAAAAACATCCCCCCCTCTGGTTTTTGGACAAATCGCACCCTGTGTGTGTGTGTGTGTGTGTGTGTCTGTGAGAGAGTTAAAATGTACAGAGAAGCAAAGAAACATTTGTTTTCATTAATATATAATCTTTAATGAATGGGGTACTAGCAGGTTGTACAGCATCAAGCATCTTGTCTAAATGGCGTTTTAAATGAGTATTCGCAGAGTAGGCTAAAAGCAAGAACTAACAGCTGCTCTTTGTCCCTTGAAGCGCTTATTGTACAGGCAGTCATAGAAAACATGTCAGTGGATTGTATGTGTGTGTGCAGGAGAAAGACAGTGTGTGAACAGATTGTTGGGTTTGAATCCAGTCGCACAGTATTTCTGGTCTTGGGAACCAGTTTGCTTTTTCAGTTCAAACAAATAAACAAACAAACTAAATACTAGGCATCTTCTCACACAGATGCAACCACACATTTCCCATTCATTCACAAAAAAAGTTTAAGAATCCAAATCTTTCTCTCACACTTTCAGCATTGTGTTCTTTAGTGTACATAAGTTCTATTTCCCCCCTCTAAAGCTATCCTGGGATTAGAAACAGAAAAGATGATTGGACAGGAGGATGTTGGATCAGTCGGGAGGGGGAGTGGCTAATGATGATTGGGATGTAGGAAATGTGGGGACTTTTCTGCTTGCTCACTTAGTAACACAGACACACACACACACACACACTCTTAACACACATTTACTGATACAGTCCAGCAGTCACAGGCTGTCTGACGGACCTCGTGCATTTCTGCTGGTGTGTGTGTGTGTGTGAGAGAGAGAGAGGTTTTCTGAGGGCTGCAGGTGTTTTGAAGAGGTGACTTAGCCGACCATAATGCACCAGGGCTTCCTGTGTTTAAATGTCTGCCACATAAACAGAGCTAGCGCCCACACCAGTGTGTGTAGTGATCACACCATCGTGTGCTACCCTCAGAGCTAGCGCCCACACCAGTGTGTGTAGTGATCACGCCATCGTGTGCTACCCTCAGAGCTAGCGCCCACACCAGTGTGTGTAGTGATCACGCCATCGTGTGCTACCCTCAGAGCTATTCGCCCACACCAGTGTGTGTAGTGATCACGCCATTGTGTGCTACCCTCAGAGCTAGCGCCCACACCAGTGTGTGTAGTGATCACGCCATCGTGTGCTACCCTCAGAGCTATTCGCCCACACCAGTGTGTGTAGTGATCACGCCATCGTGTGCTACCCTCAGAGCTATTCGCCCACACCAGTGTGTGTAGTGATCACGCCATCGTGTGCTACCCTCAGAGCTAGCGCCCACACCAGTGTGTGTAGTGATCATGCCATCGTGTGCTACCCTCAGAGCTAGCGCCCACACCAGTGTGTGTAGTGATCACGCCATCGTGTGCTATCCTCAGAGCTAGCGCCCACACCAGTGTGTGAAGTGATCATGCCATTGTGTGCTACCCTCAGAGCTAGCGCCCACACCAGTGTGTGTAGTGATCATGCCATTGTGTGCTTCCCTCAGGGTCTTTCTGCCAACCCATCTCCTCCTGCCCCCACAGGGTCGGCCATCTTGTTTGGTGCCCAAACACCCAATTAACCAGAAAGCCTCTGACCGTGGAATCAGACCTGCTCCTGATCTGGCACAAGTCCTCCAGATCCCAAGCAGAACCCATTTCAGAGTCAGGAACTATCTAGGAACCCTCTAGAAGCTCCCAGACATTTTGGTGATATCACCACCCTGATGAACCCATCCACGTTCAATGTTCATGACTTTAACCTCTGCTTCAAAACTCATAAAGGCTATATTAACTCATCTATGTCTGTATGCCAGTGTGCAAGCGGGTGATAAAGGCTATATTAACTCATCTATGTCTTTTTCTGCCAGTGTGCATAAGGGGTATGTACATGAATGAAGCTTCAAGTGTAGCTGTGCTAATCTGGCTGAGGATCACAGTGCTGTAGTGCTCAATTTCTTATGTTTCAATTTTCTTGTGTCTATGTGTGTGTGTGTGCGTGTGAGAGTGTGAATGATGCTGCACCACTCCCCTCAGCTCTAAACTTTATGTGTGTATCTGCTACTCAGACCCTTTCATTTCCAGGTCAAAGTTCATGAAAGAAGATTTAAACCCTCTCATCATTCAGTAACTCAAACTGGGAGCATGGAGATAAAAAGGAAACAAAAAAGTAATTACAAAGCATCATCACATTTTTTTTACAAGGTGACTTAATGTACAGCCTTCAAAATATAAACACATGACAGCAATAGTAAGGATTGTATCTACCAAAAAACACAAAAATAAACATCCAATGATTGAGCACCTAAAGCACGGATTGGGGGCACAGGGTACAGGGTACAGGACAGGATTGGGGGTACAGGGTACAGGGTACAGGACAGGGATCTGGGATCCGTCTGTCCAAGTCTGACAAAGGTCCTTAAGTAACAGACTGTCAAACTTCAGCTTATGCAGATATTAACCAACTCAGACAGGTATCACTGGGGCGGGGACAACTGAGACATTACCCAATGGAGACTCAGACAGGTATCACTGGGGCGGGGACAACTGAGACATTACCCAATGGAGACTCAGACAGGTATCACTGGGGCGGGGACAACTGAGACATTACCCAATGGAGACTCAGACAGAGATCACTGGGGAAGGGACAACTGAGACATTACCCAATGGAGACTCAGACAGAGATCACTGGGGCGGGGACAACTGAAACAGGGACAACTGAAACACAAACCAAAGACAGCAAGAAAAACAACAAAACAGCAAAACAAACGGTAAAAGAAAGACGCACATACACACAATCCCTTCTGAAGAGACCATGGTCATGATTGGTTAAAGACATTTGTCATGTGATTGATGCTGTAGTGCAGGAGGCAAGCAGAACGACAATGTTGCCAAATATATCTGAATTAGGGGGCTCAGGAAGCCAGTATTGACTAAATGACCTCACATCTCACCAACACACACATCCTGAGAGCAGGTGTCTCTCTGTGGCACCATTGCACCAGTCACCATGGCAACAGAAACATGTCCCCCAGCGATGACTGTGTGCCCTTTATGTTTTAAGAGGGCAAAGAGATGAGAAAATAAGATTGTCTAGTTTGTGAGTGCTCTCTCTCTCTCAAGTCTGCAGGTGTGTTTGTGTATGTGTGTTTGTGTGTGTGATGTGAGTCTCTCTCAAGTGTGTGTGTGTGTGTGTGTGTGTGAGAGATGCAAATCCTGTAAAAGGTCAATGCTCTGTAATCTAGAAATGCACAGCATGTATAAAACTTCACATCTGTAAATAATAGTGTGCGCGTCTGTGTATCTGTGTACAATGACAGGGAAGTATTTATGATGGTCGAACGGACGAAATGATTGTTATGATCAATAAGTGCACCATTCATAATAACATTAAAATAATACCAACATTTGAAGAGCTTAAAAGAAACAGAATTACACAGACTTTTAAAATGATAAAATAAGAGCTTTCAAAGAGATTTAAAGAGAAAAATTCAAAGCTACGCGCCTATTGCACATGTCAAAAATATAAAACAAAAGCCAGGTATTACATACAGGTTACTAAAAACAAACAAACAATTATGATGTCATAATGATGCCAGGATTCTAGAATGTGATTAAAATGATTCGAAGAAAGACAGAGGGCAGTGGGCTCTGTCTAACAGTCCACCACCCCATTTTTACATGGACACGCCATCCATGATACACGTGTGTGTGTGTGTGTGTGTGTGTGTGTGTGTGTGTGTGTGTGTGTGTGTGTGTGTGTGTGTGTGTGTGTGTCTGTGTCTTTACCATGGTCCAAAGCTAACTGATTGAGCTGAAGGATTAAGTTGACTCATATATACGTGTCTTATACTTGTATTACACGTATAAAAAGGGAGACAAACAAATAAAAACAAAACATTTAAAAGCGAATCAGAGATTCATTTGAGAGGGGGGTCAAAGGTCGCAGAGCCACCTTGCATTGTGGGAGAGGAGCTATGGGCTCAGCCAGTGATACACCTTCATGGGCGGCAGTGGGTCCAATCTCTTCTGTTCTGATCGGTTCCATGTCCATTCTCATAGTGACCGAGTTAGTTCTCTTCAGAGAGAAAGATACAGAGAGTTGCCATAGAAACGGGGAGGGTCGTCATCAAGACAAGACAAGCACACACCCTGGATGTCTTTAAGAATTTTTATCTCCATGAAAAAAGTCCTACCTCTTTCATTTCTATCACTTCCTTTTTCTCAGCATCCCCCTTTCTTTCTGATAACTGAGGTTCTGAGGTTTCCCCAAAGGTCGGGTCTTTGCCATGATCTATAGGTGTCTCTGATGCAGATCATAGGGGACAGGGATGGGTAAATGATTAACATGCTGCTGAGCCCTCACACACACACTCACGCATACACACGCACGCACAGCACGCATGCACGGACGCACGCACGCACGCACGCAGGCACGCACACACGCACGCACGCACACACGCACGCACACACCTATCTCATCCTCTCACACCCCTCCTCGCCCTGCAGCTACAGGTCGGAGGTGAGGGGTCACAGGCAGGTGACCCCCGCCATGTCAGAAGAGGCCAGTGTTGCCGTGGCAGCGCCGGATCCCACCAGGAACACGGCTGTGCTGGACTTGGAGCGACCCGACCCGGTGGAACCGGGAGGAGGCTGCTGAGGCTGGCTGCTGCTGCTATTACTGCTGTTGCTGTGGTTACTGTTGTTGTTGACCTCGCCCACCAGCGTTTCCGTGGAGACGGCCCAGGTGGAGGGCCGCCACTGCTTGAGGGTGTAGGGCGTCTTCACCCGCCGCTTGATCCGCTCGCCAGAACCAGAACTGGACTTAGACTCCTGAACACCACCGTCTCCTGGGAGAGAGAGAGAGAGAGAGAGAGAGATAGAGAGAGAGATAGAGAGAGAGAGAGAGAGACAGACAGAAAGAGAGACAGAGAGAGAGAGAGAGAGAGAGGGGGAGAGAGAGAGCGAGAGAGGGATAGAGAGAGAGAGAGAGAGAGAGACAGACAGAAAGAGAGACAGAGAGAGAGAGAGAGAGAGAGAGGGGGAGAGAGAGAGAGAGGGAAAGAGAGATAGAGAGAGATATAGAAAGAAAAAGAAGGAGACTTTATATACACATGCTGGGCCGATACCTTAAACACTGTCAGTATTCAGCCAGTGACTGTGCTGATACTCATCCTTGGTAGAACCACACTAAAGATGCTGACACCTAGTGGAAAATATCTGCAAGTACACAGCAGTGGGGGCTGACCCTGACACACACACACACACACACACACACACACCCGCACACGCACATATTGTTTTGTTTACAGCAGTGAACTGCATTCTGTTTAAAGAGGGACAATTCCTAAGTCACGCTATCCCTCTGCCTTTCCTGTGGTTGTGTGTGTGTGTGTGTGTGTGTGCGTGTGTGTGTGTGTGTATCGGAGACAAATCGCTCCCTGGATCTTTATCAGAGCATAGGAATTTCCTCTCTTACACAATCAACAGTGTGTGTTCAGCCAAACAACCGAAAAGTGTATGTGTGTGTGTGTGTGTGTGTGTGTGTCAGAAGCGATCAGGTATGATTGCTATCGGTGTGTATACAATCTGAGTATTGTCCCCGTGGCCTTGATGCTGTTAGCATATTAGTACCTTGCTGTACTAACTGAGCTAGCACAATACTAACTATTTGTCTGTCTTTATGCTTATTTCCTCTCTCTTTTTCCCCTATCTCTACATCTCTCCTCTATCTTTCTCCATCTCTCCTCTCTCTTTCTCCTGCCTCCATCACTTCTCTCTCTATTTCTCCTGCCTCTATCTCTTCCCTCTCTCATTTTCCTGCCTCTATCTCTCCTCTCTCTCTTTCTCCTGCCTCTGTATCTCTATCTACTCTCTCTCCTTCTCCTGCCTCTATCTCTTCTCTCTCTCCTTCTCCTGCCTCTATCTCTTCTCTCTCTCTTTCTCCTGCCTCTATATCTCCATCTTTCCATCTCTGTCTGTCTCTGGCTATGTAAATCCAGTGGCCAGGAGACATAATAGGCTCGGAAGGAAAATCACAATGCCTCCAGACACACACAAACACACACACACACACCCACCCACCCACACACACACACACACACACACACAATAACACTCCCCACCCAGGCCCCAGTCAGTCTGCCTGCACACACCCACACCAGACACACAGACACACACTCACACACATTACAAATACACACACGAAGATAGCCACACACACCCCCCCCCCCCATTTCCCCCTTTCCATACAGGAAGACTTGAAGGAATTTGTTAAACACACAGAGAATGACGTCGACACAGATATGCAAAGGCAACAGAGAGACAGACTCAGGGGAGAGAGAGGCCCACAGTAATAGAACTGCATAGAACACTACAGACTAGAGGTAATGGAACAGCACTTCAGAAGTGGACACATGTTCCAGATTCCAGATGTTTTGTAATAGCCTACATTTTAGCAGCAAATGCTGCAGTGGTCCCCCATCATTAACATTCCTTTTGCTTAATCTTAACTGTTGAGTGTTCAGTAAATATTCAACCTGACCAGGTTGTTGGACAGTGTGTGTGTGTACCTACCACTGACAGATGTCTCTTGTTCACTGGACGAGGCGGTGAGCTCCAGTGAGTTTGGCCTGTCTGCTCTGCGGCTCCGGCTCTGAGGCCTCATGTGGACAGGCGCCGCAGCGTCTGTGTGTGTGCCGCTGTGCCCGCGCGTGTGTGTGAGCGGGCGCGCGTGTGTGCCCGCCGCGCTCAGGGAGCTGTTGTTGTTGTTGTTGTTGTTGTTGTTGTTGTTTGTGCGCAGCAGTGGTTCGTGCTCGTCGGGGCTGGAGCCGATGCAGGCGTGCAGGCGTGCGTCTCCGTCTGCGCTCAGCTGCGTTGGCGTCGCCATCGACGACCCCTGACCTGCATCCTCCTGCTCGGGACCCACAGGGTTGGTGTTGCCCCCGACGACCGCTGCCATGGCGCCGCCTCCAGTTCCTCCTCCAGCATATCCGTTTGCAACCCCACGCCCGGCGCCGACCAGGGCACCGTTGACCAGCTGGGGCTCGTTGCCCGCGGTGCTGAGGGGGGCGGCGTTCATCTTGGCCACGCCGGTCTCCACCTGCCGCAGGTTGGACTTGTGCTTGTTGAGTCGGAGGCGGGAGGAGGACGAGGATGACGAGGAAGAGGCGGCCTCGCGCGGGTGTTTGGAGCCCAGGGGGAGGCTGGTGGGACGCTTGGGGAGGTTCTGCTGCTTAGGCAGAGGGAACATGGCCACCGGGGGATCACCCCCCGATGCCCCCATGACCCCGAAGTCCCCGCCTGACCCTGCATTGACCCCTGACCCCGCGGTGACCTCCGCGGCCAGCTTGATGAGTGGGTAGAGCAAACTGCCTCCGGCCGGGCCCAGAGGGTCGGGCGCACTGAACTGCTTCTGCGAGTGTTCCATCAGGTTCTCGTCAGAGCTCTCCTTCAGGTTCTTGTCCACCTCGCGTGGGTCCAGCTTGGTGGTCTCCAGGTCCTCCTGGGTCAGCTGCAGACAGGGGGGCAGAACCGAGCCCAAACCCATCCCCAGGACGCCCTCCTCCCCGTGCCCCCCCGCCTCAGAGATGGTGGCCATGAGAGCGGAGCCGGGCGTAGTGCCCAGTGTGGTGCTGCAGGTGGCGCTAGAGGCCCCGCTCAGGCTCATGCTGCCGCTGGAGCTGCCCTCTGGGCTGGCCATGCGCCCCTGCCCCTGCCCTGGGCCCTGGAGCTGGGCGTTAGCCTGCTGCTGCAGCTGGGCCTGCTGGCGCTCGTAGTTGATGGAGTTCCGGTTCTTCTCTCCGCCCGTGCCGCTGGTGCCGCTGACCACGCCCACGGCCGAAGAGGAGGCGGGGCCAGAAGAGGAAGGGGCGTCGGTCGGCAGGTTCTTGAGCACGCCCCCTTCCTGGTCCTCGATGTAGGAGGAGGAGGAGTAGTCGGGGTAGTGACCCAGTTTGGGCCCACGGCGACTGTTCGTCAGGTTTCTGCGGGGGGGGGGGGGGGGGGCAATAAGGGCAATA
>NC_137924.1:33355033-33360033 GCF_963457725.1 Sprattus sprattus
GCTATACAACTAAATACTTCATACATCTGAAACACAACACTGACCAGCTATACAACTATATACTTCAAACATCTCAAACACAACACTGACTAGCTATACAACTACTGTATATACTTCATACATCTCAAACACAACACTGACCAGCTATACAAGTAAATACTTCATACATCTCAAACACAACACTGACCAGCTATATAACTATATACTTCATACATCTCAAACACAGCACTGACCAGCTATACAACTATATACTTCATGCATCTCAAACACAACACTGACCAGCTATACAACTATATACTTCAAACATCTCAAACACAACACTGACCAGCTATACAACTATATACTTCAAACATCTCAAACACAACACTGACCAGCTATACAACTATACACTTCATGCATCTCAAACACAACACTGACCAGCTATACAATTATATAATTCATACATCTCAAACACAATACTGACCAGCTATACAACTATATACTTCATACATCTCAAACACAACACTGACCAGCTATACAGCTATATACTTCATACATCTCAAACACAACACTGACCAGCTATACAGCTATATACTTCATACATCTCAAACACAACACTGACCAGCTATACAGCTATATACTTCATACATCTCTGTTAGATAACAAACAGAACAAACACAGCATAAACACATTACACAATGCTACACACTTCCTTCATGTAAGCTAGATAACAGATACAGCAAATACAACACACTGTTTAAAAAAAACTTCATAAATGTCAGTTAGATAAGACAGGTCATAATTTGGAGTTTCAATTTTCAGTCCACATTACACAACAGGGTTGCTCAACCCTTTGTGTGTGCATGTGTGTGTGTGTGTGTGTGTGTGTGTATGTCAGAGAGAGAGAGAGTTAGTGTGTGTGTGTCTTTGTGTACGTCAGAGAGTGAGAGACAGTTAGTGTGTGTGTGTGTACGTGAGTGTGTGTACGTCAGAGAGTGAGAGACAGTTAGTGTGTGCGTGTGTGTGTGTACGTCAGCGAGAGAGAGAGAGAGAGAGAGAGAGAGAGAGTTAGTGTGTGTGTGTGTGTGTGTGTGTGTGTAGGTCACTGCTTCCTCCCCATTAAGAAACACTGGGTCTGTTTTCTGTCTGTCTGTCAGTGTCTCTTAGAGTGGTAACAGGATGGCAACACTGGGGCTGATACAAACCAGACCAACTATTCACACACACACACACACACACACACACACACACACACACACACACACACACACACACACACACACACACACACACACACACACACACACACACACACACACACACACACAAACACACTCTCACTCACACACACACACATACACTCTCACACTCCCACACACACACACTCTCACTCACACTCTCACACACACAAACACACACTGTGTGTACATGGAATGAAACAGGCAGACACATACGCACAGTTAACTGCAACTAGGGCTGAACGATTTGGGAAAATAATCTAATTGCGATTTCCCCCCGAAATATTGCAATTGCGATTCGATATGCGATATTTTTCATTTTATCCTCTTTTTTTTCCAACAAAACATACTGAATGATTTAAATGTGACCAACACAATATTAGATACATTTTGTGTGAAATATTCTTTCCCACATTTTACATTTGAATTTAACTGCTCATTACAGAAACAAATCGGTGGCTTTGCCACTGTGCATTTAAGTCATTTAAACAAAGTCAAGTATAAACACAAGGCATGCACTTTTTAAAGTGGCCTTATGCAGTAATTGAACTTCAGGGTTAGGGTTAGGATACGCAGTTTTACCTTAAAATAACAGCTTTGAAAAAATGGGGGCGCTACAATGACTTTTAATATGGAGAATCGCCTCTGTGCCATTGCCATACCAGGGTCCATAGGCAAATGACTGCGTTATGTAGGTGTGCCTGAAGCCGCCCGGTTTTTACTGTCTGCCGAACTAGAAAGAAGCTTATTTGCCGTCTTGTGTTGCACTTGCTTGATGTTTGACTGTAAGGACAGTTGTTGACTAACTAGATGGTCATAGTTTCAAAGTAAGTACATTTCAAGAGATTTCGCTAGTTTGAGCCACTAGCATCTCGTTAGCGATTAGCAATTGATCCGTTATGCTGCTTTAATCACTGTGTGCAAAATTTTTCATCTTAAAAAAAAAAAAAATAATAATTACACCTCGTTGTAATCGCGGACGTTGCGGTTAGAAAATCGCGTTATACCCAATCGCGATTTAATCGCAAATGCGATTAATCGTTCAGCCCTAACTGCAACACACCTTCACATACATGCATACTGCTAAACCCATTGCCAAAGAGGACACACAAACCTCACCAACCCCACAAACACACACACACACCCACAAACACACACAACCCCACAAACACAGACACACACGCACCCCACAAACACACACAAACACACTTCAGATAAATGATCTCATCGTATTTGCCCTGTTCCTGTCCTTCGACTCGACTTATTAAAACTCATAGCAAACACACACAGCTGACAAGTTACAAACACACACACACACACACACACACACAAGCGCATACACAATCCTAAACACTAAACACACACACACACAATCCCAAACACTACACACACTCACACACACACACACACACACTCTCAAACACTAAACACACACACACACATGCACACACAATAGGTATACAAATGTCCGCTAAAATACACAACATACATACACAAACTTTTAAACTTAAATGTTCAAACACTCCCAACCACCAAACCAACAAACAAACACACACACACACACACACACACACACACACACACACACACACACACACACACACACACACACACACACACACACACACATATACACACACACAAACACACACACAAACACACACACAGACACACACTCACACACAGACAGAGACACACAGACACAGTCATCCTCTTACAGTAAGTTGAAAAAAGGCGGTAGCTGTTTCTTCTACCGTCACTTTCACTCAGTCGAAAGCTAAATAAATCTGACCCTTCTTCAAACAGACACACACACACACATGCACATATTTACATACATAACCAAAGACATGTACAAATAAAGAAACACGCACACACAAACAGGCAGACAAGCACACACATATACACACCAAACCCTGTGTGAGTGTGAGTGTTTGTGTGTGTGTGTGTGTGTGTGTGTGTGTGTGTGTGTGTGTGTGTGTGTGTGTGTGTGTGTGTGAGTGAGTGAAGAAGAGATTCCCCGATGGCATGTGCTGCAGACCAGAGAGAGTTTATAAAAAGCTGTGTGAATCCACCCATGCATACACACACACACACACACACACACACACACACACACACACACACAGCAGGCTAGACGTCTGCGCCTCCTACTCTTCCTCAGGGGGACACTAATGTGCTCAACTGGGTCAGACTACGTGTTTGTACGCTTTAAAATATGAATCACACTTGCTCTCTCTCAAACACACACACATACACATATATACATACACACACACTGGGTCAGACTACGTGTTTGTACGCTTTAAAATATGAATCACACTCTCTCTCTCTCTCACACACACACACACACATACACATAGTATATATGTACATACACACACACTGGGACAGACTACGTGTTTGTACTCTTTAAAATATAAATCAAACTCTCTGTCTCTCACACATACACATATATATACTGTATGTACATATGCGCACACACATATACACGTACATTACTTACACACATGTTCAAACACACACATACACACACGCTCAGTGACTTTTAGATATAAATAATGCACACAGACATGTTCACTCATGCATTATTTATGATTTCATTTCAGTGCATGGCAACAGAACTCTACAGATGTGTGTGTGTGTGTGTGTGTTTGTGTGTGTGTGTTAGTGTGTGTGTGTGTTAGTGTGTGTGCTTACCTCCACGTAAGAGCTCTGTGTGTAGGTAGGCCAGTCCTCTGGTCACAGAGTGGGCCAGACGGCAGCAGGTGACCCAATCACCAGTTTGCAGACTCAGATAACGACACAGGGAACCCTAAGAGAGAGAGAGAGAGAGGGACAGAGAGAAGGAGAGAGAGGGTGAAGAGGGAAGGAGAGAAGCAGAGAGAGGGGGGAGAGAGGGAAGGAGAAAGAGGGGGGAGAGAGGGAAGGAGGTGGGAGAGAGTGAGAGAGAGGAGAGACAGGGGGGTAGAGGGAGAGAGAGAGAGGGAGGGGAAGAGAGAGAAATGTAACACTTGTTTATTGAACCAGTATTAAAACCTTTACACTACCTTACATGCTACAGTGACTATGCCTACTAGCTACATCCACTGGCAGAACTTTTCAAATATGCCACAGGTAACCATGAAAACTCCTCAGAGCAGAGACCTGCGGGTTGAGTGCTAGCTTTCTGTGGAGGAAGGTGACATTGAAACGTCTCTTTTAATTAAACATCACAAAATGGAGACCTGACTAATCAGATGTTTCTAAAGCTGTGTTTGCAGCCTGGTAAGAGACAGACACAGAGGCTCCTCTAGGCGGCCTACGCCACGCTGCACCAAGGGTCCACTGCTCCATTTAGATTTGGATTTACTTATTCATTTAAATTGGATTTGATTTACTTTTATTTAACTTATTCGATTTGCTACTTATTACTTACATTACTTTATTTACCCACTCAGTTTAATTTAATCTCCACAATCAATACCATTAACAATGACGAGTTTATAGTTTGGTGTGGTAAGGTGTGGTATGGTGTAGTTTAGTGTTATAGTTCGGTGTGGTGTGGTATGGTGTAGTTTAGTGTTATAGTACGGTGTCGTGTGGTGTGGTGTGGTGTAGTGTTATAGTTTGGTGTGGTGTGGTGTGGTGTAGTGTTTGTAGTTCAATCACCACATTGATGTGGTGTGGCGTGGTGTGGTGTAGTTTAGTGTTATAGTTTGCTGTGGTGTGGTGTGGTGTGGCGTGGTGTGGTGTAGTGTTATAGTTCGGTGTGGTGTGGTGTGGTGTTATAGTTTGGTGTGG
>NC_137924.1:33365033-33367533 GCF_963457725.1 Sprattus sprattus
AACCAATGAATGAAAGGTTGAATGTGATGGAAATTGATATAGTCATATAATTACCATTGCATACATGTATGCTCTTGTGTGTGTGCGTGCCATGTGTATTCACAGTCTGTCACTCACCCTCACCCATGGCCTATGCTAAACGGAACTTCCCTAGACATCCCCCCCTCTACTCATGGCCTAGGTAATACACATACCAGGCCTTTGTGTAAGCATGTTCCGGAACATTCCGTGGGGGGGGTGGTGGTCACCTCACCTCCCCTCCCTCTTACATCACCATTTGCCAACCATGACCTATCACCCCAAGGTATCCCATGATTGACCAGTATCTAAACAGTAACACACCCCCATTGACCTGTGACCTCCCATATCTGACCTTATAAAAAGTTATACTGTACGATGATATTCAGTCCATTCCTTGTCTATATGGTGTGGAATTGGCTCCCTGCAGGCGTACGTAGAAATAAACCGCAAAGAACCCATTTGATTCACCTCGTGGTCCGTTTGTCTAAAATATTGGCTCAGTTATTATTATATCAAATGTATGAATGTATGAATGGATGGATGGATACATGGATGAATGGATGAATGAATGAAAGGGTGAATATATGAATATATCAATAGTGGAGTGAATGCTAGTGTCCCCCAGTGGGAAACCATGTTTACATGCTTCCTCACAGCACTGTAGGAGCGAGGGACAATGGAGGACCAGGAAGCTAGTCTTTCAAAACAAACACACACACACAAAAATATACACACACACACACACACACACACACACACACACACACACACACACACTAGGGGTGCACGATTCAGAAAATGTCACGATTCGATTCGATACCGATTTTTAGGCTCACGATTTTTCGATTCAAAAACGATTCTCGATAAAATCGCAAATTAATTAATCACAAATTTTTATCATGGAAAAATGTTTTATTTTAAAATGTTTTATTTTATTGAAAAACAACATTGCCAAACAGGGCGGTACAAAATAAAATTATAAAGTGCACATTTCAGACTCAGCCTATAGTGCAGTTAAACCATGGCTTAATATTTTCTTTTTTTCAAGTTTGCTGTGAACATAGAAGTCAGGCCTCTTATTTAAAAAACAATGAACCGTAACAGTTAGGTTACCAAAAAAAGGTAAGCCTACTACTTCTGTGCTTTCAGCCAGCTGCCTGTTGACATTTTCAGACAACAGTGAAGCTCGCTTCTTTTGCACAACTCAACTTTTAAAGGTAAACTTTCTATTCAGAAGCTTTTTATCAACCATTTCGCCGTATCGCGCTCACCATCACTCAAACCGTAACGTTAGCCTACTACACAGTTTGCGAAGCCAAACAGAACGTTAATCTTAGGACATTTTTTTTATTTATTTTTTATATGAATCGGTTTTTGGAATTCTATGAATCGATTCTGAATCGGAAGCACTTGAATCGCGATACGAATGTGAATCGATTTTTTTGCACACCCCTAACACACACACACACACTCTTGTGTTATTACAGCAGGTGGAGTGAGATAGCCCACACACACACACACACACACAGGTGGAGCGTCATTAGCCCCCTTGGGCTTGCTTTCATTAGTGAGGCTTCGCTAATCACTGCCCACAATCTCCCTGTTAATAAGCCTCTCCTGCAGGCCAATACACACACACACACATACACACACACACACACACACACACACACACACACACACACACACACACACACACACATATATATACACAGGGCGACACCAGCCTGCTATAGCCATGCTAATGCTCCTTAGACAGGGTAAAACCAGCAAAGCACCATCTAATACAAGTGACATTACTAATGCAGGTCCCCCCCCCCCCACACACACACACACACAAACACACAAACACAAAACACAAAACACACATTTAGACACATGCATACAGCCACACAGATACAACCACACACACACACACACACTCATATTTCCTGCAGCAGGTCAGGTGTCAGTGTAGACTGTGTGACCCAGAGCGGTTGACCTCTATGACCGCTTGGCATACTGCCGCCAGTGCTGTGTGTGTGTGTGTGTGTATTAGACAGAGAGAGAGAGAGAGAGAGTGTGTGATGGTCCTACCCGAGAAAGAGTGCTGACAGCAACAAGAATCAGGCCCCCTAGCCTCTCAGCTTAACAACAATTCAACTGCACACACACACACACACACATACACACACACACACACACACACACACACACACACACACACACACACACACTCTCTCTCAAACACAGCTAATATCACATGAACATTCATACAGAAACACAAATACACATAACTCTACACGCGTACAAACCCATATACATGTGTGTGTGTGTGTGTGTGTGTGTGTATGTGTGTGTGTGTGTGTGTCTGTAACCTACAGGATCACACGTTATATGTATATGTGTGTGTGTGTGTTTGTGTGTGTGTGTGGGTGTGTGTGAATGTGTTTGTGTGTGTGTGTGTGTGTGTGTGTGTATATACATATGTGTGTGTGTG
>NC_137924.1:33377533-33382533 GCF_963457725.1 Sprattus sprattus
GTTGTCCACAGGACGTATGTCCTGTTCCTGCTGAACTTCAGCCCTCCCTAAGAGCCAGGCAGAGGTAACTGGCCGTCCTGAAACACAGTCTGTGTTTTTGAGTGTGCGTACGAGTGCATCTGTATGTAAGTGTGTATGTGTGTGTGTGTGTGTGTGTGTGTGTGTGTGTGTGTGTGTGTTCGAGAGCAGGCTGTACCTTCTCTGGGTTATACTGCCCAGGAAGTCGACCAGCAGTAGCACACACACACACACACGCACACACACACACACACACACACACACACACACACACACACACACACACACACACACACACACACACACACACACACTCTCTCTCTCTTTCTCTCTCTCTCCTTTAGCTATGCCTTACTGAAGGCCATAACCTCAATCAGTATTCCGTCTCAGCTCCCTCCTCCATCTCAATACTATCTTTTCTCTCTCCTCTCCCTCCCTCCCTCTTGCTCTTTTCTTCTCTCTTTCCTGTTAATGTCTCTATCCCTCGCTCCCTCTTTCCCTCTCTCTGCATTTCACACATGCCAAACCAACTCCGAATGTCTGCAAAAAGCCAAACATCTCCATAGCAACCATACAACTTAAACAAACGTACAAATAGCAATCACAAACATAACAAACTTGACCGACAGTTATCATGGACTTGGACTCTTCCTCCAGGGTCGACATATTTGTTATAGCAGTGGGGGTGTCTGATTATTAATGTACGAAGACACACAAGCTTCTTAGGCAATGTGTGTGTGTGTGTGTATGTGTGTGTGTGTGTGTGTGTGTGTGTGTGTGTGTATACGTGTGTGTGTTTGGCCGTGTCTGCATGCATGTGTGTGTGTGCCCCATCCATCGCCTACGTGTCTGCATGCATGTGTGTGTGCGCGCCCCATCCATCGCCTAAGTGTGTGTGTGTGTGTGTGTGTGTGTGTGTGTGTGTGTGTGAATACGTGTGTGTGTGTCTGCATGCATGTGTGTGTGCGCCCCATCCATCGACTACGTGTGTGTGTGTGTCTGTGTGTGTGTCTGCCAGAGCCAGAGGCTGCGGCCAGCTCCGTGCCCTGGGGCCAGCTGGCCTGAGGCTCTCCCCCCATCAGAGCTGCTTATCTAGGCCTGAACACCAACCCCCCCGCCCCCCATGGGCAGGCTGTCTGGGCCCTGGAGCCAAGGGGGGGGGGGGCGGTGGCAGAAAGAAGGGAGAGGGGTGAGAGAGGAAGGACAGGAAGAGAAAGGAGAAGGAAAATGGGGGAATAGAGAAAGTGAGAGGAAGGTGTGTGCGTGTGAGCGTGTGTGTGTGATGGGGTTGATGTGGCTTTCTACAGGCCGGCAGTGGAGCTAGCCGTAGAGGGCTATCCGAAATCAAACTTATACAGATAGCCCTATCGTAAGGACGAACACTCTCTATCCGCACACGGTATTTGCAACGATTCGAATCGGGGTCGAAAGTGAGTAGATTTGAATCTGTTCTGGGGCTGGTGTCTGGTGTACGGATTCACGCAACCCGTTCTAATCTGATGATGCCATTGCCCCATGTGATCACCTCGCAACCTCAGGCTGAACCCCTACTGCTTCACTTCATAACAGCAACAACAATTTAAATGTATGACGTGGATACTTTTTCGTGACTTACCTTTTTCTACTGTGCTTAGTTATTTCTATCGGGATAGTTTGCTGCTCTACCTACATGTGGATAGTTTTACGTGGTCTTACTTAGCCACGTCATTTTTGAGACCAGCCAGAACACCTGACACAACCAGCATTATTTACTAACTGAATGGGTTCCCATTGCGCAGCGAGTGAGGCAGCCAAGTGCAGCAGCTCTACAGCTTAAAAAAAGAGATTTTCTTCCTTTTACCTTGCTGCTATTACACGTGAATTTTGCTAACGGGATTAATACAAGTGTATCTCCCATCTACCTAAATCGATGTGGTAAGGAAAGGGACAAGATTGACAAGCCACACTTTAATGATCTGTTTAATCTGTTTGCATTAGACCATTGTACAAAACCGCTTTTTGAAAGTGTCAGCAATAGCCTATATGAGCAAATCTGACGTATAAATATTTGTATTATAGACGGAAGGTTTCAAACAGTCTATAATAAAGATGAATGCTAAGTTAGCTCTTGTCCTTTGATAGTATCAGGAATTAGAAGTTAGTTTATTAAACGTATTCCATAGTCAATAATTATATTTCATCTTTAATGGTAATTGTAAGGATATTTGAAGAGCTCTCATGTGTATTCTTTAATTGCCCAGATGGTCAAACTTCCTGTAAGTCTCATGCCTTGATCACTGTGGGAATGCTGACACCCCTGTGCATTGTCCCCCATGAATATATATTATCCTAGACATGATGTCTCCTAGATAAGAATTAGCATTCAGGTAACCACCCCCCCTTACTTTCCTAGGTTTAAATATAGCTGATCTCTGTACAGACAATTAGTGAAGAGACTAGGTGAAACTATAGCAGTAACACGCAGTCTCATTCTCTCCTCTGATGCGCATCATTGCAAAGAATAATACAAATACCTGAGCATTGAAATTCCATCACTTTGACTGAGTCTCTGATAATTGGGATAAATTCATATCCTTTTACCTTCAGACAATGAAAGCTAGCATTAACGTCACTTCAGAGGTACAGTACGTGAAGGACAAAGCCCTCAACAATAGCATACATTTGTTGTTAGAAATAAAACCATGAAATAGGAAGCAATTGTAAACCATGAAACATCAAGGATCCACACCACTTGCATTGTGGTCTCTCGTACTCAAGCAGACTCTCCATAAGACAACTCACAGACATGCCATGTTGCACATTGCTTTGTTGCACTGTTCCAAACTCTTTATTATCAATACAAGATAGAATTCATTTCCGCATAACCTACAGTCTGCTCTGACCACTGATTTTATTAACCACCATAATGTGTTACTGTGCAGATTAAATGAAGGCTAGGCTAAACGTTGCTAATTGGAGCTTGAGTACTGTCTTCTGTTAATCCGGGTATTCCTGTCTTCTTCTACGTTTTTTCAGTTGTCTGTAGCAACGCTAAAGCGCCACCAACAGGCGTGAGGGGTGCACTACAGCCGGTTTAACCCAGTCGGCTGGGTTCGTCTTTCCGCAAATTTCTCTTTACCTGGCTCCATCCTTACGCAACTTAAGATTCGATCCGTGTGAAAAATGACCCCGATTTAAATTCATCTAGACTTCATGTAAAGGGGGCCTAAGAGACCGGGGTGCTGGAAAAGCTGGAAGTCTTTGAAAGAACTTCATTGCTACTGTATATGCTCTGCTCTGTCCTGTCCTGTGCTGTGCTGTGCTGGGCTGTGCTGTGCTGTGCTGTGCTGTGCCGTCCGTGCCGTTCTGTGCATGTGCATGTGCATGTGTGTGTGCGAGTGTGCGAGTGTGTGTACAGTGCTTGTATCATTCATGGTGGTAAATGTCACTACTCACTACAGGCTTTATCTGTATCACAGCACAGAGTGATGGTTGAACAGGGAACTCAGAGGGACAGTACACAGTGTGTGCTTAGAGTATATATATGTATACAGGCTCCCTGATACACAGAGACACACTGATGCAAAACACACACTTTTGATGGAACCGCAAAATAGCTATTCTACTGTTATCAAAACAACCCTTAGTATCCAGAGTCAGAAACCATACAGACCATTTACAGAGGCGTATGTGTGTGTGTGTGTGTGTGTGTGTGTGTGTGTGTGTGTGTGTGTGTGTGTGTGTGTGTGTTTGTGTGTGACGTACACGGGCATGTTCCACAGCTGGCCTCTTAAGCAACACCTGCTAAATGATACACACACACACACACAAACACACACATACACACTGAAGCCTCTGTTAATAGTCTCCATGGTGCCTACACACAAACACACACAAACACACACACACACACACACACACACACACACACACACATTCTGGGAAGCGGGCTGATTTCTGGGATGTCCCAGCCCCAGTGTGTTAGTGGCTATTCACCAGTGCACAAATAAAGCGATTAGGCGACTCATCCATAATTAACCTGCCTGCTCTCGGAAGCACAGTTAAGTGCACCATCAGAGGCGCTCGGCTAATATTAAATAAATAAGTAAGTAAATCAAAATAAAAGGAAAATGAGGACTAAAAGCTGAGCGAGGCTCTGTTGCCGTTCCACACAGCCATGACTCCTGATTGGCTGGGTCTGGGCTCATGCCCCCTCACTTCCTGGAACGACAGAGAGGATTCTGGGGACTAGTAAGCAAGTAGTAAGAGAAAGAGAGAGATAAGCGGGGGTTGAGGGGGGAGGGGGTGTCTCCTCTGGATCTAAGAGCAGCTTAGACTGGGCGACTCAGGCTGAATTTATACGGGGCCTAGTTTCACTGAAACTAGTTTCACCTAGTTTCATTTTTCACACCTATCAAATCTTTTAATTTCGTAAAGACAGAGCCTGGTAACGAGAGATTTGCGTAAAAACGGAGCCACCAGATTGTGTTGAACGGGCTGTAGAACATACCCCACGCCTGTGGGTGGCGCTTTAGCGCTTTATTTACACAACTGAAAAAACGTGAAAAACCTAGAAGAAGAGACTAAACAGCACGAGGATAAACCCATGTTATGTTAGGTCTGAATAAGAAGAATTAGATCAAGATAGGAGGCTAATCAAAAATCAGAAGGCTGGGTTAATGTTAGTGAATTCGAGGCCCACCACGAGTGAGATTTTGAGGGAGAACAAGTTGTATATATAGTGGTTGGAGATCGCGAAACGATCACGTGGGGCAATGACGTCATCAGGTTGCGTGAAACCGTGCAGACGAACACCAGCCCCCGTACCGATTCAAATCTACTCACTTTCTACCCCAGACTTCGATCGTTGCGGATAGAGAGTGCGGATAGAGAGTGCTCGTCTAAATGATAGGGCTATCTGTATTAGCTATCTGTATCAGATTGACAATCTAGGGTCCATGTAAACGAGGCTTCAGAGATATGTCTGATCCACTACACCTCCC
>NC_137924.1:33400033-33425033 GCF_963457725.1 Sprattus sprattus
AGACAATATTGGATTGTTTTAAGATCTTAAATAATCAGACTTTGATGGCCTAAGTGGAACATTCTAAAAGGACAGCTGATGTTTGTACAGACCTGTCCCTGATGAAGCCGGGTTGTACCTCACTGATCGAACTGTTCTCAAGGTTACCCAAACCAGCCTGTGTTATCGCTTCATTATCAGATACACACGAGACACACACACACACACACACACAAACACTCACAGAGAAGGAGAGAGAGAAAGAGAGCGCGAGAGAGAGAGCGAGAGAGAGCGAGAGAGAGAGAGAGAGAGAGAGAGAGAGAGAGAGAGAGAGAGAGAGAGAAAAAGAGAGAAACCTATCCAGATAGTACACTTCAGTGGCAGGGTTCAGGTAAACTCTCTGTAGCAGTCAAACATACAGACCAACAGGCACACACACACTCACTCACAGACTGACTCACAGACTCACTCACTGAGTACCTGTGCAGATAGACAATTTCAGGTATCAGGAGGCAGTCTCGCTACAGAGGTCAAAGACATACACACACACACACAAACACGCACGCACGCACGCACACACACACACACACACACACACACACACACACACACACACACACACACACACACACACACACACACACACACACACACACACACACACACACACACACACACACACACACACACACACACACACACACACACACACACGCACGCACGCACGCACACACACACACACACACACATACACACACACACAGACATATGACCCCTGGTTTTGCTGACGGTGTGTGTTTGGTTGGTGATATGCTTGAAGGCAGGGCAGAATATAAAAACTCACTGAGTGCAAGCTTCCTGGACAACTTTTGGGAAATGTGCTGAATTATTAATGTGGTTTCTGTACACACACACACACACACACACACTCACACTCACACTCTGTCGTGCACAAACACATGCAAGTTCATACACGCTCTAACTCTTACACAATGGCGCTCACACAATTGCATACACAGACGTATACACACACACACACACACACACACACACACACACACACACACACACACACACACACACACACACACACACACACACACACACACACACACACACACGCGCACGGTTCCGTCTGGCAGATCCAGTGTCGGCTGGGTTATTGAGCTCTGTTCTCTGATTCTGCCTCCCGTCAGGAAGCAGGCATGAGTCATCTTTGTATATGTGTGTGTGTGTGTGTGTGTGTGTGTGTGTGTGTGTATGTGTGTGTGTGTGTGTGTGTGTGTGTGTGTGTGTGTGTGTGTTTGTGTTTGTGTGTGATGGTTGGGAAGATACGTGTGTGAAGGGGAGTGAGTTCTGTTTTTGCTCCGTTGTCCCTTCAAGCAGTCATTCCTCAAAGAGTGAAGATTGGAAACGCACAAACACACACACACACACACACACACACACACACACACACACACACACACACACACACACACACACACACACACACACACACACACAAAAAAACACACACACACACACACACACACACACACACACACACACACACACACACACACACAGCATTACACATATTCATTCACAAACAGCCTGGCGTAGAATAGAGATAGGAGCCTACTTGAATAAACAAACACACATGTACGAACTGATGTCACTTCCAGAGAGCACACATATAAACACACTATTATACACATGTAAACTGTACACATATACCCTAACCTCAACATCCCTCAGCTAAATCAGTGACACACACACACACACACACACACACACTCGCACACACACACACATACTCACAGAGCACCTTTCTCCTTCTCTGATAGAATGTGATGGGCCCATGTGAAGGATAAGAGGACCAGGGGCTGTGTGTGTGTGTGTGTGTGTGTGTGTGTGTGTGTGTGTGTGTGTGTGTGTGTGTGTGTGTGTGTGTGTGTGTGTGTGTGTGTGTATGTGTGTTTGTGCTACCTGATGAAAACAACCCAAAAACATTTAAAGCCAATGTCACCAACACAGACCATCAGCCTAGCAACACGAGAGTTCCACGTCTGAATTCCCAAGACCTGCAATTATGGGATGTGCTTCTCTGTCCCTTTGCCTCCCATCACCATGGACACAGAGCGATCAGCACCCCCACCCACCCCCGTCCCTGCATTCCTGCCACCAAAGTTTTGCTTCTGTCAAGGTCTACTCCGCAATCACTGGAGCTGCAAGTCAAAGCAAGAGCCACTGTATTATCCTCTGAAGGCTAACAGGAAAGAAAACCTGTGTGTGTGTGTGTGTGTGTGTGTGTGTGTGTGTGTGTGTGTGTGTGTGTGTGTGTGTGTGTATGGTGTGTGTGTGTAAGTGTGTGTTAGTGTGTGTGCTTGTGCGTGAGTGTAAATGTGAATGTGAATGATGAGGATGTGGGAAAGAGACAGAGAGGGAGAGAGAGAGGGGGGGAGAGAGAGAGAAAGAAAGATAAAAAGAGCGAGAGAGAAAGAGAGGGGGGAGAGTGAGAGAGAGAAAGAGAATGAGAGCGAGAGAGAAAGAGAGAGAGAGAAAGAGAGAGAAAGAGATCACAGGAGCACAGCTGGCCCAGACCTGCCAATCATGGTACAGATCAGGCTCAGACCTGGCAACCATGGCACAGATCAGGCTCAGACCTGGCAACCATGGCACAGATCAGGCTCAGACCTGGCAACCATGGCACGGATCAGGCCCAGACCTGGCAACCATGGAACGGATCAGGCCCAAATCTGGCAACCATGACACAGATCAGGCCCAAATCTGGCAACCATGACACAGATCAGGCCCAGACCTGGCAACCATGACACAGATCAGGCCGAGACTTGGAAAAGAAAGACGCTTTTCCACTGCAAGAACTTGGGCCCTTCTCAGGCGCCAACATCTAGGAACGGCCCCCTAATCGGCCCTTTCAGCCTTAATGTTTCCGTTAGTGCCGGAGCTACGAACTTACAGGAGACGTAGCTTCATATTTGCTCTTGACAAAATAATGATATATTTCTCCAGTGGCAGCAGCGACATTAGACATATTAAAATAAACAGTACAATACACAACATCCAACAGCCAGCATTTCTAACAGTAGGAAATACACACACCTCAGATCATTGTCAATCAGGGTCATATTCTTAACAGGCTTGCAGCTTGGGTGGTTCTGGTCTAGACACATTGGTCTCTCCCCCCCCCCTCTCTCTCTCTCTCTCACACACACAACCCTTTTCTCTCTGCCTTTCAAATACATACATATAATACCTCTTCCATGACCACACCCAATAACAAACTCCGGCCTGCCTGCTCTTCTCACACACACACACACACACACACACACACACACACACACACACACACACACACACACACACACACACACACACACACACACACATCCTCTCCTTCTGGTGTGGCTGGTATTCAGGAGGCTTATCTTATCCGCTCCAAGGCTGAACAGAAGCTACCGAGGCTGGGGTGACTGGCTCCATTCCCCCCCCTTGCCCCCCCCAACAGCTTCCCCCTCCCTTCCAGCTCCCCCACCTGCTGGGTCAGGCTGATGGGGCTCCGAAGCCTTCCTGCTTTCTCCAGCTTTCTGCCATACCGCCCTCTGATGCAGCGCTCACAAAGCAGCGCTCACACACCCTAAGTGCTGTGTCTTTCTGCCTATTCCCCCATACAGCCCTCTGAGGCATCGCTCACAAAGCTGCTCACCCTAAGTGCTGTGGCTTTGGACATGGTAATGAAACCGAGCTCTACTGCTTAGGCCACCAGGGTCTGACTTAGATCTGGTCTAGATCCAAACCATATCAGGGCCTCGTCCGCACCACCAGAACCCTCAGAGAGGCCGGATCGGAGCAGGATCAGAGCCACACTGAGCTGCTGTCTGATGCTGGTGTTGTTGACCACAGCTGTACATCATAGGACCTCTTTCCCACACCTCTTCATTCTCTCTTGTTGTGTCTTCTGTCTTTCTTGCTCACTTGCTTGCTTTAACTTCTTCTGTCTTTTCTTCCTTCCTCTCTCTCTCTCTTTCCCTTTCATTTCTTCCCTCCTTCCTCTCTCTCTCTCTTTCTTTCTTTTCTCTGTTTTTCTCTTATTGACTGGCACTGATGACACCTCCTCATGGATTGACACACACAGAAGATAAAAAACACACAGTGCAATGGGTAGAAAAGACAAGCACACACACACACACACACACACACACACACACACACACACACACACACACACAAACACACATATTGCAGTCATAACAAGTGTGTGCCATCCAAAGCATTCAAGATCACAATTACCAACGTTTACGACTAACACTCCACGGCTTGGTTTTAATCAAGTGTTGTCAAATATTGGAAAATGACATGTGTCACTACTCTTAGTAAAATAATAACACTTCATCTAGGACAATTACAGGGGTTTAGCAGGTCACAAATGTATCAACATAAAATGTAAACAGCAACAAATGTAATAAACCAGTGCAAACTATGTGGCTAAAACGCCGCTACAACCTGGCTGTCACTGACAGGAAACAGTACACCTGCTTGCAAGCGTGACAGCGTGCTCACACAGGTGACCAGCTGTCCCTCGTCTCCTCCTTTCGCTGCAGACATCAGGTTACGCGGCCGTGGTTAGCTGGGCGGTTGACATTAGCTAATCTCAATGACTCAATGACAATCAGACGACTGACATATACTAACAAGCAAAACAAGTGTTACGAGCCGGACTCAACTGGATCGGCTAAGTAATCAAGCCTACTGCATGTAACGTCACAGACTTGCTCTTGCGTGGGCAGATGCATGCCCGCCCGTTCACTTTGGTTCATGCCCCATACAACAGCAAAGGCTAAATCGACTTTTTAGCCATCACGCAAATGAAATGACAGTACTGTCATTGCCTGAAGCAGTGTTATTATCAATGACGTGTGTGTGCAGGGGTGTGTGTAGGGGCGAGCAAGCTTGGCACTTACCAGCGACGGGGCTGAGCAGAAGCGCGACGAACAGCCCCAGCGCCTGGACAGACATTCCGCCCGCCGGCACGGCCATGTCTAGCGGCTATGCAGAAGAAGGGGTTGTCCCAACCAGTGGTCCCAAAAAGTTCTCTAGTATTCACTCCTTTCACTGAATGAGCGGAGTGAGCTCATTCATTCGCAGTTACTTGTCCGACAGGTATAAAATGGTTGATGATGATTATGAACCGATTACACATTTCTTAAACGCAGATTGTGTCCATGATCACGTTGATTGTCGTGGAGAAAGTGCACGTCGCTAGCTGGCTATATTTCGGTCTTTGCTCCAGCAAGCTAGTAAAAATAATCAGCACTGTACTATTACCAGGCTGAATATACACGGAGCTTTGTATTCGCTTCTTGTCTATCATCCGTGTTAGTCTGTCGCAGAATGTTTAATGGTGCACTCCAAAAATCTTCATGTGGGCCATAATATTTCGCTGGGCAGCCAAACTGAAATTCGTGTTCAAGTCCAAGTTCAACGGCCGCTGGCGGCATGGGTCAATGTTGACAGTCAATATCCCTGTCCAGTTCGAGGGTTAGCCTAGCTGATGTTGCCTGGCTGTCTTCCCAACATTTGGTAACGTTACTTCTTTTGGCTCCTTTTTTACATCCAATCCCAAAGCAAAGATTCGCCAGCCTAAAATAGATTATTTTGACAACGCGAAAAGGCAGTTCTTTGAAAATCTGTAAACTGTGAAAACCCCGACAGATCCAACGTCATGACTGAAATAGAATCGCATAGGAAGCCATAGGTCTAGTAAAAGCTTGCGTTTGAATCGGAGCCAAAAAGAGGCCTTTTAACAGAGCAAGAACGAAACGCTTTTTTTAAAAAAAATAGTTTGTCGACACTGTTCTCATACAGTCAATATTGCCGTGCAGCAATTAATATGTTGGAAATCACGAGGTCCGTGTAGATTCGTTCAGAGTGCAGCCCGTTTTCTTTGCTAAACTTCGCCTCGTCTTTCGCAGCAGACGCGGTGCTGAAGGGCAGACTCGCTCCCCCCCTTCGGCGTCCCTGTTCCCAATGTCGGGACTGTGTGAACAATCGTGGAGTTTGCCCCAACTGAGCGCGATAGTAAAGCCTCTTACGATTCTAAAAAACAGGCCTCCGTCTCGATGAAGTCCATGCTGGCGTTAAAAAAGGACGTAAATGATGTATGCTTGTCCACTTGTTTTCCATACGTTTCTCGCTTTTGCAAACTTAAAGTAAAATCAAAATAGCTACTGTAGATGACTGCAAGACAGTGCCAGTCAGATCAAAACTCGTATTTGGTTTACAAAACTATCCGATGTTATATTTGAATCCACTTAACGGTCATAGTTTGGCAAAACAGTAATAATCCATGTTGATGTTCTCCGACGGATGGTGAAAAAAACGAGTTACCCAGTTCTTCCGCTGTTCCCTTTAATCACAGATCTTACGGAGGCGACAGACAGGCGGCTTGGAACGACTCGGCCGCAGGTTGCACTGTGTGTGTGTGTGTGTGTGTGTGTGTGTGTGTGTGTGTGTGTTTGTGTGGATGGGGAGGTTCAACCGAGTGAAGGGAGGGGGAAGGCTGGAGGTTAGTGGATGTACAGTCTGCTCGCTTAAATATGCTGAGACGAGCGCCCCCTACCCGCAGACATTCAGGATTACTGTATTTCACTTGTGCAAGCAGTCCCAGAATTCCAGTTACCCTTAATATAAAGATCATGTATGCCTACAGTGATACCAAGATAATGAATCGAAAGGTACCATTAAAGAGGGCACAAAAGAAGTCACAATGGGAGCTAAAGATACCCTAGTGCTAAACATACTTCCATTGATTAGGAAAAGGGTGGTCAGGCGGCCCATTCGTCCCGGGACAGTCCAGTTTTTTAGAACTTTTTTTTAGCGTCCGGACTTTTTGTGCAAAAATCATATTTTGCTTGGACTTTCTTCCTCCCTGATATTTAAATAACGGGGTTGAGAGCAATAAGATGCAGTGTATGGAAACATAATTTGACCAGCCTGTGAGAAGATATAGGTCTGGTGGAGGTGTGTGTGTGCGTCTCCTACTGGTGTTTGCTAGGCATTTGTTTTTCATTGGCAATGGCACGCCATAAAGCGCCAAAATATCCACCAGTGGCCAAAAAAACACATTACACCCATTCCATTTCAGGGGCTGAGGGGATGGTGGGTCAAGGGGGCTGTCCCGTTTGTTTGATGAATCTGGTGGCCCTAATTAGGAAGAAGAATTAGAAGAGTCCTCTGGTTCAGTAACTCGGTTTCTCTGTTAGAGCACATGGTTTTATTTCAGTTCTATATGTGTTAAATAAATACCTGTGGTTTCATTGTACAATGCTTTTAATAAGGCCTCAAAGTTCTCTAAACTTCTTTAAGTTGACAAAAAGTTGCATACACAACAGATTACAAAACAATGTTTATGTTTTATTTGTGTATAATATGAATACAAAATGTAATCTTATTGCTTATCATTGCTACATGAAAAATAATTTTAAAATAAATAACACCAAGTAAACATAAACATTACAATGTTGAACATGCTATAAGGAGCCAAATAATGGCCAACCACCCTGTATTTTTGTGTTTAGCGTGTTAATAACTAGACAACTAGCTGACTGGGCAGGCCCTGGTGAAGACTAAGAACAAGGTTAGATGAGATCTAGAACTATCTACAAATGAGCAGGTATAAAAAAAAACATAAAACATTTAATTAAAACGTTTAATACTGGAATGCTGTTCAAAAGCTATTACTATGGGTTAAAACAAAAAAACAATACAAAAATAAATAAATATGATTGAATAAATACAGATTAATGGAACAAACTTCAACACTAAAAGTTGCTTGTGCTTTTGGTTAATTCACATTCATTCACCCTGAGTTATACTAGATAAGAACATTCATGGATATTTAGAAGTTATAGGATTGTGCTGAAATGTGAAAAAGGTAAAACATATGTTATAAAAACAACAAAAAACTAATTCATTGTCATTAATGTCAAATTTGCTGATGATTGCACAATGTATTTGCATTAAAGACTGATCCAGCCAATCATATTTTTTCCCTTTGAAAAACACCCTATCAGGATTGGCTGAGAGACAACCACAGCTCCTCCTCCCTGATGCTCCTGTCCAATCGCTGTGTCTCAGACTCAAACACGGAGGAGACTGGCTGTTGGGATACAGCAGCCAGTGATTGATTGAGGTCCAGCCGCAGTGATTCGAGTCTCTGATGGTTCTTGTGAGAGCTCTCAATGAATTTGGACCTTTCCCGTTGGTCCACGGCCAGCACTAGACGCAGGTGGTGGACCTGAAAGGTCACAGAAAGGTCAGCGATGCAAACACCGATGTCATTATGCTTTAAGGAGAGGCTATTTTGGGACACTCTTAAATAATCCAAATGTAAACTACATACATTTAAATGAGGGGTGAATGAAAAGAAGTATCTAGTTGACTGAGGTAACAGTGTTGATTAATCAGAGTGTTATGTTGTGTGAGGGACTGATGTTGATTAATCAGAGTGTTATGTTGTGTGAGGGACTGGTGTTGATTAATCAGAGTGTTATGTTGTGTGAGGGACTGATGTTGATTAATCAGAGTGTTATGTTGTGTGAGGGACTGGTGTTGATTAATCAGAGTGTTATGTTGTGTGAGGGACTGATGTTGATTAATCAGAGTGTTAAGTTGTGTGAGGGACTGATGTTTATTAATCAGAGTGTTATGTTATGTGAGAGACTGATGTTGATTAATCAGAGTGTTATGTTGTGTGAGGGACTGATGTTGATTAATCGGAGTGTTATGTTGTGTGAGGGACTGATGTTGATTAATCAGAGTGTTATGTTGTGTGAGGGACTGATGTTGATTAATCAGAGTGTTATGTTGTGTGAGGGACTGGTGTTGATTAATCAGAGTGTTATGTTGTGTGAGGGACTGATGTTGATTAATCAGAGTGTTATGTTGTGTGAGGGACTGGTGTTGATTAATCAGAGTGTTATGTTGTGTGAGGGACTGATGTTGATTAATCAGAGTGTTATGTTGTGTGAGGGACTGATGTTGATTAATCAGAGTGTTATGTTGTGTGAGGGACTGATGTTGATTAATCAGAGTGTTATGTTGTGTGAGGGACTGGTGTTGATTAATCAGAGTGTTATGTTGTGTGAGGGACTGATGTTGATTAATCAGAGTGTTATGTTGTGTGAGGGACTGATGTTGATTAATCAGAGTGTTATGTTGTGTGAGGGACTGATGTTGATTAATCAGAGTGTTATGTTGTGTGAGGGACTGATGTTGATTAATCAGAGTGTTATGTTGTGTGAGGGACTGATGTTGATTAATCAGAGTGTTATGTTGTGTGAGGGACTGATGGAGGTCATCACAGACTCACCTGTTCCTCTAACTCAGCAGCACGTGCTCTTAAAGCCTCCACATCCCCTCTCTCCTCTCCCTCTGTCAGTCCAGCCACCTGTCACACACACATACACACACATGCATGCACACACAGACACACACAGACACACACACAACCACACACACACACACACACACACCCACAACCACACACATGCACACATAAACACGCACGTACACATAAAAATGCGCACATAAAAACACACACACACACAATCACAAATTTCTTTTGTTCTATGTGTTCATCATTCTACATATGCATCAAAAGTGACTTCTGTGATACTGATCCTAATCGATGCAGCAGATAAAGATGACGTCTTAAAGCACCACATCTGTCCAGGAACGTCAGTGTCTAGGATTTGACCGCAGATAAATCACTAAGAGGTCTCTGTCTCGGGAGGTGTGTGTGTGTGTGTGTGTGTGCGTGAAGGGGGGTTAGTATAGCTTAGGTCTAGTCTTCCTTCATGGTCACTGGCTGAATAAGTTAACTCAGGGGGGGATGTTGGGACTCACCTGAGACCCAGACTGGGAGTGGAACAGCTGCTGCAGGCGGCCTCTCTCTTGTTCCACCTGACACACACACACACACAACGATGTGCACGCATACATACATGCAAGCACAGGTATCAGACATGTAAAACACACACATTCACAGACGGGTATAATCTCACCTGTCTGAGTGTGAGTGTGTGTGTGTCGTCCTTGGGTATAATCTCACCTGGCGGTGTGTGTGCGTGCGTTTGTCTCTCTTGAGTATAATCTCACCTTTTGGAGTGTGTCTCTGAGTGTCTGTCTCTCGGTGCGCAGCCTCTGCACGCGCTGGTCCAGGTGTGTGTTCCTGCCCTGCAGCCTCCTCTGCTCCACCTCCAGCTGAGCCACCGCCCGATGCATCGCCCCCAGACGCCCACCGGCCTCCGACCCGTCCACGTCCACACCTCTGCCATCCGACACCACTGAAGACTCAGGGTCCTGAGGAGGCAGTAAATATGAGAGGGAACATCGCTGTCAGACAACATCGGATCAATACCTAATATGACATTTTTATGAATGTAATGCCCAGAAAAAGTGTGCTTGTGTGTGTTAACCTGATAAACAGGCTCCACCCTTGCTCCTCTCCCATTGGTCTCCATCTGTCGCACCCTGTCCTGGTAGCCAATCAGAGTAGCTTCTGTCTTCTCCAGGGCGACCCTGATGCGGTCCCTGTCCCTGGCCAGCTCTTCACTCCTCTCTCTGAGTTTATACACCTCCGTCTCCCTCTCTCTCAGCTTCTCTCTGTTCTCCTCTCGCTCCAGCAGGAGTGTGGACACGCGCTCTTTCAATCGCTCTTTTTCATCGCCATCCTCCTCTCTCATGGCGCAGTCTTTCTCCTCTCCTCCGTCTCTTTCTCTTCTCTGTTTCACCTCCAGCTCGACAGTCTCGGCCCGAGTCTTCCACAGACTGATCTCGTCCTCCATGAGACGCAGGTCTTCTCGGAGCCTCTCTCTCTCTTTTTCTGTCTCTCTCTCCTCCTGGGACTTGTTGGTCCCCCTCTCCCTGTCCGTTTCGTCCAAAGCGCTCTTCATCCTTCTCTTTCTCTTCTCCTCCTCCTCCATCTTCCCTCGCAGCACCTGGTTCATTCTCTCCAGGTCGCTGAGGTGCAGCCGGACGCCCTCCAGCTGCAGGGCCTCGCCACTCCTCTCTCTCTCCAGACGCTCCACCTCTCCTCTCAGCCTTTCTTCATCCCTCTTTCTCTCCTCCACCTCCTCTTGTAGAGTCTGTTCCGCTCTCTCCAGACGCTCCACCTCTCCTCTCAGCCTTTCTTCATCCCTCTTTCTCTCCTCCACCTCCTCTTGTAGAGTCTGTTCCGCTCTCTCCAGACGCTCCACCTCTCCTCTCAGCCTTTCTTCATCCCTCTTTCTCTCCTCCACCTCCTCTTGTAGAGTCTGTTCCGCTCTCTCCAGACGCTCCACCTCTCCTCTCAGCCTTTCTTCATCCCTCTTTCTCTCCTTCACCTCCTGTTGTAGAGTCTGTTTCTCTCTCTCCACTCGTTTGGCCGTTTCCTGGACCCCCTCCAGCTCTCTCTCCCTCTCCCTGAGGGTGTGTGTCAGCAGTTCCGCTCGTTGGCTGCACTCATTCGCCATCTGTTCTTGTCTTCCTCTCTTTTTCTCCACGTCCGCGGCCTCCTCCCTCATCCGTGCGATCTCTCGCTCCTTCTCCGTCAGCCTGGCCACGGTGAGCTCCTTCTCTTCTCTCCTTCTTCTCTCCTCCTCCTCCCCCTCGCTCCTGAGCGTCTCAATCTTATCCTCCCACCTCTTCACCTCGGCTCCCCTCTCCTCCCTCTCTCTTTCCATCCTCTCCTCCACCTCCCTCACACGTTCCATCATCTCCTCCGCCACTCCGCTCCTCTCGGCGGCCATGCTGCTCAGCTCCCTCCTCTGCTCCTCCAGCACCTCCACACGAGCCCTGGTTCTCCTCACCTCCCCCTGCGCCTCCTCCTCTCGCTCCTTGAGACGTTGCACCTCCTCCTGAGCTTCCTTTAACTCAATCTCCCTGAGGCCCAGCTGCCTGTCTCTCTCCTCCAGTGCCTCTTCCTTGGCTTTGCTCCACTTGACTTCAGCCTGGACATCCTCCTCTCTCACCTGCAGTCTCTCCCTGAGGCAAGTCACCTCCTCCTGGGCATCTCTCAGCTGCGCCTCCCTCTGGAGCAGTTGCTTCCTATTCTCCTCCAGCACCTCCACCTGCACCCTGGTTCTCCTCAGTTCTCCCTCCTTCTCAGCCTCCCTCTCCCAGAGACGGGTCAACTCCTCCTGGGCACCTCTAAGCTGGCTCTCCCTCTGACCCAGTTCCCTCTGGAGCTCCTGGGTCCTCCTGCGCTCCTCCTTGACCCCATCCTGCCTCCCCTTGATCAGCTCGTCCTTGCGCTGGAGGAGGAGGGTACGGAGGCGCTCCCCCTCGCTGTGGCTCTCCTGCAGGAGCTGCTTGAGGTCGGCCATCTCCTGGAGGCCTTGCTGGAGCCCCTGGCGCATCTTCTGGCCCTCGTCGTCTCGCTCACGGACCTCCCGGCTGGCGCGGTCTCTGGCCCGCAACAGGCTGGACGCCTCCTGTTTGAGCGTGCTCAGTTCGGCTTCGGCCACCTCCCTCTTCTCCCGCACCTCCTGGAGCTCTTCCTCTCGCCTCAGGAGTGAGGAGGCCAGTTTGTCACATTGGCGTCTCTCCCTCTGCACCTTTTCATGTAACTCCTCCTCCCTCCTATCCTTCACCTCCTTAGACTTGCTCAGCTCCTCTTCTCTCTTTTTTAGGGAGGAGGCGAGTCTCTCTCTCTCTCTCCTCTCCCTCTGCGCCTCTTCTCTCAGGAGGGTGATCTCCACCTCCTTCACCTCTCTCACCTCCCTCACGTCCCCCTCTCTCCTCTCCTTCACGTCCTTCAGTTCCTCCTCTCTCGTTCTCAGCGAGGAAGCCAGCTTCTCCTTGTCTCTCCTCTCTTTCTGCGCCTCCTCTCTCAGGGCACTCACCTCCCTCTCCTTGCGTCGGACTTCAGCAGAGAGGTGGTCTCTCTCCTCAGTCAGTTCCTTTACCTCTCTCCCCAGCCTTGTGGTGCGTGTCCCTCGTTCCTCCACAAGGGTGCGCTGTCCCCTCTCTAGCTCTTGCAGCTGCGCCCTCCGCCTCTCTCCCTCCATTTTCTCCTCCGTCAGCTGGGAAGATAATCTCTCCATCTCCTCGTCTTTTGAGCTAAGAGTCTCCCTCATCTGTTCCGTTTCTCGTGAAGCTTCCTCTAATTGGTTGGTGAGGTCTCTTAGCTCCTCCTCTCTCGCTGTTAGTTTCTGCGACGACTGCTCTAGCTCCTGGGTCTGCTCCTCCACCCGTCGCCGAAGTGCCAGAGTTTCCTCCTCCAGCTGGTCTCTCCTCTCCTCCGCTTCTCTCCCTCTTTCCCTCTCTAGTTCCACCTGATCCTGAGCCAACAGCACTTCCTGCTTCCTGTCTTCAAGCTCCTCCTTCTTCTCCCTGAGCGAATCGCGCTGGCGCTCTAGGTCCAGCTCCGCCTCCTGGAGCTTGAGGGAGAGTTGTCTCTCGGCCTCCTCCAGCTCCAGCAGCTTCTCCTTCAGCCGACCAGACTCCTCCTCCTGTAGACGCTGCCTGGCCCTGCCCTCCTCTTCCTCACGAAGAAGACTCTCCCTCAGGGTCCGGACCTCCTCCTCACTCTCTCTGAGGAGCTCCCGCTGACTCCTTAAGTCCTCCTCCTGCTCCTCTTCTCTCCTCTGTATCTCCTCCTTCTCTCTTTCTGTTCTCTCCATCTTCATCTGGACACGTTGCAGCTCTTCTTCCATCTGTTCCAGCTCTCCTCTAATCGTCTGCTCTTTCTTCCTCTCCTCCGTGTGCTGCCTCTTCCTTTTCTCCTCTGCTTCATCCCTCTCTCTTTCCGCCCGTGTGGCTCTCTCCTTCCACGTCTCTGCCTCGTCCTTGGCCTCCTTTTCTCGTGCTTCTAGAATCTTCTGTTCAGCAGTGAGGCTGGTCCGAAGCCTTTCCACCTCCACCTGGCTGGCATCCAGCTGGGCTGCGTTATCTTCGACCTCCTTCTCCAGTCCCTTCATCTGCGACCGGAGCGCCTCCACCTCTCCCTCTTTTCTCCTCAGCTCTCCCCTCAGCTTCCTCTCCTTCTCCTTCTCCTCCACCTCCCTCCTCTCCTCCTCCTTGCGCTTCTCCCTCTCCCTCTCTCTCAGCTGAGCGTTCTGCTCCTCGAGCACAAGGAGCTGCCCCTCGAAGATCTCCTTGCTCCTCAGGTCCTCCTCCAGCTTCTCCAGGTCGGCCTCCAGGAGAAGCACCCTGCGACGGAGCTCCTCGATGTCTTCCTCTCGCTCCCGCACCTCGATCTCCTTCTTCCTCAGCACCTCGCTCATGCGATCCCTCTCTCTCTCCGTCATCTTGAGTCCCTCGTTCTCTCGGTCCAGACGCTGGGTCATGTCCTCCCTCTGTTTCTTCCACTTCTCCACCTCCTCCCTCGTTTCTCTCAGCTTCTGCTCCCAGCTTCTTTGCTCGGCGGCCGTCTTCACACGGATCCTCTCCAGCTCTGCGTCCCGCTCCTCCAGACGCACAGACACCTCCTCTTTCTCTCTCTGTAATCCCTCTATTTTGCTGCGGAGGGCATCCACCTCTCCCTCCTTCAGCCCCAGCTCTCCTCTGAGCCTCTCCTCCTTCTGCCTCTCGTCCGACTCTCTCCTCCTCTGCCTCCTCTCCTCTTCTGCTCTCCGGACTCGCTCCTTCTCCCTCAGCTGCTGGTTCTGCTCCTCCAGCACCAGGAGCTGACCCTCCAGGATCTCCTTCTTCTTCAGCTCCTCCTCCAGCCTCTCCACCTGTCCTTCCAGAGACTCCACTCTGCTTTTCACCTCCTCTTCTCTCTCCACCAGCTCCCTCTCTTTCTTTCTCAGGAGGTCTGTCACCGCGTCCCTCTCTTTTTCGGCCATTTTCAGCCCCTTGCTCTCCCTCTCCAGTCTCTGCCCCAGCTCCTCCTGCCTCTTCTGCGACGTCTTCGCTTTCTTCCTCCACTTCTCCACCTCATCCCTCGCTTCTCTCTCCCTCTGCTCGAGGCTGCGCTGCTCCGAGCTGAGGCTGCTCTGCGTCCTCTCCAGCTCGCCCCCTCTCTCCTCCAGCAGGGCGGCGATCTCCTCCTTCTCCTTCTCCAGCCCCTCCATGCGCTTCCTCAAGGCCTCCACCTCCCCGTCTCGGGCGCCCAGCTCCGCGTTCAGCGCCTCCCTTTCCCGCTGCCACTCCTCTGTCTCTCTCCTCCTGTCCTCCTCCTCTCTGGTGTGTTGTTCCGTTGCCTGCTCCAGCTCATGCTCCAGTCTCTCCAGCATCCCCTGCTGGCTCTCGCTCTCCCTGCACCTCCTCTCTCTCTCCTCCTGCTCCTTTCTCCTCTCCTCCTGGCGCTGTGTCCTCTCTTGCTCCAGCTCGTCATAGAGACACCTGATCTCTCCTGTGGAAGGGGAACAGAACAAATCAATGGATTAATTAGTGATAATTAACTGATCCTCAGAAGGTGAACAGTACAAAGCAATGGATTCAATATTCATGTGATATTCAGCTGATCCTCAGATGGTGAACAGCTAAATGGATCCATCTAATGACCTAGCAGGCAAAGAAATTGATTGCTCCAACCTGGGTGTGTGAGAAAGAGTGTGTTTGTGTGTGAGTGCGTGTTTGAGTGTGTATGAGTGTGTGTGTGTGTGTGTATGTGTGTGTTTGTGTGTGTCTGTGTGTTTGTTTGTTTGTTTGTTTGTGAATGAGAGTGTGTGTGTGTGTTTGTGAATGAATGTTTGTGTTTGTTTGTAAATGAGTGTATGTGTGTGTGTGTGTTTGTGAACGAGAGTGTGTGTGTGTGTGTTTGTTTTTTCGTGAATGAGTGTGTGTGAGTGTTTGTCCTCACCCTTGAGTGTGTCTTTGGTCTCTATAAGTGTGTGCGTGTGTGTTTGTGTATGTGTGTCCTCACCCTTGAGTGTGTCTTTGGTCTGTACTAGTGTGTGTGTGAGTGTGTGTGTGTGTGTGTGTGTGTGTGTGTGTGTGGGTGTGTGTGTGTGTGTGTGTGTGTGTGTGTGTGTGTGTGTGTGTCCTCACCCTTGAGTGTGTCTTTGGTCTGTACTTGTGTGTGTGTGTGTGTGTGTGTGTCCTCACCCTTGAGTGTGTCTTTGGTCTGTACTAGTGTGTGTGTGAGTGTGTGTGTGTGTGTGTGTGTGTGTGTGTGTGTGTGTGTGTGTGTGTGTGTGTGTGTGTGTGTGTCCTCACCCTTGAGTGTGTCTTTGGTCTGTACTTGTGTGTGTGTGTGTGTGTGTGTGTCCTCACCCTTGAGTGTGTCTTTGGTCTGTATTAGTGTGTGTTTGTCCTCACCCTTGAGTATGTCTTTGGTCTGTATTAATGTGTCTGTATTAATGTGTGTGTGTGTGTGTGTGTGTGTGTATGTGTGTCCTCACCCTTGAGTGTGTCTTTGGACTGTACGAGTGTGTCCAGCTGCACCTGTAGCTGGCTGTTCTGCACCTGTAGTTTTGAGCTCTGGCTCTGATTGGAGTTGAGCAGCTGCTGCAGGGACTCACCCCCACACCTGAACAGGTAACATAGGATAGCACTGCTGTAATTACTGAGGCACACACACACACACACACACACACACACACACACACACCTGAAAAGGTAACATCAGAGAGCACTGCTTGAATTACTGAGGCGCACACACACACACACACACACACACACACACACACACACACACACACACACACACACACACACACACACACCACACCCACACCCACACCCACACCCACACCCACACCCACAACTCAAAAGGTAACATCAGAGAGCACTGCTTGAATTACTGAGGCATGCGCAGCTCCTTCTCACCTGAGCTCCTCTCTGTCCTGCTGCACCCGTTCCCTCTCCTCCTCCAGGGTTCTTATCGCTCCCTCCATCCGCTCTCTCTCCCTTCGCAGGTCATCCCTCTCTCTCTCCGTCCTCCTCTGCTCCTCTGTGGCCCGGCTCAGCTCCGCCCGTGAGATACGCAGCTCCTCACACACACTATCGTGCAGTGCCAACAGCTGCAGGACACACACACACACACACACACACACACACACACACACACACACACACACGTTTGAGCAAACACACATACACCTTATATGCATGTAGAAACACACAAACACACACACACAAATGAGGACAAACAGAGAATAGGGAGCACACACACACACACACACACACACACACACACACACACACACACACACTATAAGCCCCTACACACACACACACACACGTGTGAAGGCACACAGTTCCTCTACCTCCTCAATCCTGTGTTTGTCCTTCTCTCCGTCCTCCGTGAGAGCACTGACCTCCCTCTCCCTCTCCTCCCTGAGTGAGTCCATCTCCCTCTCCAGCTCCCGCTCCCTCTCCCTCAGCAGCGTCAGGGAGTCCAGCTCCGAGTCTCGGTAGGCACTGCAGACACAAGAGACCGAGTGTGTGTGACCCAAGTATGTGTGTGTGACCCAAGTGTGTGTGTGTGTGTGTGTGTGTGACCCAAGTAGGTACTGCAGACACAAGAGACAGAGTGTCCACACTGTTGATCTAAAGTGTCCACACTGTTGATCTAAAGTGTCCACACTAGTGATCTAAAGTGTCCACACTAGTGATCTAAAGTGGGCACTGCAGACACTGCCGATATTATGTCCATTCAAAGAAAAAACCTGTTTTATTCCGTGTGGCAAACTGAAATCTGTAAGCCCGACCTTTGTACAAAAAGGCGCTCACGTTCTGTATTAGCGAACAAAACTCTTTTAAAGGTTTTATCCCCTTCCGAGATCGCGCCATCACCTCCCAACCTGTGAACCCTGTTGACCTGGCATGAAGCCCCTTAATGCATCAAACTTAAAGTTTTAATTAAACAGTGTTTTAACTACCACCCATGGATCACGTGACAACATAACACATATAATCATGTGAAAGAAAAGATACAATGAAGTAGAAATAAAATATAAATGCTTGTACATCACAGTGGGCACTGCAGACACAAGAGGCCGAGTGTGTGTGACCCAAGTGATCTAAAGTGGGCACTGCTCCTATGTGTTTGTATGTCTCCTGTGTGTGTGTATGTCTTCTGTGTGTGTGTATGTCTCGTGTCTGTGTGTATGTCTCCTGTGTGTATGTATGTCTTCTGTGTGTGTGTGTATGTCTCCTGTGTGTGTGTGTGTATGTCTCCTGTGTGTATGTATGTCTTCTATGAGTATGTATGTCTGCTGTGTGTGTGTGTATGTATGTCTTCTGTGTGTATGTATGTCTCCTATGTGTATGTTTGTCTCCTGTGTATGTGTGTGTCTCGTAGGGGTGGGGGAAAAAAATCGATTAATCGATTTTTCTCGATTCTCTCTAAAACAATTCTGTCTCGATTCAGAAAAGTTTATAATCGATTTTGTAATTAAAAAAAAAAAAATACGAAATCAGGCTGAACATTAAGAGGTGTGAAGAGCAGAGTGTATGTGTGTGTGTGTGTATGTGTGTGTGTGTGCGTGTGTGTGTGTGTGTGAGCGTGTGTGTATGTGCGAGAGCGTGTCTGCATGTCCTACCTCAGCTGTGTGGTCTCCTGGCTCATGGTCTTCAGTTCTCTGCGTAGGGTCGTGACCTCTGACCCCAGTCCCTGCAGCTGTGCATGAGTCTCAGCGATCTCAGTCTCCAACTGAGGTCAAAAGGTCAAAGGTTAGTGCCCACAACGCTCAGAATAGAGCACCAGTCTCTCTGTCACTCTGCTCCATACACACACCATCCACACACACACACACACACACACACACACACACACACACACACACACACACACACACACACACCCACACATACGCACCATTCTCTCTGTCACTCGGCTAGCATCATTATGTAGCGTTATTGGAAGAGGAAGGCAATACAGTAGGAACTTCATTGGAGAGAATTCAAGGTAGAACACAAAAAAAAGTAAAATATTTGACGGCACAGCATTGACCAGCATTGTTAAGACCAACGCTTTAGACAGTACAGCATTTAACAAGCTTGGGGAAGGATCCAGGTCAAAGGTCAAAGGTCAGATACCCCTGGGGGTGGGGTGAGGTGGGGTGGGGTGGAGGGCGATTTCAAACCGACATCCAGTCAGAGGAAGATCAGATCAGCTGAGGAGCAGAGAGGACTAGAGACAGGGTCTGTTCCACAGGAGGAGAGGAGAGGTGAGACCAGTAGAGATGAGAGGAGAGGAGAGGAGAGGAGAGAAGATGAGAGAAGATGAGAGGAGAGGAGAGACCAGAAGAGAGAAGGTCAGAAGATGAGAGGAGAGGAGACGAGAGGAGAGACCGTTAGAGAGAAGAGGAGAGGAGAGGAGATGAGATGAGAGACCGGTAGAGAGAAGAGGAGAGGAGAGGAGATGAGAGGAGAGACGGGTAGAGAGAAGAGGAGAGGAGAGGAGAGGAGATGAGAGGAGAGGAGAGGAGAGGAGATGAGATGAGAGACGGGTAGAGAGAAAAGGTGGATAAAAGCAGTAAACAGCTAAATACAGCTCAAGCACAGCTGAGGATTACAGAGCTGATTACCAGAGACACACACACACACACACACACACACACACACATACAGACACACAGACACACACACAGACACACACACACACACGCAGACACACACACAGGGGGAGGGAGGAAATGAACAAGCACAAGAGTGAATGTATCTGGTTTAATTACTGTGTGTGCTCTGTGTGTGTGTGTGTGTGTGTGCGTGCCCTAATGAGAGTTGTACATCTGAATGTATGAGTGTGTGTGCCGTCAGTATGACTGAGTGTGTGTGCAGTAGTGAACGATAAGAGTAGGCCTCAGAAATCATGAACAGAGAAATATTCTCTGAGAGTAGAATTGGTATAATGACTGGATGAGGCCCGTGACGCCCTGGACAAAATGGCCACCCTCAACCAGGTGCACGCGAGCATGCATGGGTGCGTGAGCCGAGGCGCTGCATCCCATTAGGCATACCAGGCCATTGCCTGGGGCCCCGTGCCACTAGGGGGCCCCCTAGAGCGGGTCAGGATACGTTAATTACCTGACGGTGGACCAACGAAATTTTTAAAAACTACAATGCGAATTTTACATTGCCGGTTGCGTCACGAATCTCATACACATAGCATTTCATGTACCCAAATATGTGTCTATGGTGTGTAATGCAACGAAGGGAATGAGCTATCAGAGAGAAAGACTCTCTGAACAGGAGTGACTGAGAAAGTCTCACGGTGACGGTGTGTACCGTTGTGATCCCTGTGAAAATATCCATGCCCGATATAGGTTAGCATGAATGATACATGCATATAATATGCATGTGTATAGTAAAATAAGGTGTTTATTATAACACCTTATTTTACTTTCAATGAACAAATGAATTCTCGGATCGATGGGTAGATGGCCAAGCGCAGGGCAGTGTAGGTAAAGACGACTGCGTATCAAAATTCCGATTGGATTGATTGACATTGGCTTTGCCCAGTCAAAATCCAGCCCAGGATAGAACAGGTGGATACAACAACGTTAGGGAATGTGAGATGTTCGGAACAGAACGAAGCTGAGGGGAAATGAAGAGGAACAACTACCCATCTGGTAGTGAGAAAAGGAAGAAGAAAAAAGAAGATGAAGAAAAGAAAAAGAAAGACAGCGGTAAGTGGAGTGGAGTGGATGATTTAGGCTTAGCATAACATTAGCAGACGACTGCTGTTATTGAAAAATGTGGCTAGGCTACTTTGTCCAACTAATAACTTGAATAGCAGCTAGCGTTAAAGCAAACCTATGCAGAAATAGCTAAACGCTAGTGATGCTAACGAATAGCAAAACCTGTTGAAATTAGCTTATTTTGAACAACTTTCATAACACAGTCAAACATTAAGCAAGTGCAACACAACAACACACTTAACCCATTCTGAAGGGTAAAATAGTTGCATAATGTTGCTTTTATCTTGTTAATGCTGTGATAGCAATGAAAGCCATGCTCAAGGAGAAAAATGAAATATCTCTTCCCTATCTCTATTCCCTCCTCAGGATCATTACTTAAATGTATGACGAAACGGACAGATAAAGTGCCCCTACTTAACCCTGATGATGAAAACCGTCCAGTGTTCCACTTGAATTGTTAACTGTAGCTGCTACCTGTTTGATTGCTATGAACATACACGGCTCTTCTTAATGCTGTAGAATGCTCCATTCATTTGAAATGAATGGGGCTTCCCAACGTTATGTTGTCAACTATTTTTCGATAATTGACCATTGCTATGTTTACCTTTTACTTTTACTTGAGTAGATTTTAAGATGGGTAATATTACTCTAATAGTACAACATTTCAGTACTTTTTCATTTCAGTACTTTTTACACCTCTGGAGTTCAATATATTTTACCTCAATTGATAACATGTGACATGCTCTGAAAAGATTATTTAAGATAGGATATACCCTGTTTTTTTTTTTTTTTTGCATAAGGTCTAGCATCATCCACTTCCAGTGAAAAATAAGTGTTTTTCATGTTTGGAACATGTTCTAATATTTTGAATAAAAAAAAGCTTTTATTTCATACATTTCGCGTCGGTCAGATTTTTTTGCCTAACATAAGGGTGATGAACACTGGTCGGTAGGGCCCCCTAAGAATTTCTGCCTAGGGCCCCCACACACCCTAGATTCGCCCCTGTGCGTGCATGCGTGCGTGCGTACGTGTGTGTGAGTGAGTGTGTGTGTGTGCGAGTGAGTGTGAGTGTGAGTGTGTGTGTGAGTGTGTGTGTGAGTGTGTGTGTGAGTGTGTGTCCACCTCACCTGTAGTGTGCGTGCGCTGAGCTCCCTCTTGTCAGTGGCAAGCACCTGGTTGAGGGCGGCCATTTTGTCCAGGGCGTCACGGGCCTCAGACAGTTCTCTCTTCAGGAGTGTCTCAGAGGAGCAGAGAGAACGCACATGCTCACGTGCCTACAGAGAGGGGGGGGGGGGGGGAGAGAGGGGGAGAGAGGGAGAGAGAGAGAGAAGGAGGAAGGAGAAAGACAGGGGAGAGAGAGAAAGGGAGGGAGAGAGAGAGGGAGGGAGAGAAGGAGAGTAGGACAGACACAGAGAGAGGGGGGAGAGAGAGACAGAGCGAGAAAGGGGGGGAGAGAATGAGGGAGAGAGAGAGAGAAAGAGAGAGAGAGAGAGAGAGAGGGAATGAGGGGGAGAGAGGGAGAGGGAGAGGGAGTGAGTGAGAGTAGGACAGACAGACAGAGAGAGAGAGTGGGGAGGATGGAGGGAGAGAGAAAGAAGAAGAGAAAGATAGAGTAGAGACAGAGAGGGAGCAGGTAGAGACCAGATGGAGAAAGAAACACAGACAGACAGAAAGGGAGGAAAGGGGAGAGGAGAGGAGGAAAGAGACAGCGAGAGAGAGAGACAGAGAGAGAGAGAAAGAGAGCGAGAGGAGGAGGGGAGAGGGGGATTAAGGAGAGGTGAAGCAAGGTTGTCTTTCTGCCTGATTTAACATGAATGGAGGGGGCGGGGCTTAAGCAGGCCCTTCTGCTGCCTCATGCACTCACCTACTGCTGCAACTTGGCAGCTTAAGTGTGTGTCCTCTTTAAGCTAGTGGAGTGTGTGTGTGTGTGTGTGTGTGTGAGTGTGTGTGTGTGTGTGTGTGTGTGTGTGTGTGTGTGTCCTCTCTAAGCTAGTGCAGCAGCCTCCCTACACATGGTCTCTCTCGCTCAGGGGTCTCAAACTCAGGCCAGCGGGCCAATTCCGGCCCGCAGGCTCCTCAGAATTTTGCAAAAAGTTCCATTGATTAAAATTAAATTAAAAATAAGTTCCATTGGGCCAACCAAACGTTTACCGCTGCCATTTGCAATGGGTTTTGTGCTTCTAATTCACGTCTTTCATATCATTCCGCAAGTAGTCCAGTATTTTAACGTCATGGAAACTTAATTATCAGTAAGTAATGCATTGCTAAGCAACACCTGGAACTTTAAAGATCTATCTGCGTGAATAACAATTTTTTCTTTGCGGAAGTCACGAAGTGGCAACAAAAATCATTTAACACTCTAAGGTCCAAGGCCTTTTAGACTTTTCTAAGTTGTCTGACATGCCTTGATGTTTTTGTACATTTTGCTTAACTTAAAACATTGATGCACAAATGGAATATATGATTCTATTCTAGACGACCTCAGCAATAATATCATGTAAGTAAAAGGAATGTAGTAAAAAAAAGTTTAATTTAAATCAAATGTAAACATACCCTTGGAAAATCCTTGTTTCAGAGGTGCTCAGACTTTGTACATAAACACATTGTAAAGATTTATTCACAAGACTTTTTATTTCTGAGCCTTGTAAACATAGGTGTTGGCTAAACACATGTTAGTTTAGCATTCAGAAAGTATGTCTTGTTTCACTACCACATATTTATAATTTCAGAGTGTCCTGTACCATTCCTAAATCTGTGCCCCTACAAATGCATATTGATGAGTTGGTGTGAACAAACCTGTGACACCTCTCGCAAAGACAAAGGCCATATCCTAATGGCCCTAGAATGTCTTTGTGGCCCAAACCCCCCGGAGTGAATCTTGCCACATCATGACCCAATGGAGATCACTGAATCACCATCTCCTTATCATATGAATAGCTGTCATTTGCTAATGGGTGGGTCCTTAGCAGCAGAAACCCCACTCAGATACTAGAAAGTGCAACACATCAGTTCTATGCCCCTGACAAAGTGCTTATTTATTTTAAAATTTTGAACTGTATATATTATAAAAGAAAAGGGTTCAATGTTTCCGTGGTTGTTCTTTTTATGTCTCTAAGACGAAAACTCGCGGAGCTTTACATTTTTTTTGACAAAAAAATAAAAATATCCCGTACGAGGGATATAGACCTTAGACAGTTAAAATAGGTATTTTGAAGGAATGTCTTCAATCGTTTTGACAAGTAACCAGTAAATAATAAACGGGATAACTAGCTGCGTGTCTAAGGCAAAAGTTTCAATGCATATTCTGTGGCTCTGGACGAGAGTACTGACATAAATGATAATGCTTAGCTCGCGATTTTTTTCCTGCAGTGTTAACAACCAGTTTAAAGTGACAGAGGAATTACTTTGTGTAAAAACAATCCAAGGCCGTGCCACAGCCAAGGATGTATTTGAGCAACTGTGTGACGCAATGAAGCATGCTGGTCTGTCATTGAAGTTACTCCTAGGAAAAAATACATTTATCTTATAAAATAAAATGATTCTGATTTTTGCTGAAACTTTATTCAGTTTTCTGCTTTGTTTTGTTTGTTGGCAGCCTTGTTACCAACTATTCAAAAGTGGTGCCGTACAGCATTTGCTTTGAAATGTGCATGTATGAAGGAAAAATCTAGATGTAGTTGCCATTGAAGACATTATTCCACTTTTGCTGCTGTATAAGTCATGGGCTATCAATGGGACAAAGTGATCCTAAAGAGCAACTTTAACAAACACCTTTATCCAAAGAGCATCTTGCATTGCCACGGGATAGAAACTCAGGTCAGCTTCTTGTTATTCAACAACACTAACCATTGTACCACTGATCATACATGGTAGATTTGCCAACTCAAAAGTGGTATCTACAGTATTGTGATAGGCAAGCCAACAGATAAAACAAATTTGGCCCCCCAATGACCAGACTGGACGCTCATTGGCCCCCAGGTAATTTGAGTTTGAGACCCCTGCTCTAGCTGTTCTCTCTCCAGTGTGTCTGTGTCTTACCTTGCTCAGTGCTTCTCTGTGTTCAACAGCCTCTCTGTCTACTCGTGCTCTCTCCAGCTGCTCTCTCTCTAGCTCCCCCTGTAGGCCATGCAGCTCCATGCGGCTCCGTGACTCCCTCTCACACACACGAGCACTCTCTGTAGCCTCTGTCTCCAAACTGACACACACACACACACACAAATGACATGACATTAACAGACATAAAAATAAAGGAATGTCATGCAGGTTCTCCCTCTTACACTCATAAAGGTCTCTAGATCCTCTCTATCCACTGGGGCTGGTTATTAACACAGATGCCCCGATGTATTTACATTATAATCCATACACTAACAATCCCATTCAATCCCATTCGGCTACAATTCAATATTGATAGAAATGAGAAAGGAAATGCTGGGTTATATTTG